>NC_136880.1:40109493-40501993 GCF_949152265.1 Phoxinus phoxinus | reverse complement strand
TAAAATAAATCTCTGATGTCCCCAGAGTGTGTGTGTGAAGTTTTAGCTCAAAATACCCCACAGATATTTTTATATAGCATGTTAAAGTTGTCACTTTTTGAGGGTGAGCAAAAACGCACCGTTTTGTGTCTGTCACTTTAAATGCAAATGAGCTGCTGCTCCCGGCACAGGGGGCGGAGCTACAACAGTGTCTTTTTACCTCACACACACACACATGCACTGAACATTTCTTATACTTTGAGCCTTTTATGTTTCAGAAAGATGGAGAGACTCAAGAAGAAGTGACAACATGTAGAAGAACAGGACATTTCTGAATGTTAGTTGATGAATTTATGTAGTTTATGTGTAGTTATCTTCTAGTCATTGATTAGCATATTCTGTCATGATAATCTATAATTCGTGTTCCGGGGGCGGGGTTTATGTAAATTCTAGGGTTGGTGATGTCACTAACCCGGGAGGAATGTCGTGTAGTTCCTACCAGCCGTTTGTTGTAGTCCTTTTCTTTAAAAGTAAATATCTTCCTTTGCTTTGAACTTTGAGTGTTGTAACTTTGCAGATGTTGTTTATGCTCAAACAGCAACATTACACACTAACTAAAGTTAGAAAAGTGAAATCATATTCAACCACCCCTTTAAAGCACCAGATCATAGATGCTAAATGATTATTTTGAGCCTATATGCGGACAATCACCAGATTCCATCACTTCTCAGACATTCCCTGACACTACAAGTGCCAATTCAGCACAAGTTGAGAAACAAGCTCTCACAGATCCCGACGAAGTGTCAATCGGCCTGAAAGAACTAGAGATTATAAAGTTCTTTGTGGAACTTAAAACGGTCCTCAAAACCCTGTCTGGTTCTAACTGGAAAGCGCTCGGCTCCGAGATACAGCGAGAGACGGGCCGAGAGAATGTCAGAGAGATGTTTACAGAGGAAACATCGATCTTGTTGCCTTGACGACCGCATCTGCAAAGCTCTGGCATTAGGATGTTCCTGCACTTGTTGCTGATTGTTATTCCTGTGCTTCTGCATTCGAGACACTGAAAACGTATCATGTTCCTGGAATATTTTGACATCCTGTCCACAAATACACGAAATAAAACTGATAGTGGCTATAAGAACATGATCTTTTTATAATCTGAGTACAATATAATTTCATTTAAGATGCATGTATATATGCTTGTGTTACATAAGTGCTCGCTTTCCCTCTCTCCGGAGCAGATGGTGCTGTGATATGATTTTAAGAGAAATAACTAATTAGATCCGGCAAACTGGGGACTTGGGGACAGAATCTCTCCAACAGCTAAACAGATCACCATTAAACTCACACTCACACACACACACACACACACACACACACGCACACGCACACGCACACGCACACGCACACGCACACACACACACACACACACACAATTCTGTAATTTGATGAGGAGAGCAGTGTCAACATTCAAACCCACAATGCATTCTGTTATCTCTGCCACAGCGTCAATCGATAATGTTATAAAATGGCCAAGTGTGTGTGTGTGTGTGTGTGTGTGTGTGTGTGTGTGTGTGTGTGTGTGTGTGAGTGTGTGTGTGTGTGTGGCTCAGATAATGGCACACAGCTTCAGTAAAAGCCAGAAATAGTGAACTGTACTCAAACTGACCTCAAACCAGTTCTGACTGGAGAGAGAGAGAGAGAGAGAGAGAGAGAGAGAGAGAGAGAGAGAGAGAGAGAGAGAGAGAGAGAGAGAGAGAGAGAGAGAGAGAGAGAGAGAGAGAGAGAGAGATGTCAGGTGGTGGATGAGCATATGAACATGCATTACAGCAGAAATATGGCTCATGAAAAAACATCCTGCATTAATGTAAGTTATGAATATATTTGAATTGCATTTCAGAGACATTTGAGTTGGACTGTGCTTCTAGAACACTGACACACACACACACTTTTCACAATACTAGCACACACACAATCAGTTGTCAGTTGTGTTTGCTAAAGCAAGCATCACTATAATGCTCACATTTAAACAATCCCCAAACCCTGAATATTAACATTCAGCGTCCAACTCGCCCTGCAATTCTGTTTGTCTGTGTCTCAATAAACTCAATAATATCCAAACCTCTATCTTTGGACATGTTACTTCGGCCTTATCGGTGCAAAATATGCTTTTCATGTGTTTGTATTCTGAAAGAGCAAGCGCAACAAAGGTTTGCCTGATGCGAGCATCTTTAGACGTCATTCCCAGCTCCGACATCTCTCTTCCGAGGAAAATGGACGGCAACATTACAAAATGAAACCTATAGAAACTTTCTATACACTGTTCAAAAGTGTGAGGTCAGCAAGATTTTTTTAAAGAAGTTATTAAAAGCCTTCAATTTCTGTCATTAAGTGACTGCAAGCTGCAGCTTGTCATTAATGTTAATCAAACAACAAAAGACAAAGAGAAAATCACTAATCATTAACTTCATTAGCTTTAATAAAAATCAGTGTATGCATAATTTATGCCGTGTCGTGTTTTTTATATATATTCATGTATTCAATTTCTTACTACTGTTAAATACACCTACTGTGAAAATATAAAGCACTGTCTATTTCATTTTATTATGCTTTTGTATTTGTAATGTGCAGCTTTGTTCTTATTTTGAATAACTAAGATAAAATAATGAAATAAAGATTTTCACCTTTGCTCACACTCTTTTTTCTTTTGTTACCTTGTAAGGCTTCATTTTTAAAATGGGGAAATTAGTCGGTCACTAAAACCAACATGAAAAAATCGTGATAAAATATTTTTGCCATATCGCCCACCCCTATATTTTAGTTGTTCTGAAATACCTGAGTGTTAGTAAGATAACACATTTATTAAGTTTCGTCTGCGCGCTCTTAAAAAACACAAGAAATGTATTATATACGAAAATGATGGCTTCTCTTACTCTTCTTAGTGATATTTAGCACTCATTTATCAGGACGTGATCAGTTCTCTCCAGCTCACTGGATGGAAACAGTGCTTTATTCACAAATGTTTTATGTGATGTTACAATTCTACTCATAAAGATTTTTTACTTTGTTAAAAAATAAAATAAAAATGTGCAACTTTGGACGGAAACACAGCAACTGACACAGCAAATAAGGATGTTAAATTATGAGCAGTGTGAAATGTGAAGCAAGATAACCCAGGATTAAGGTTTAAAATGACCCAGGGTTAACTATTTCAAGTGTGAAAAGCCCTCATGTAAAAGTGCAGTTATTTCTACAACTCAAAACTGTAAACTGTCCATCTTCAAGTCTCCCCCTCCTCTCTTCTGCTCTTTTCTTATCTCATCTCATCATCCTTTCTCTTTTCTTCTCCTCTGGTCTCCTCCCAGTCTTCAGTGATCTGTCGCTCTTATTCCTCTTTGTGTTTCTCTTCATCTCATGACACATCCTCTCTCTAATCTCAAACTCTCACTCGTCTCCTCCTCGGGCTATATTCATGCTTAGCTCTCTCTCTCTCTCTCTCTCTCTCTCTCTCTCTCTCTCGGCACAGCAAACGCTTCACCCACGCAGGATTACTAAGCCCCTACAAACACACACACACACGGTGCAGCTTGAAAACACACTCTTCAGAAGAGCTTCTTCAGTGGGGGCTGGAGAGTGTTGGAGGAAGTGTGAGGGAGACAGAACGAGTGAGAAAGTTTGTGAGAGAGAGAGAGAGAGAGTCTTCACTTCTTCATGGACTCACAGCAGTGAAGAAGAGAGAAAGAAATGCAGTAGACACTACGTAAATCGACAGTCCATGTGTCACGCGGATGCAAACATGCAGAGAACCTCATGAACGCATTACTCTCAAATAATTAAGGGGAAATACTTAATGACAACAGTGTGGACCTTTAGGCCCTGTTTACATGTCAAGTCAAGTCAAGTCATCTTCATTTATATAGCGATTTTAACAATGTAGATTGTTTCAAAGCTGCTTTACAGAGTCATCTGGTATTACGATGTGTTTTGGTCGATCGGATCACAAGTAGACGAGGGAGACACATTCCCGTTTACACCTGGTGTTTTAATCCGTCTCTTCTGTCCACTTTCCAACACTTCTGTCCTGATTTCTTCGAGGGGAGGGTCTATGGACGGGTAAATGTGTGTTGTTGTTTTTGTAGATCTTTTGATCTAATGGATGAAATAAGCTCACGCAATTATATATGAACACGATCAGAGACGACAGAAAAACACACGGAGAGCATCAGCTTTAGTTTCTGCTCTGACAGCCGGAAGACCAGCCTGTGAACACACTGTGAGTGTGTGTTAGAAATCAGGAATGATGAGAGAACATTGTGATTGATACGTTTTTCATCTCCAAACTAATCTTGGGTCTTCAGCCGGCAGTTTAAATCTCAATTGGCTAGAGCACTTCACATAATGTATTAGATCAGTAGACGGAGAGCAGTCGGTCTTTTGTGGCAGTTTGAACACATGTGTTTTCAACTACATCTAGAAGTGGTGTAAAGTGGAGAAGCTCAAAATGTTTTAGACCCCGTTCACACCTGTATTTAGTGTCGTCCACTTGTGATCTTATCGACCAAAACGCACCTTAATAGCAATACCAGGTGTACACGGGGCCTTAGGTTTTTTTCACGAAAGGATAACCCATAACCTTATAATTTAGAGATTTCTTAACTTTCTTCGTCATTAAAAAACTACTGTCAGGATTTACTAAAGGCACGCAGTAAAAAATAGTGCTGAGAAGGCGTGAACGGTTATTTTTGTGGCTGACCTTATTGCATTTGCATTTGTAGAAGTTTCCCTTTCAGACACAAAATGTATGGGAGGAGAGTATTTAAATAAATCACACAATGTCCTTTTCTAAGGTTTGCTGTAGTCGATTTACTGGTATTTGCGGTGTTTTTTGATACTCGAAAAAAGCACGTCTTAAACCATTTTGCGCTTGACATGCTAGTTGAGATGAGATGAGCGTGTGGAAGAAGCGTGTTTATTTATTAAAGTAACACCATGTAGCTTTTGCTCTCGGGGTCCCCCTACAGTTAGGAAACAGTATTGTCTTCTACTACTGTCGCAAAATCTGTCATGGTTACACCAGAGGATATCCGTGCATTTGTTGACAAGCCGACCCCCGAACTCTGCAGGAGGAGTTCTCACGTCGTGTGCAGACGGCCTGCGTTGCGTGTGAAATGTCTTCATCACAGGTACAGTGGCATATATGTCAGCATGTCATGTGTATATAATGTCATGGGTTTTATTTTTTTCAAACGCCAAAAGATCGTGTAGCTCACGTTTACAAGCCAGCGTCATTATAGTAACGTTAGACTATTGGCTACTGTTTTACATAATGGATAATATGCTAATTCAATTCAATGTTTGTGTGGTAGGTAATAGCCATATATCGTCAATATTACAATATCAAGCAACCATAGATGAATCTGCCAATTTAAAAAATCGATTTGCCTGAGGACACTTTCGCCAGAATAATAAATAAATAAACAAACATGACTATCAGCCTGCAGTCATTAGGATAGTTATCCTAAAATATGTCCGTCTAATCATGTAGCTATTACTAGTCCGACAGCATGACGGCCAATCAGCATCGGTCCCTCCTCCTCCTGTAGCTCACGCCAGTGAGCGAACGCTGGACCAATATTGATCCTCATCCAGCCTTTGATTTTATTACTCTCCTAGTCTCCGAAAAAACCTTTGCCTCCATCGGTTTAGCTTCGGCCGTGACAACAACATACAGACGCTACCAGCCGGCAAACAAACGCTATTTGGGCTTTCACGTCTGAATTTGAGGAAGTGGGGGAAGTGAGGTATGCCGTAAAGCAGTCGAATATTGTAGTTCTTTTTGTGCTCGGGTTACTACCCGAATCCCGAAGCTCCGTAGTGCCAGTAAAAGCGATACAGACCCCGTCAGGCTATGGCAGACGTGTCATTCAACCTATTGTAAATCGATGTACCATCACAAGAGTCTTGGAAATATATTATGAAGGTTGAAAAACTACTTGGTGTTGCTTTAACATATCATTTGCCGAACTATGTTCATTTTAATATGCTGCATCTGTGTTGTTATTAGATTACCTGTACCTGATTATCATTGGCTTCTGGCAACTTCCAATGGAGGTAAAATTAGCTAGAACTTCTTTGATTTAAAAAAAATAAAAATTTTGAGCATCTCTTGCGTTATTTTTGCCTCTTCACGATGACTCGCTTGCTGTAGTCCTCAGTTGTAAGTCGCTTTGGATAAAAGCGTCTGCTAAATGACTAAATGTAAAATGTAAAATGTATTTAATTCACAAATGTCAGTTGCATCCAGTAGCTAATGTCTGATAAAACAACTGTTATTTAAACCATGCATTATGCTGCAAAAAAAAAAAAAAGTTATTTACCACGTAACCCTTAACTGTTCAGCATCGACAGTAAATTTTCATTCACTCACCAAAACCAATTTTCACTCGCATTTGGACCCTGGAGACAAGCCTTCAAAATATATGCCAATAATTTACTCAGTTGCATTAGCATAAAATCAGCATGTTCCAAAAGGTCTAATTTCTAACTGCAGTCTGTCTGAAGAGTTTCCAGATGGTTCGCTAAAACCATCTCCCCTTCTCCACGTGCCGGTTATGCATTATACCAACATCTGAGCGTGTGAAACATAAAGATAACCTGTCAGGTGGTTTGAGCGGCAAATGTTCTGTTAGAAATCACACATGCATCTCAGCATGACACACTTTTCACACTTTTGACAAAAAAAAACTGTAGAGAAGAGCAAGACACACACACACACACAGCACTGACGCACAAAGCGGATCCCCATACAGGAACACAAAGCATTAGCGTCTCCCCACAGACCCGAGACCAACTGTTCGCCGTCGCACTGATGCATTGTGGGAGGTGCTTCTATAAGGACAAACAACACCTCTATACCACACAATCTCACACATGCCTAAAAACAACTCCCAAAACAGCGGCACCATTCAAAAATGAATTATGTAAAGTACTGACATATTCTCTTTTACTGATCTAACACTTTCCCTCTCCGCTCTGAACGTGTTCGACTGCAGTGAAATTGCTCTGAATAAATGATTGTGTTTTCCTGAGATTGAACTCACATGCCATTGAAACTATAGTGAAGTCTTCAGTGTCACGCACATGGACACACGTGCACATATCAAACTCTTCTACAATACAAGTGATTTTTGCTATATTTTAATTCAGTAGAAATGGTTTATAACCACATGCTTGGTTTTGGATTATCCAGGAAATTAAAATCTTTATAAATTAAAGGTGCTTGATTGTTTTTTTGTTGTTGTTGAAAATCACAAGACATGATTATTCATCCCAAATGAATCATAAGTCTGGCATGAGTAACAGCTTCACATTATGCAACACAACATTTTTTGTCAAAAACAGATATTATAGAGACTTTATATGAAACATTAAAGTATTTTTAATGTTTACATACTTTATATGATATTATATATAAAATTGGTTGTTCTAAATCAAAATTCTGATTGGATGAGTTGTGTTCAAAAATTAAAATAAACAAATTAATTAATAATACAAATCTATAAATTAATAATTACATTAATAATATATAAATAACATATTAAGATATACATTAATAATACATAAATAAATAAATAAATAAAGAGATACTGTTTTAAAATCTTGTTCTATCTTTCTCTACTTGTTTGCTAGAGTATGTTCCTCAATTGTAAATGCTTTATACTCTATATACTCTGGGATTTATTTAATATAAATATGGTATATATTCCATCCTACCCCTGTGTCTTTACCTGAATAAATTAAGATACATTTTTTAGTTAAAATAATGCAGCTAACCATTTTGTGGTTTCAACTTCAAATCATGTAAATATTTTACACCAAATCAATCATATCATCTTTAATATTCATAATATATCTCTGTATTCCCTGCCGTCCTCTTTAAAAAAAATCCCCACTGTGTCATCATCTTCAAATAATATTTAATCTTCAGCTCACACATACACACACACACACACACTGTGCTGGTGAAACCAATCATCTTCATTGCATTCATGACAGCCAATCAGATGCAATCAAAGGGCTTCACCGATTGGCCGAACTCAAAAGGCCCAGAGCGCGCAAATAAATCACATTGGAAACAGACTGAAGCGTAAACTGTTATGTGATGAATAAGAAATTGTATTTTAAACAAGACCACCTCCTCTGCGCTAATATCCACTCTGGTTCTGAAAATATACGGCCGGTCTCTCTTCTATCAACAGTTTCATTTTCGTTTCTCATTCTTTTAAGTTTCTTTCCCCCTTCTTTCTTTTCATTAGCCATGCGTTTAATTAACGTCAGCAGCATGCTAAACACTCGTACATTAATGTGGATCTGTCTCTAACCTATACAGCACCAATGTATTATTAAATGCAATTAATTTTGCATTACAAAATTACAGATGAATAAAACATTACAAGAGAAGAAGGAGAAATGGAGGATGGTGCAAGCGGCCAATTAATTCTGATTAAGCTGTCAGTCTTTCAGCACGGGGCCGACGAGATGAAAAAGGAAAAAAATGCAATTATAAATGAGAGGAATTCTGCGGAATATGGAAAGAGGGAGAGTCAAAGCGAGAGAGAGAGAGAGAGAGAGAGAGAGAGAGAGAGAGAGAGAGAGAGAGAGAGAGAGAGAGAGAGAGGCCTGCTGTAATCGAGGGCCAATTTAAATGAATATCTATTCAGGCCAATATACCCATCTCTTCCTCTCTCGGACACACTGTATTAGCAGCTGATCAGATCTCTGCCGGGAGAATCACAGACCACACAAATGCACGTAAAATCACTTCAAAAACAAGACTTTCACTATTTGTAGTCCATGCAACTCAGCTGCCAACCCAGGCTCATGAAAGAAGTGTTGCAAAAATGATATTACGTTGCTTCTTTCATGTTTTGCGGCAGCTTCAAAGTAAAATGCCCAATGACTGGCACTAAAAAGCATGTTCAGATAAATGTGACTGTTAGTTTATCCACGGCAGTTAGGAAATTAAATGTCTGGTGTCTCACCAATGCTCTGCATTTGAACATAATGCACACTAAACACAACAGCGTTAAAGAAGGTTAATGTTTGCCTCTTATTATAAATGGCTACAGATTTGTATTTTTTTTAACAGCAGTTCCCTTTCGTAGGGAACTCGCACTGCGTCGTTGAAAACGACTCTTTGGGGACGCTCCCTAAGCGTGCGCCTCTGAAGTATGAATGAAACTAATCCAATCCTGATTGGTGTTGCGTCGTGACGTAACATGTGACGGCATAACCGGATGCATAAAAGTGTCGCCGGCGCACACACACATCAGCTTTCGCTCTTCAGCAAGCGCTCTCTGTTGTTGTCTGTCTTATTTGGTGTTGTCTGTCTGATCCAGTCACTGTATTATGGCGAGTGAGCAATTCATTAGATGTGTGCACCCCTGCCCAAAATATATTACGAGTGGGGACACGCATCAGTTGTGTGTGAATTGTTTTGGAGTGTAACACACTCACGGGCAGCTCTCGAGGGGGCTGTCTGTGATCTCTGTGAAACACTCCCTATCAGTACTGCGCTCGCGTTCCCCGTGGTTCAGGTCCCGCGTCCGTTGAGGCGGCGCGGTGACTCAGATCGCGGGGTTCGCAAAGGGATCTTGCAGATGAGGATGAGACTGCTGCGGCACTTTCTCATTCTTCATCTGAAGGTTCTAAGGCTCTCGTTCATGGTGCAGAAGCCCGCGCTGCGGCTTCTTCTGCCCGTGACGAGACCTCGATGTTTGAACTATCTGCTTCCGAGGGAGTGGATGTGTTCAGCATCGAGGCGGCCGGAGGAGCGTGAGTTAAATTCACCAGCTCGCGTTCCCCGCGGTTCGGGTCCCGCGTCCGTTGAGGCGGCGCGTCGACTCAGATCGCGGGGTTCACGGGGATCTTGCAAATGAGAATGAGACTGCTGCGGCACATTCTCATTCCCTATTTGAAGGTTCTGTGGCTCCCTTTCATGGTGCAGAAGCCCGCGCTGCGGCTTCTTCTGCCCGTGATGAGAACATGATGTTTGAACTATACACTTCTGAGGGAGTGGATGTGTTCAGCATTAAGGCAGGTGAGCGTGAGTTAAATTCACACAGCTCGCGCGCGGCGAATCAGATCGCGGGGTTCGCGATAGGATCTTGCAGATGAGAATGAGACTGCTGCGGCACTTTCTCATTCCCTATTTAAAGGTTCTGGGGCTCCCGTTCATGGTGCAGAAGCCCGCGCTGCGGCTTCTTCTGCCCGTGATGAGAACCTGATGTTTGAACTATCTGCTTCTGAGGGAGTGGGTGTGTTCAGCATCGAGGCGGATGAACGTGAATTAGACTCGCCAGCTCACGTTCTCCGTTGTTCAGGTCCGCGACTCAGATCGTGGGGTTCGTAAATAAAATAAATAATAAAATATGAATTTTGCTGATGAGAGTGAGACTGCTGCGGCACTTTCTCATTCGAATGGTTCTAAGCCCGCGATGCGGCTTCTTCTGCCCATGACAAGCACCCGATGTTAAAATAAAAAATCTTCAACATCGAGGCTTAATAGCGTGTTGTGATCCGTGCTGTGGCCAGATGAAAATTAACTGGCCACATGTTAGACAGGAAGCGCTTAATAAAAAACTAAGAAAGGAAATAAGTGAACACTTCCTGCAGCAACAATCACAACATCAGCGCCGGAGCTTACCATTTTTATTGATTTATTTATTTTTCCTGACTTGTATAATGAGTTATCTAAGTCATGGGATAAACCCCACTCCTTCCTCTAGAGCCCCTCCCTCTGGAGTTTGGCAACAGATAAATTTATCTCGCTCTTTTGATCAGAAGGATGACCTGAGGGCCGTCCTTCAGGCAAGAGGGCTTCAGGAAAGAGGTTCTACCTGAAATAAAAATTAGACCCTTTCCCTCCCCCCCGTTGTAGAGCAACTGAGGTTGTTCTCACAGCGGAGCCCTCAGGAAAACTATGTGGTTGCCCGCCGTCCAAGACGCTTCGGGCCACATCAGTTTCCAGCGAACGCATACTGTTGTGTTCGCTCCAAAAAGCTTGAAAAAGGGCATTGACTATGGTTACAAAATCGGTCTCGACTAATCCCTGCCGGTCATCTGCTTCAGGGGGTCGAGAACAATGCTCAAAGAATACCCGAAACCAGCCTCAAGTGGCTGGTTCCCGTAATAGATTTTGTTGAAGCGTGTCAAACATATCTGCATGGGTCCTGCGTATAAGCAGGATTGGGTGATGGAACAAAAAGTATACTCTTTACTGGTCAGAGAGGCCATATGATGGGTTCCTCCTCCAGACAGGGAGTCCGGATTTCTCAGCCGGTACTTTATAGTTCCAAAGAAGGATGGAGGGTTCCTGCCGATTTTAGATCTGAGTCACTTAAATCGTTCTCTGAGGAGCTTCAGGTTCAAGATGCTCATCGTGAATCAAATCAGGTCCGAGGACTGGTTTATCACGATAGGTCTAAAAGACGCATACTTCCGTGCTCCATCCTTCCAATATACAGGAGGTTCCTGAGGTTCGCTTTCGGGGGCGAAGCGTACCAAATTCGGGTTCTTCCGTTTGGCCTAGCACTCTCCCCTCACAAAAGCTCCAAGTGTATGGATGCAGCTCTGGTCCTACTGAGGCTTCAGGACATCCTCACACTTAATTGAATCGACGACTGGCCCATTCTGGCTCAGTCTCGAGCAATGGCAGTTCGGCATCGAGATGTCGTCCTTGGCCGTATTCCCGAGCTTGGGGGTGAGACTCAACACGAAGAAAAGCGTGTTGGTACCAGCTCAGAAAACTACGTTTCTGGGCGTGGTATGGAACTCAGATACAATGTGGGCACATACGTCTTCCGCGTGTATCGAGTCCATCTGGGCCATGGCATCCGGGATAAAGCTAGGCCAGGCCATCACTGTAAAGCAATTTCTAAGACTGCTGGGCCTCATGGCAGCTGTGTCCAACATAATACCTTTTGGACCTTCTACACATGAGGCTCCTTCAGTGGTGGCTGATAGCCAAGGGGATTTCCCCAAGGGGGAATCCGTTCCGAACAATCAGGGTTACACGCCGATGCCTTCATTTCCCTAATTAATATGGAAGAAACCTTGGTTCCTGTCCCAAGGGCCAGTGTTAGCAGCGTCATGTCGCCGGAAAACCGTTTCGACAGGCGCCTCCTTCACTGGCGTGGGCGCGGTCATGGATGGCCGCTTTGCCAGGGGTCTGTGGCAGAACCATCAACATGTTTGGCATATATTTTGCCTAGAGATGTTGGCTGTGTTCAGGGCTCCGAGGAGCTTCCTCCCAGACATCAATTTATCTGAACCGACAAGGGGGACTCAGATCGCGCCCTCTATCCAGACTGGCGCATCAGATTAATCTATGGTCCCAGGGGAAATTATCTAGAGCAATATATGTCCCGAGGGTTCAGAATCAGGGAGCAGACATCCTGTCGTGGCAGGGGCTGAGGCCCGGGGAATGGAGACTTCACCCAGAGGTGGTGAAGTTGATATGGCAGAGGTTGGACCAATGGAAGTGGATCTGTTTGCGTCTCGAGAGACGTCCCACTGTCCACTTTGGTTCTCCCTCACTCATCCAGCCCCACTGGGGTTGGATGCCATGGTACAGGCTTGGCTGAGGCTTCGCCTGTATGCTTTTCCCCCGATCGCTCTGCTCCCGGGAGTCCTGGAGAGGGTCCGTCAGGAGGGCATCAGTCTTCTTCTGATAGCCCCGTTGTGGCCGGCCCAAGTATGGTTTTCAGACATATTTTCACTTCTGATAGCTCCGCCGTGGCAGATTCCTCTGAGGAGGGATCTGTTGTCTCAGGCGGAGGGCACAATATTCCACCCTCGCCCGGAGCTGTAGAAATTGTGGGTCTGGCCCCTGAGGGGGTCCAGTACCTAGATGCCGGTCTATCAGCTGGGATGGTCAAAACCATACTTTGCTCTAGGGCTCCGTCTACTATGAGATTATATGGCCTCAAGTGGTAGGTTTTTCCACTTGGAGTAGAGAACATGAGTTAGATCCAGTTAACTGCCCAGTGGCTTCAGTTCTGGAGTTTCTTCAAGATCGTTTCTCTGCGGGTCTCTCCCCGTCCACACTTAAGGTGTACGTGGCTGCCAGTTCGGCGGTCCATGCACCACTGAGTGATGGGCCTTTGGGGAGGCACCAACGGGTCATACTATTTCTCCATGGTACATGGAGGTCAGGTCCTTCCTGGGACCTGGTGGTGGTTCTCGAAGGGCTATCCCTGGCTCCCTTCGAATCCCTCCAGTCGGCTTCGCCTAGGACCTCACGTTCAAGATAGCCTTTCTCTTAGCTGTTTCTTAAAATTATTAAGAGAGTGGGAGATCTCCAAGCCCTGGCACTAACGCCAGCTTGCTTGGGGTTTTGCCCCCGGCAGAGTTAAGGCCATCTTGCACCCGAGACCCGGCTATGTGCCTTAAGTGCATTCTAACATGGCTAGGTCCATGGTCCTGCGAGCATTTCATCCTCCACCTCATGTGTCGGCAGAAGAAGAGAGGTTCCTTTGCTCTGCCAGTCAGGGTTCCGAGTATTTACCTTGAGGGGTCCTCTTCTTCGAGGAGGTCGGACCTACTGTTAGTGTGTTTTGGGTCACCTAATAAGGGGCTCCCGGCATCCAAACAAACCATAAGTAGGCCTACAAGGTGCGCAATTTGCCTTCACCTTTGGCCGTAAGGGCTCATTTTAACAGAGGCATGGCGTCCTCTAGGGCCCTCCGTTCGGGAGTGCCCCTCCAGGAGATCTGTGAGGCAGCCGGTTGGGCTACCCTGCACACTTTCATCAGGTTTTATTGTCTTCACCTCCTTAGTGCGTCTGGCGCACGAGTGCTCTCGTCCTAGCTTAAGTGCCTGAGATCAACTTCACTCTAGGACAGGCTTTTTCGGTGCGTGGCCTAGTGGGTATTCGTTCCCCAAAGAGTCGTTTTCAACGACGCAGTGCGAGTTCCCTACGAAAGGGAACGTCTCGGGTTACGACTGTAACCCTTGTTCCCTGAGGAGGGAACGAGACACTGCGTCGTCTTGCCACGCCCCTTAACGCCTGGGAGCGGCTTGCTTCATCGCGAGGCTAATGTGTGTGTGCGCCGGCGACACTTTTATGCATCCGGTTATGCCGTCACATGTTACGTCACGACGCAACACCAATCAGGATTGGATTAGTTTCATTCATACTTCAGAGGCGCACGCTTAGGGAGCGTCCCCAAAGAGTCGTTTTCAACGACGCAGTGTCTCGTTCCCTCCTCAGGGAACAAGGGTTACAGTCGTAACCCGAGACGTTATATGCCAGCCTATGGAAGCTTGTTTCCGCCAAAAAATAAAACATTTTAAAAGATAATTGCGATTTCTTTAATCTCACAATTGCGAGTTTACATCTCGCAATTCTTTATTTCTCAGAATTGCAAGATATAAAGTCAGAATTGTGTGGTATAAAGTCGCAATTGCGTGTTATAAAGTCAGAATTGCGAGATATAAACTCACAGTTCTGACTTTTTTTCTCGCAATTGCAACTTTTTATCTCACATTTCTGACATCTTTTCTCAGAATTGTGAGATATAAACTCACAATTGCTGACTCACTTTTTTCCCCTCAGATTTTCGAGTTTATATCACACAATTGTGAGAAAAAAGTCAGAATTGTGAGATAAAAAGTCGCAATTACCTTTTTTTATTTTTTATTTTGTGGCGGAAACAAGCTTCCAACAAGCTCCAGTCTTATTTGGATTATTTTAATATTTTGGACATGTTCCAATCCGGTTTTAGCTTAATTAAATAGCACTGAGTCAGCTTTGTTGAGGGTTACAAATGATATCTTGCTTGCTCTGGATTCAGGCTCTTGTGTTGTGCTGGTTTAGACCTGAGCGCTGCATTTGATACCATTGACCACAACAATCTTCTTGAACGGCTAGAATATATGGTGGGTGTGCAGGGCACTGTATTACAACGGTTTGCTTCCTACCTCGAAAAGAGGACTTTTTCTGCAAGTTTAGGAAGTTCATCTGCGCCTGTTTTGTTCGGTGTGCCCCAGGGATCCATTTTGGGACCTTTATTGTTTCCCCTTTATATGCTCCCCATGGCCCTCATTTTTCATAAGTACAACATTTCATATCACTGTTATGCAGATGATTCTCAGTTTTACCTTCCAGTAAGGCTTGACACCGCGGCTTCATTTGATGTGTTATTGGAATATGTAGATCAGGGGTCTCCAACCTTTTTACATTTGAGAGCTACTTTTTAAAAATGAAAGTGGCCGAGAGCTACTCATGTAATACAATACTTAAATATCTTAATTAATGTCTCATAACTCTCATATTAACAACTATCCAAACTGTTTTAGACCTAAAAGAGCCTTTGTAGGCCTATATATGTCACCCTTTAATGTCAGAGAAAAGAACTTATTATAGAAATTATAGAAAAGTGCACTTTGCATATTATATTGTAAAAACACATAATTATAGTTGATTGTAGTTTATTATAACTACTGTAGAGATGAAATGGCATGAACATTGTATTTCATGATTATAGTGACCAAAATGATCATGTTTATCACAGAACCCTGTTAAAAAAGTACTAATACTACACAATTCACCAAGTTTTATGTAGAAAACCAGCAAATAACAAATAAAATTAGCATCAATGTGCACTTTCTGTTTACATAAACATTAAAATAATAACATTAAAAATGATGGCCAGATTTTAAAGAAGTGTCTTGCAACATGTTATCTACTAGACTGTAGATGATATCAAGAGGAGGATGACAAATCATTTTCTGCAGCTAATTGAGGATAAACGAGAGGTTTTAATTATGGGTTGTCCTGCAAAAAGGCCAGTTAGGTCCTCTCTCAACAAATGTACGCAAACAGATTAAAAACCTTGGAGTGATCTTTGACTCTTCACTATTTTGTGATACACATTATTAGTGCTGTTATTAGAGGAAGCTTTTTCCATTTAATATCTATTGCAAAGTTGAAGAACCTTCTTTCAAGCAAAGATTTAGAAGTTATGCGATTCATGCATTTGTAACATCACGATTAGATCATTGCAACTCTCTTTATTCTGGTCTTCCTCAATCTTGACTGATCTCGATTGCAAATTGTTTAAAATGCGGCTAATGAAAATCACTTGCTCTTAACCCCCTGGGGTCGGCAAACGTTGACATGTTTATGTGACATCATTATAAATAAAAGTTGTTGTTGTTGTTGTTCCATACCAGCCTGTAATACAGCAAATAAACAACAAACACATTTGCTTAAACAAAGAAAAATTGGCAACGGGGATCGGAATTGGCTTATTTGCTGGCCAATGAACAATCATGATTGATTGACACATCATCATTGACATCGAATGTGGAGCCATGTTTGATTTGAGAGCTTCATATCTGCAGCAAACAACATAAATGTGTCTGTTTCTCACACAAAGCTAATGTATGATATCAGAAGACTTGATAGCATATGGACTATATAATACCTTTATGGTGAGTTTTTTTTTTTTTTTTGGAGCTTGAGGGCCCCAGTCCCCAATAACTTTCATGATTATGACAGAATGTTCATTTTGGGATGAGCTATTCCCTTTGTTTTCTGGCTTTATGGGTTTCTTTTTATATCTCCAATAGGGACAGAAATGTTTTACCTGTGCATTAGAGCTGCAGTGAGACTGAGAGGAGAGAGAGAGAGAGAGAGAGAGAGAGAGAGAGAGAGAGAGAGAGAGAGAGAGAGAGAGAGAGAGAGAGAGAGAGAGAGAGAGAGAGAGAGAGAGAGAGAGAGAGACACACACACACACACACGTTCTTCCCTCCTGTGGGCTAGAGCTGCATTATCTGTCGCGAGGTGGACAGAACGCGAAAGCAAAATGAATAGCTCCATCTTTTGTGAAAATGAAAAAGCCCTGCAAAGGCAAACAGAAGAAATGAAGTGCAGACTAAAGCAGAGATGTGTGCGCTTATGAGATATTCTGGGAATGATAAAGCATCTCAGACAGTAATGGGGTCTGAGACAGTGACCTTTAGGTTGTAATATTCCCCCGTCTCTCCAAACCTCCCGCCATCAACAAGTGAATCTGCTTAAGCGGGCGAGAGAATAGAGAATACGACCGCAGAAGAGAGAGTCTGTGTGGCACATCAAGGTTATTGCGTTTTCTCTCCAAATGACTTCCTGCATTAAGGAAGAAATCAACAGAACATGACCACAGCTATTTACATGAAGAAAACAAACAGGCTCATTAGTGTTTTACTAAATCTAAAACTAAACTTTAAAATATGAATTAATTAAATGTAATAGATAAAATTACAGTGGTCGGAAAACAAACAAACAAACAAACAAATAAATAAATACTTTAGATTCAAATTTTAATTTAGTTCGGTTAGTCAACCACAGTTTCATTTAGTTTTGCCTTTTCATTTATATTTCATTGATTATTATTTTAGTTCACTTTTTAAATCAGTATTTTCTTTTTAATGTGCCGTAATAACCGTTTTGTGACAATATTGCGTGATTTCATGCAGCATGATTGAACTGAAGCAGATCTGTTTACATCATTGAATCATTATTTTCCTGTTCATCCCTGTAAATTATCCCTGTATTATATAAAGCGCTATTTAAATAAAGTTGACTTGACTCAAACAGTTAGTATAGGAACATAAAGACATGCCCAGTTGTGTGTGTCTATAAGTGTCATGGGTGAAATTAACATATTCTCTCTATATCTGAAACTGGCAAAGCCAGACGACAGCACACACACAGAGGAAAATGAAATTCTCATGCCTCGTTATAATTCAAAAAGCTAATCAGGAACAAAACAGTCCATTTATAGCAGGATTCCTTTAATCCTTCCATGGTTATCTTTTCATCCTCTCTCACACTCTCGTGTTTTTTGGCAGAATAATTAATACACAAATAAGCTTGTGGATGGGGTGCAGGAAAAATCCAGTTTGTGGTTTGAGATCTTAAAGAAATAGATCACCCAAAAATTAATATTCTGTCATCATCTACACACCCATATGTCGGTCTTGTCTTTCGCCATATAAACTTGCAAATCTAGTGCATTCACAAAACACGCAAGAAAGAATGAAGCATGTGAAGTTTCTTATTGTTCTTTGGTGTTAAGTATGCTGCACTATTGCCTATTTGCAAACAAAGAAGTTATTGCATGATCTTAAGGGTGTGAATTATACAGAGGTTTGGTGTGTGTGTGTGTGTGTGTGTGTGTGTGTGTGTGTGTGTGTGTGTGTGTGTGTGTGTGTGTGTGTGTGTGTGTGTGTGTGTGTGTGTGTGTGTGTGTTTGCTTCTGATCCCCCTAAAGGATGTCAAAGTAAGATGTTGGGGAGTCATCTAAAGTGTTCTTAATGTAAAACGTTATACAGACGTTACATGTTGGCAGAACTATAACTTTAAATGATGTTAGTCAGTGTTTTAACTTTGTTTCAACTGTTTTTTGTTTTGTTTTTAAATCAATCAAGTTTAATTGCTGAATTCACTACGTATAAAACCCTGAAGCAAGAGCCCCTGTTTAAAGACATTGCTGAGCACAGTTTGCAGTCACTGGTGGTAATAGGGTTGGGTATCATTTTATTTTTAACGATTCTGATTCCTATTCTGGGGTGTGTTTCCCGTACAATGACGTAACTCGCTGCTTCACTACTATAGTACGATGCATCGTTGGAGAAATCAAGCTAGTCACGAATGTTTCCCGAAACCATGTTGTCGCAAAGTGGTCGTTCAACCGCCTTGGCTTATGACGTCACGCACGTGGTGGAGTAATAACTTCTTTTTAATGAAACTGTTTGAGTTCGAATTAACGTTAGTTGTTTTGATATAAATTATAGACATGGCATCTGAGGACTATTTCTCATTTATCTCGGTTATTTTGCTTTATTTCCAGATTCAATCATAGACTCGTTCTTACGTAGTAGAGCTCGTTCGCACATGTGCACTCTTTAAAAAACAGTGCTTTAAATCTCTTGACGAACTAAAAGACGTAAATGACATTTGATTGTATTCTAAATAAAAGATACAGATTGTACTGAATGTCAGATTGCTTATTTGGCTCAAGATCAGGATTTATTAAGTCCACATGTCATGTAAACTAGAAACTCTGCTTCTAACCACAGGTCGAGAGCTGTCGGGAAGATGGTTTCGGGAAACACAGACTCGATGACCTACGCTGATAACGACAGAACTTACGAGACGATACATCTATAACGATGCTTTTGGGAAACGCACCCCTGCTTATCGATTATTTTCAATTCCTAATTTCGATTCCAATAAGGTAAAAAACTCAACAAAAACAAAACTTCGATATCATTCACATTCATTCTAAGTCGCATTTCAAAACATTTAATTGTAGCGGAATACCATAAACAAAAATCAACAGGCTAAAGAAGACTTACAAAAACAACTAGCCTAACTAACATAATTTTCAAGCATTTTTGAAGACAATTAAACACTCAGTATTTAAAAAAGAAGAAATAAACAAATTAACAATCGCAACTGAACAAAGATACGATTGAAAGGTACAGAAATCAAATGTAAAATAGCACTTTATAACACTACAAATATAGATACACAAGTTATTCAGTCAAGAACAGTGACTGAATTTTCTCTTTATCTTTTGTTGATTGATTAACGTTATTATAGAGACGGCAGGAATATTAGGCTGCTGTCACTTTAAGAGCTGCACAGATCCAATACACTGATACACATGCGTTTTCTTTGTCAACTGTTTATGTTCACTCAAGACATGACTGACTGTGTTTACGAGGATATTTCGATATATTTGTGTGTGTATTTGTCCTTTCAACTGCAAACTCAGTTCAGTATCGCGCACTATACAGCGGATTGCATTGCATGGGATGTGTGTGCAGCACAGAAAACAGTGCGCGGGTCTTCTTGCACTTGAATGGTTTAAAATCATATTAAAATGCACACAAAGGAATTGATAAGAGGAATCAACTTTATAACATGTATCAGATTCCTGACCTTAAGTATCCAATTCCGGAATTGAAATGGATTTTCGATTTCCAACCCATGGGAACAATAATAAAGGGAAAACTTTAACAATAGATCTCAAGACTGACTGTCCATCCCATAAAGCATTGCTTGTCCATCAGCTTTAGCAGTTTTTTTACACTTTAAATAAAGCCAACATTTAACAGTTTTTAAAAGCATGTTGAATAATAGAAGCTACAAGAGGATTGCAGGTCAACGTTAACATGATACGGGACGCCTCGTAAACGTGCATGTCTACAATACATTTTATTTTACAGATTTAATTACCGGCCAAATCAACAAATTCAGTCAGATGGGATTGTTTCCGCACTGAAAACTAAAACCCCAGTATTTGAGTTGCTGCTGAGAGCATCTATCAAAGTGAATTTAAGACAATATCGATCATGAAAATATGATGAATTATGTGGATAATGCAGCATTAGAGGACATTAGCAAAGGCAAAACTTGAGAAAATAAAGAACAGGACTGGATTTCGAACGTGGATTTGATCAGTGTTTGCATAAAATCTATTAATTGTTTGGTTGCAATCATGGTTTCGCTGAGTTTTACATTTACATTTATGCATTTGGCGGATGCTTTTATCTAAAGCGACTTACCTTGCATTTTAAGTAACAGATTTACATACTTATTAAAACTGGGAGTAGTGAAAAAATATGATACACAGTGTTTTGCCAGATGAGAAGTTTATCATTTTTTTACTCTTCTTTTCATAACTGCATCATATATCACTTTTAATTTATTTTATAACTGTCTTAATTTTCCTTGCTTTTAGTTTTTGATGATTTTAATTCCTTTCAGTAAAGCACTTTGAATTGCCATAATGTGCTATATAAATAAACTTGCCTTTAACATTATCAGTTCTTGCTTTCCCTGGGAATCGAACCCATGACCTTGGCGTTGACAAGTGCCAACGCTCTACTTTTTGAGCTACAGGAAAACTTTGAAGCCATTTCAGAGAAAATACATAAATACAGCAATATGTGTATCTTCAAAACACACAAAAAAATCCTGCAATATTTAAGCTATATATATACACTGCAATATTGACCAGTAGTGCTCACTCAGGGCTGGACAGACACTCTTGAGGTGTTGCAGAAAGCATCTTCACGTCAACTTCACTAAATCAAGCAGGACATTGAGAGGTTTGCATCACACTCACTAACACAAACAAAATGACAGCGCTATTTGGTGCCAAACACAGCAGCTCTACATCATGCGTTTGGCAGCCGTGAGCAAGACCTAAAATAGCTGCTTGTCAATAACATTTAGCACAGATCCACTGCGGCCTCTTTCCACGCTGTAGAGAAGCAGAGACGGCCCGTTTCAAACCCCTTCTCCCTCTCATGTTTAAAAGGAAAGTAAATTAACATAAATTTTTGGTTTATTGAACTGATGTATAAAATCAATAGGCTATCACATTAGCAATTATGCTGATATTCGGGAAAACAGCCCTCTATATCCTGTTATAAATATTAAAAACAAGAACTCATACAGGGACATTTTTGACCCATATATCTTTATATTTTTGGGAGGCATTTTTGCATCAAGCCTATGTTCATTTCCGTGATGGCGGGGCTCTTTTCGGAGAATAAAGAAACTCATTTGAAACAACTTGAGGGTGAGTAAAGTTTTTTTTCAAAGTGAACTATCCCTTTAAGTGTACGGTACATATAAATATGTATAAAAAAGTGCATGGGAAATATCATGAGAAGTATAATTGTTTTTTCCATTAGCATGTTTCTAACATAACAAATCAACACTCAACAACAATAGAATGCAACAATAAGCATTAAAAAACATACAATTATTATATTGAGTAAAATAGTGATCAAAAATATTAAATGATATTGATAAAAAATGATGAGTATAGTCTTATATCAACATTTACCAATCAAAAATCTACACTAATCTAAAGTGTATTATATTAAGTAATTCATTCTTATTAATTAATGATTAATTATATTTATAAAAATCCATATTTCTCCCTATACATTTTACAAATGTGTGGAGCCTTATTCCCTGAAGTTGCACATTTAAGATTGGAGCTTGTGATTTTAAATATAATATTGTCATTTTTTGTGTCTGTGGGCGAGCCGTATGAGACTACATCAGTCCTAATAAAACCAACAGAGCA
This sequence comes from Phoxinus phoxinus, assembly GCF_949152265.1. Classification (NCBI taxonomy): domain Eukaryota; kingdom Metazoa; phylum Chordata; class Actinopteri; order Cypriniformes; family Leuciscidae; genus Phoxinus; species Phoxinus phoxinus. Next base: position 40,479,854 of record NC_136880.1, on the reverse strand, counting down.
CTTACATGCTGGATTTTACCCATCAGGACTAAATAAACCCACATAAATACACAGAGCAGGAGATAATGATGTAAAAGAGAAAAGAGACATCACAAATATGATCATATTAATATCGCAATAACTTTTCCCAGGCAGCAATGCAACAAAAGTTTGGAATCAGTAAGATTGTTTTAATGTTTCTGAAAGAAGTCTCCTATTCTCATCAAGACGACATTTGATAAAAATACAGTGCAAACAGGAATATAGTGAAATATTACAATTTAAATAGTGACCAATATTGACTCAAATGTGTCTATTCCTATTTTTCCTAAGGAATTTTAGGAGAAAAATCTAAGACTAACCAGATACTTAAAGTCTCCTGAGCTTTTACGTTCCTTCATCGCTCTCACAAGTAAATAGCTTAAAGCAGTATATGCCATCATCATACCATCCAGCCCTCATACGGACACACACACACACACACACACACACACACACATGAACACGGACAGGCCTATTTGTGAGGCAGATATAGTGTGACCACTGAGGATGAAGGACAACATGGAGAATTTGTCAGCAGAAATCACCACTCCAGCTGCTGAGGGACACACACACACACACACACACACACACAAACACACACATACCACAGCATACATATGTATAAACGCACGCTCATAAACAAACGCGCACACACACTTGCCTCGGGCCAACTCCAGCAGCACATCACATTACTGCTGCACTTTGAAATGAAAAAAGAAAGACATGCATGGGGGCGGGACTTAGTGACCTAGAATTCATGAGCGCAGCATTGGATCGTTATTCGTTTTGATGTGTGACTGTGTGCGCCTACATTTTAGGTCATCGCCAAGTGGCAGCAACATGGAACTCTCTCTCTCTCTCTCTCTCTCTCTCTCTCTCTCTCTCTCTCTCTCTCTCTCTCGTTATGTAAAAGGCCTCATTCTCATATCCAGCCTTCATGCCAATGCAGAACACAGCAGCACACAGAGAGAAGACTTGAGCTGATATGAGCTGGAGAGCAGTTCAGATTTACTCAGAACTAGTTTAGTTTACTCTAGTGGCTCATTAAAGAAAGAAACTATGAGATGTTATGTGCTTTCCTGTGATTTAACCATGGTTAAGGTGTGTTGCTACTAGGTGTGTTCTGCACACACAATGCAAAAACCCTTTAACTTGTTGGCACAACTGATCCCAGCTGGCGGGCCCAATGCCACTTTGTTTACCTTTGTTTACATTAACTATATAAAAAACGGTCTACAAATGTTCAAAATGTTGACAATTAATATCCGTCAAAGTTTTGGCATCAGTATCCAGTATTTATTGCTTTTAGAAATCAATAGCAACAACAATATGTTTACACGAATGCACAATTTTTTGTCAATCCAATAAACAAATCCAATGAATCCAATCCAATTTCACATTAAAGTTCTACTTATTATATACATAAACAAAATAAGAAAAAAAATCTATATATAAAAGGAGAGACTTTTGCTTTTCAGATGTTTCTCCGTAGAGTTCCCACACTTTATGACCTACATTTTTCCATAACTTGAATAAGGACTCACTTAAAAGGAGCTATTTTAGTCAATTAAATACTTTAGAGCTGAGCAGGAATAGAGAAATGTCCATAACGTTTTAAATTTTTTATTAATTTTTTTTATTAATTAAAGCTGCAGTCCGGCACTTTTTTGGTTTAAAAATATCAAAAAAGACGTTTTTGAAAAAAAACGTAACCAGCCAGTGTTCAAAACGATCTGCTTGCCTTACCTCGATTCAAAACGGTAAGCTTGTAATAATGATTTTAATTCCAGTGGTACTGGTGGATTTCCGCGGGAATTTCGAGCATGTCTTTGCGTCATTACGTCACTTCTGTACACATAGAGAAGGAGTCCCCGGCTAGCGTGTGTGGATGATGGAGGAGATTTAGCTTAGCACTTGGTATGGCGGATCCCGAAAGTTTAAAGCGACATCAGTGACAACTGGAGATTCACCAGTTGTAAAACACAAAGACTTCGGACTTCAGAGTGGCTACAGAAAAAATATATTTTTCACGTTTTGACGTGATATAAGCAATCGTTAGATTTAATCAGCATGATAGCCTACTGCAATGCTTCCCCCCACCCCCGAATTTGGTCAGAACAAACGTGAATGTTACTTACTTGTTCAGATGACATTTTCCGATGAAAATTCTAATGTTGACACTTTCAAAAAGTATACTCTGAGATTGCTGATGATGACAGTACAGTATCCACAGCGACGCAGCAGCCTCAATACATTGTGTTCATCCGCGCTGTTTCATGCTGATTTACTACCCACGCACAGTTAATAATTCCGCGAATAACTGCAATTGCAGATTTCTAACAGAGATGGCGACAAAGAGGAAAAACGACGGACTGCAGCTTTAAGTGGAGATCTTAAAAGTCAGTAACCCTGAGAAAAAGATCACAGTTATCTCACATGTGCCTCATTTAGAAGAGATAACATCAACCAATAGCATATTTCACACAGTATAAAATTACCAGAATGATTACTTGCTTATACTTAATTTGAATTATTATTGCCTCATTGTAATTATTATATATGCATTTCAAGTCATTTTAAAGGTTTCTCTATATATATATATATATATATATATATATATAATATTTTAAAAGTCAGATTAATCATCAAATTACTCGATTAATCGTCAAAATAATCAACTGATTACTCGATTACCGAAATAATCGTTAATGACAGCCCTAGATTAGTTCAAAAACATTTAAATATGCACCTGCATTGTTTGAATTAGTCGAATAAAATACTATTTTTCAAGTCATATATTTCAACTAAAGATTAAAACAAAACAAAAAAAAAGTGTTAAAATATCATTGTGCAAAAAAACATAAAAAAGTGATAAAATATTATCATCTCATCTCGTGAGTGTAAGTGTGCAAGTTAAATTTTTTTATTTACGAACAAAAAAATAGTGGTGAGTGAAAATGTTGAGTGCTAACTTTGGAAAACCACTAGTAGCCACAGTGGATGGTGAGCAAAAAAGTTAGTGTCAAGCTCTGGGCACAACGGTCAAAGACGTCCATCTAGCACATATTTACATAGAAACATTATTAAAAAGCAGATTGTAACAAATCGTGCCATCTCCAATTATGATTGGCAAAAAGCAGACTTCTTATGTCAGTGTGTTCGTGCTCATACCGGTAATCTTCATTCATTGTTCACACACATCATTATACCAGTAATTTACTGTTAAAACTTATAATACTCTTAAATTGCCAGAACTGATTTACCGTTTTTTTTCTTTTCTTTTTTCTTAAAGGTCCTGTTCACACATGATCTCTTAACGGTAATTTACCGGTAAATCTAGAAACAGTATGTGTGAAAGGGACTAATGTCTCAAACTGTGCTCAAACCAAGATACCAAAGTCTGTGATCAAAATGAACAAATCTCAATATGAATGCACAAGTGATCTGATCTATTATTAATTTTATAGCTCCATACTCTTACTGTATGACAACTATTGACTTATTTAGGTCAGTTTTTATTCCCACAAATCTTGACAAAGACAAAGTTGATACGTCAGTTCAGTTAGCAGTGCTAGTACAGGTGTTTCTATGCAGATTACACGACACTGAACTCAAATGAATATGCCAGGAGAACATCTATGCCTTTTGTTAGATGAATTGTGAAACGAGACAGCGAAGCAAAGCAAAGGTGCCACTACGGTCGTCCACTGGCAGTGTGTTTGCGTGTGTGTGTGTGTGTGTGTGTGCATGTGTGCTGGCTGAAATTGCATTTTTTCTCATTACACTTACACTGATAACAGGCTTGCTGCCGTTTCTATGGCAACTATATATCCCTCAAGCTGTGCCTCGCTGAAGGATGTCGAGAACAGCGGATAGAGAACACACACACAAACACACACACACACACGTAGAGATCCTGCGTATCTACAGCTGAGCTCTATTGAGATTCACTCCCAGCTGTGATCCTTCCCAGAGCCACAGAGTTATTGAAAATACACAACTGCTATTTACAATCTATACATGGTGATGAATGACACGATAGACCCCTATAGACACATTATACACTCGTGGTTCTCGACTAGTTTTGCTTTAGAATCCAGATTTTACATTGAACATAAAATGGTGACTCAAAACAGTATCATAACGGTTCATACTCTGGACCAATAACACCAATGAAGTCCATGCCTCCCTTTCTACAGTGCGTTTTTCTCCTCCGCTTCCTTAATTTACTTAAATATATGCTGACTGTGTGTCCACAATCGTTTTTCCTGTTATCTCTGTGAATCGTCCCTGCAGGGATTCATAAGAAGCTTTACTGAACTAAAACACATTAATGTATGTTTAGTTCAGTTCAATCAAATGGAATTTGATTCAACTGAATTTAAGAGAACTGAACTGATTTTTAATGAGGAAAAGGACTCGCCCCTGTGGAAAAGAGGGTCGCCCCCAATCTCATCTGCTCTCATATGTGAGGATGGAAATACAGGGCGTTAAAATTGACCATATTTACTACCTTGATTCAGAGGCATAAAATCATATCTCTACATTCTGTTTCACTCAGAAATATGTCATATTACAGAAGTAAAACAGGTTGCAAACTGCCTTTCCAGGATCTGTACACCATCTGGCAAATTAATTTCCATGATTTTTTTTAGTCTTTTAGTATTACTGGATGTTTAAAAAAATATTTTTTAATGAGATTACAAAAACAGATTTATAGCCCGACCACATTAAGGTGGTTAAACTATCTGGCCGTTACCATTTTGTTTATTTAAAGGCGTATTATTCAAGTTAAAGTCAGTAAATTATGGAGTGCTGCAAGGGTCTGTTTTGGGCCCTCTGCTATTTTCAATTTCATGGTAATATAATTAGAAAACAAATTAGTTTCCACTGTTATGCTGATGATATTATATATAGGCGTATCTCATCACGTCACGAGTTGACAGAGTGTGTTAAAGATATAACATTTTGGATGACCAGTAATTTTATTTTATTAAATTCAGATAAGACTGAGGTATTACTTATTGGGCCAAAAATCCATACACAGAATCTCTTAGAATACAATTTGCATCTAGAAGGATGCACTGATACTACATCCTCTACATTATAAGACCTAGGCGTTATACTAGACAACTTGTCTCTCGAAAATCATATTTTATAAGTTACAAAAACAGCCTTCTTCCACTTCAGAAATGACCTCTAGACTAGATTACTATAATGCATTACTAGCTGGTTGTCCTGCATCTTCAATTGAGTTCTTACCAGGTCAAGAAAATATGTGACCCTGGACCACAAAACCAGTCACATGGGTCAAGGGTCAGATGTATACATCATCTGAAAGCTGAAAGCTTTCCATTGATGTATGGTTTGTTAGGATAGGACAATATTTGGCCGAGATACAACTATTTGAAAATCTGGAATCTGAGGGTGCAAAAAAATCGAAACATTGAGAAAATCGCCTTTAAAGTTGTGCATTTATGTTCACGATTGTGCTGCATTCACTCACAAAATTTATTTTTTATATATTTACAGTATGAAATTTACAAAATATCTTCATGGAACATGATCTTTACTTAATATCCTAATGATTTTTGGCATAAAAGAAAAATCGATAATTTTGACCAATACAATGTATTGTTGGCTATTGCCACAAATATACACGTGCGATATGTGACTGGTTTTGTGATCCAGGGTCACATATGACCATATAACCCCAATTTGATCATTTCTACACTGATTACCTATTAAGTTCCGTATTAATTACAAAGTATTGCTACTAAACTTATATTGCGCTGTAATCCATCACGGTATTTAAGGTCACAACAAAACTCTGGGCTTCTGATAGTCCCTGGATATCTAAGTCCACTAAAGGTTTCACATTTGGCTCCTAAACTCTGTAATAGCCTTCCTGATAATGTTCTGGGCTCAGAGACACTATCAAATCTAGATTAAAGACACATCTCTTTAGCCAAGCGTTCACATAATGCATCTCATAGCCTTGCACTCCAGTTATATCAGATCAAATGCGCATGACTATCTACTGCCTGAAATTTTATGAGCAGCAGCTACGATAATTATTTTCCCATCCCGAGGTAACCAGAGAGTACGCCAGCTCCAGTATCTCACGAAGATTTCAGATGACCCAACACCTGTGAAGAGACAACGCCAACTCTGAATCAACGGCCCAATTTTCTATATATTATAATCATTACGATCACAACTTAATTGCTTTAATGAGTTCATCGTTTCTGCCCAACTGAATACATGGCGTTAGCTAACTACATGATTCGTATTATCTTAGAACTGTATATTTCTGACATATGGACATAACGACAGTCACATCTAATAACAGATCAATCTGTAATGTAGACATGCATTTTCTGTAAAGTTGCTTTGAAACGATGGGCCCTATCTTGCACCCAGCGCAAATGACTTTGTATGCCGACGCATGTATCATTCCTATTTTGCACCCGACGCACAGCTGACTTTTCCCTCCACAGACACACGTCGGTAAATTAGGGAATGAACGGAAAGAGGAGCGTGTTCCGGCGCAAACGTTCCCTGGCGCTATTTTGCAGTTTCAGAAAACAAATCCGCCACAGACCAGGAAAAACCCAGTCTAAAGTCAGTGGCGTGTTATTCAGATGCTATTTTAAGGACGCATGCTTGGCCATAATGTAGCGTGTGCACAACACACACACACTTTGCTTCTCTCATCTACACAGACGCAGCAGTTCCTATTTTTGCGAACCATACATAATTACAAGGAAAAATATTACCACACGAGGTAGATCATTGTGGTGTCCATGAAGATAAAGATAAATCTAGCTTACACATTTACCCAAATTATTCAGGCTAATTGTAGTAATGACGGATCAAACCTGTTTTATCAATAGTGGCGAGACACATCGGTATATAAGGACATCTGACAAAGTGGGTTGTCCGTCAAGAACAAGGAAACAAAATTCTGAAGACTGTGAAATCACCGTTACCATCATGTAAGTTGCGTGCGCTGGCAAACCCGCCATTATAATAGCAATCCGCCATGGAACAAGCGCGCCTGCTCTTAAAGGGAATGTGAGAAGACGCTCTGATTGGTTTATTTCACGTTACGCCCAAACCACACCTATGAGTAATGTAGCGACTTCAGACCAACACATTTTAGATTTGCGTTTGTGAGATCCGCCCACAAACGCCCACTTGCGTTACGCGTTTGATTCTTGCGTTTCAGATCGTTAAAATAGGGCCCAATATGTATTGTGAAAAGCACTATTCAAATAAATGTGAATTAAATAGAATTTTCCACAACTTTTTAAGGATTGTACTAAATTACATTACTTTTCCCTGCATTTCATGTTGACAAATGGAGAAAAAGAATGGAAAAAATGAAATGCCGAATGCCAGTACAGCACCAAACTGCAGGGATTCATATGTATTTCTACGGCCTCTGATCTCATTTTACTCCGTTCTTTTATTTGATATAAAAAAAAATATCCTTTCTGTCCCAACTGTCTAATAATGTCTTGTACGAATGCAAAACAAGTGTAAGATTCACTGTTTCTCCATCTCTCTCTCTCCTCCTCCTCCTCCTCCTCCTCCTCCTCTGACCTCTCGTGCCCTGATGCCTGCATTTCACAGACTCTTAATGGAGATGTGGGAACTCTGTGGGGCCTTTGTGGCTTTCCGTTCAACATACACACATGCAGAAGTGCACATATATGCCTGGGGCTGTCAACATGACCCTCGTCACCCTGTTTGTGTATACCATCTACTTTCCTTTCCTGTAAACTCGACGTGCCCCGGCGTATTCCTGCACATATTACTCTATTCATCTTCCAGCTCCCTCTATTTATATTCTTTTGCGCTCCGTCTCTCTCTCTCTCCTCTTCCTGCTTCCCAGACATCTCTCTGATAAATACCCTAGTTATGAATTATATTGTAGTTCTTGTGGCTGAACCAACCAGAGCGCAATAATTCCTCATAGTACAACAATACAATCTGACAAGCCGATAGAGCTCTTAAATAAAAGGAAAGTAAGGAAACGGTGCACGCACACACCATAAATTTCCTCCAGACATTTCAGTTGAGTCGTCTGACTTCATGGGAAATCGTTGAATTGTACAACAAGGTTGACTAGCGCACACTCTTGATAACAATACAACATTCATTAATCAATATTAGTGAACGTCTGTGTGATTGATCGTCCCCTCATTTGTTTTGCATTAGATCTAAGAACTTAACTGGTCCCGTGTGTTTTAGTTGAACCTGCCGGTTTGAATTGCAAAAACTAATACCGCAACTGTACAATTTCATTGAGTCAGCATGTCTGGATAAAAAAAATCATGTTTACAAGCTCCCAAGCTTTTAAAGGGATAGTTCACCCAAAAATGAAAATTCTGTCATTAATTATTCACCCTCATGTCGTTCCAAACCTGTAAGACTTTCTTTCATCTTCGGAAACACAAATGAAGATGTTTTGATGAAATCTGAGAGACGTCTGTCCCTCCATTGACAGCTACACAACTACCACTTTGAAGCTTCAAAACAATCGAAAAACTAATCCATATGAATTGAGCGGTTTAGTTAAAATTTTTATCGCTTATATGATATAATGAACAGATTTAATTGAAGCTTTTATAAAAAAAAAAGCTCTCAGATTTCATCAAAAAGATCTTCATTTGTGTTCTGAAGACGAACAAAAGTCTTACGGGTTTGGAACGACATGAAGGTGAATAATTAATGGCAGAATTAAAATTTTTGGGTGAACTATCCCTTCACACCAGAGGTGAACTAACACATCAGAGGATCAACTTGTCTGTTGGTTTGGCAAAGTTTAAGCTTCATGATGGCAAAACTTTAAAGAGTTTGAATATTATATCAGTCATATTATATTTACCCATAGATAAACATATCACAAAAAAAAAAAAATCAGTCAATGAGAACATATTTTATTATTAAATTAATAATATACTCTACAGTTCTGAAAGTCTCTTATGAACGGTAGTGTATTTATTCCACTTTATATGGAAGAAATAGCTTTTTATTACTTGCCACTTTATTGTGTTGCATCTGAATAGGAATTAATGTAAAATCAATTGTAAAATGTCTGGCTCAGCGTGAATTATGAAGCCCAAACTAAATCTTGCAAACTAGATTCACTAAAACCCTTCACCCCAATCCCAACTGGCCACAAAACACACACACACACACACACACACACACACACACACACACACACACACACACACACACACACACACACACACACACACACACACACACACCAGTGAGTGACTGCTGTTTCTTGTTTCTAAACCAGTTCAGGTGTCACATGACTGACTGTTATTCCACTGACACCCCGTCTGCTCCTGAAATAGTCACTCCAGCCTAAAATTACGCTCCACTGCTCTCTTTTACAGTGACCCCACTCCAAACACATACACAGAAACACACACACCTCCAAGTAAAAGTAGCTCATTCCTTTTTCAGACACCCGCTTCTATAATTGGGCTCCATCCAGACACATTCAGGGTTCATAACTTAATCTTAATCTGAAAATTATGACCAGTATCATCCAAATTCACGGTGCTACACGTCCCATTAAGACCAGCTTGTTTGCTTGGAAATCAGAGTATGAGTAAATCAAAGTGTGTGTGTGTGTGTGTGTGTGTGTGTGTGTGTGTGTGTGTGTGTGTGTGTGTGTGTGTGTGTGTGTGTGTTTTATACTTTATACTCTAATAATTTTTAGACTATTGCGAATCATCGAGAATGAGGATTAAAAATGTAAAAGTAGAGATGCACATAAAGATTTACAAAAAAATGTAATATGAAAATTTTATTTAAAAAAAAATTCTGCACACAATTTACACATTTACTCAAAAAAAAAAAAAAATATATATATATATATATATGAAAATATAAAAGACAATGTCAACATACTTGATAGGTTGAATGACCACCACTGTTTATCAGCTAATTTGGCACAAATATATATATATATTTATTTTATTTTTGGGTTGGTAAAATGCAACCTTGTTCTTAACAGGTTTTCGTGAGATTCAGTTGTGTTTGTGTGTGTGTGTGTGTGTGTGTGTGTGTGTGTATGTGTGCATAAATCCGGAAGTGCATGTATTTATGTGCTTTTCTGCATCTGTGTGGGCGAGCCAACAAGGTTAATGTTCATAACCTTTCCATAAATCTACTGGCGCTCTTTTCCACCGTTGTGGTTTCCGGCAGCTGGCCCACGGCAGCGATAGACCCCGCGGGAGCGAATGAATGTGCAGCCACATGTCTGATCGTGACAGCCGAACATGTGTACATGTGCTCGCACGAGAGCCAGACAAACTCTATAGCTCACCTCTGATTAACACACGCTACATTCCCCATGGATCCCACGTCACCTGCATATACAGCTCCATTCACACACACATCTCAAACACAACAATGAGGTTAAATGGAGATCAAAGTTTCCTGTGAGAAAGACAATGGTAATCTCAGTATATCTCCTCTGCTCTGCTATCATTCACTCGACATTAAATTAGCAGGAGAGACTTAATGAAACAGGATTTCCTCTGAACATGAGCAGACTGACAGTAAAGAGCCAAAGGCATGAAGAAATAAAACATGTCTAACATCTGCCACACGCAAACATCTGAAGGACGTGTTTGACCCCCCAACGTTACCGGGATGAAAATTAACACTTCCACTACATTCAGCAAAACGTACCATAAAAGTGCTTATATAAAACAATCTCAATCTCCTTTTGATAAAAATATAGTTATAAACGACACAATTTGTATGAAAATTGGATAAAAAAAATACAGAAAAGAAACCTTAAAGGGCTAGATATACTCACGGCAAAGTTATTTTTTATTCTTCGCTAAGCGGTTAGCTTTTTTTTTAAATAAAAGCATAAGAAAAGCATCTAATCATAGTAATGTGGATGTTTGCAAAAGCTCTGCAATTTAGCACTTCAGTAAAGTCACGTCATGTTTATTTATTTAGCACTTTATACAATAGACTGCTTAAAATCAAGCAGCTTTACCGTATTAAACATGAAAAACAGTGTCAGTGTCTCGATTCAACAGAAGTACAACTTCACTGTGTGTTCATGTTCTCACTCGCTGGTCACGTTTGACCTCGACAGACTGAACAGGAGAAATGAACCGGAGAAGATTTCCACGGGAAAAAAGGCGGAGCCCCCTGCGCACACCAACATATTACATAATCGCCACGGACCAATGGTAGTAAGATGTTTGCCAGCTTTTCCAGAAAGTTTGTTTCAAACTCCAAGATCGCTTTGGCCTGATTTTGTTCGAAATGACATTACAGCAGTTCATCCTTTTATCTCGCTCGAAGTATATCGGGGCCTTTAGCCTTTGCAATATTGACTATTGTGATAGAAATATTTTATGTAATGGGTATTTTCAACATTGAATGTACAGAGAAATGCAGACTAAGGATGCTCAGGTCAAATAACTTAACCAAAAAGTGCTTAACACAGAAGAACTAACAGTCACATGATTAGCTTAGATCATTACAAACCAATCACAGTGAGGAATACCTGAGTGACATTGATTTTTACTCAACTATGGTATAAATGTACATGTATATTTCTATTCAGGAGACTCACTTGGTTGTTGTGGCCAGTGATCTCCCGGCCGTGAATAAAACGTAACTTCTGTAAAGAGCAACTTAGGAGTCGTGTCAGGTATATGCGGCGCAGCTGAGAAACAGATTATACGCTCAAGACAACAACAGAACATCTGTGTGTGATTGAGGAAGTGATAGAAGCTTTTTGACGGGATGCCGTCACCTTACTTCAGGGACGTATTGTATTAAGAAGTCAGATTTAGTTGGTTATATTCGTATTACATATTTCCACAAGACTATATAGCCTCAACCCAGCTAACAGGGAACGTTCTTCCAGTAATGTTAACAGAGCGTTTGCTCAGTGTTATCTGGGCTTTAATATTGCTCTCAAAACATTAGCACAAAAAAAGTATTTTTTTTAATACAACATTTTTTAAATGTTACTTCTTGTTTTCAGAATGTTCCAAAGTAACATTCCCAAAATGTTGGCAGGATGATAAAATGGAATGTTTCCTTAACGATTGCGTAACCAAGTAAAAACTTTTTTAAAACATTTGACGTTAAGAGAACTTTCAGAAATAGCGTTTTCATAACTTAATGGTAGGGGTGTAACGGTACGCAAAAATCACGGTTCGGTACGTACCTCGGTTTTAAAGTCACGGTTCGGTTCATTTTCGGTACAGTAAGGGAAAGAAATGCAAAACATTAAACTGCTGGTTGTTTACTATAAACTTTTTTTAACAATTTGTTTACACTTTTTTAAACACTTTTTAATGAAATATAATTAATAAAAAATATAAAATAAAAAAAGAATAAGAAATAAAATACTGCTGCAAAGTTCTCCACTAAATAAAATACTCTTAAACCAATATTGGCCATGACGCTAGCTATGGTGATCGGGCCGAATTTTAGGCAGTAGATTTTAGACAGCAGTAACCGAACCCGACCCAAGCCCGACAGGCATAAAGATATTTATGTCCGAGCCCAACCCGAGAATTAAAATCCCATTTTTTTTTCTCATACTAATGACACATGTACGTTTGTTTGTGTGGAAAGCCCGCTTTTGGAAATGTCAACAGATGAGCACATCAGCGCGCATGGAGCAGCAAGCTCTCTTAACACAGGCGCGCATGCACGCGTTTCGTTGTCACAGCAACATAAATAAATTTCCGCACACAGGAAGACAGATGTTATGGTAATATTTTACATGTATTTGAATCACAAAAAAGATTAATCAGATTTAATCAGTGCAACGCGGAGACTTCCGACACTTAATATGTTCGTGTGGAAACTCGGAATTGACGTATGTTCCGCACACAAAACTAGCCTAAATTACGTGAAAGATTGCATTCGGTGCACATGAACCGTACCGAAAGTCCTGTACCGAAACGGTCCGGTACGAATACATGTACCGCTACACCCCTACTTAATGGTAAAACATGTGTAATGATCTTATACCATATTTTTGTTAGCTGGGAGGAGTTTTAGACCCTCAAATATTAGACAGTAATTTTCAAATGTTACTTTAATAAGCTAATTCCATTGAATCCTTTTTTTTTTAGAAATTGACAGCACCAACCTCTTCTGTTGTGTGCAAAAGAACCTGAACATTCTGCCAATTTGTGTATTCCTGTTAATTTGGGAGTACAAATATAATATTGATTACATGTTATGATATAAGAAGAACACAGAAGAATTTTTTTTGTTGTTTCTGAATTGCATTCAACGGTTAGACCATTTCTGCCTGAAATAGATGAAATAACAACAACAACAACAAAAAAGACATTAGATAAAAAGATTAAAGGAGACTTACCCCTGGTAGAGTCTTCTGTTCATGCAATGCATTCTGGGCTTTGATGGCTGATTCACGAGCGCAGTACGTGAGGAACGCACAGCCTGTGAAAATGAGACGAGAATCAGATCTGAACTTCACACACCGACACAAAACACGCACTCATGCACCAAAGCTGCCATTTATCACAAAGACTCTCTGCACACGAGAACAGTTGTAAACTAGATTTTTACATGTTCTGAAGAAAACACGAGTGATCTTTGCCTGTGCAAAACTCGTATAGGGTTTTCTGGGTGGTTGCCAGGGCGTTGCTATGCTGTTGCCAAGCTGTTTTGTGTATTCTTGACATGTTGCTAGGGCTGTGCGATATGACGATATATATCGGATGGACGATATAAAAAGTCTATCGATTCATATTATGCTCTATCGTTCATATCGTGGTGTCGCAAAAAATATTGTTTACGGCAAAACTTTTTCATCATTTGGAGGACTGCAATCTTACACGCCGCCATGAGAATGGCAGAAACGTGAATAACATGGCGAGTGAAGGGTGATAGAACCGGGTGTTTCCGAGCAGGACCAGCCAAGACAAACCGAGGAGCTCGATCCTAAATGAGGGGCTACCTCTGTAGCATGAACATGATTTGGTAAAATTTCTATATGTTTGGTTGACTATTATATTTTGATAACGAACATGCTGCTATGTCAAGTTAGCAATGCAAGAACGTGTGCGCGTGCCGTGAAGCGTCGGCGCGATCACAGGAACAGGAATCCGTTACTCCGTAATTTATGGTCATACAGATAGAAGCAAAAAATGATTCAAAACTGTAAAGCAGTAAAATACAGAAAACAAGCTCGGTTCCCTTTTCTAACATCTCAGTTTCCTTTTTGTGAACTTTGGACCCTGTCGCATGATTCGAAGCTCAGCAAAATGCTTCCTTTCGTTTTGTTAATCTGTAATTATTTAAGGCAAATAGCCTATATTTCGCATATAGGCCTATATATTAGTTTGATATATTTAGCTTTATTCTGTTTTCTCCGTTCACAGAAGCGCTTTAAGTGCTTGATGTGACGTTGTGTGGATCCATGTTCTACACTATCCTGCAATTTTCGCCGGTTTCAAAAAACAAAAAGTTGCATATTACCTGCTATTCATTTTCACTGAAATGTAGGCCTAATTTTTTGACAGTTGGTGACATACAGTATGGAAAACTAACGCCAGCGCATTCCCATTGCGACTTATCAATGACTGACAGCTGAGCATGGGCATTTCACTCACGTTGGATAGGCTATGCGTCAATATCACATTTGCTCAGTCTGTAGGCTACTATTTGAATTCATGATTGGTTGACTGGCAAATTAAAATAGTTAACAGAACGATAAAATAACGTTGTTAACCGGTTAATGGCCATTTCAAATAAGCGTGTCTGTTCAGAACAATTAAATTTAATTTGGTTTCCGTTTCTGGTTATGCTCCTGTCAAAATTTCGTTTGTTTGTTTACGTTCATTGAACAGGTTCGGAGCCCTGATTTCTGCTACATTAAACATCTTCCATTGAATTTTTACATTTGGTATTTTATATAGCAATATTTTATGTTGGGCCTGTAATCATTTTTTTTTTTTTTTTAAAGTGCTTTATATTTCGTTCATATTTTATATTTCTACATTCCTAATCAAACATTTGCCCATTTTTTTTGAGAATATAATATATATATATATATATATATATATATATATATATATATATATATATATATAAAACATTTTTGAGGATATACTTAATATATACTCAATATATATATCAACTTTTCTTTTATTTGATATATGCTAAAAGTATTTTGCATGTATTAATTATATATATAAATTATTAATTGATTGAATTTACAGAAAAGGTACTATATCGTGATATATATCGTTATCGGGATATGAGATGACTTATATCGTGATATGAGATTTTGGTCATATCGCCCAGCCCTACATGTTGCTATGGAGTTCTAAGCGGTTACTAGGTGGCTCAAGTCAAAAAGGAATTATATTCTGATCCCTAATAAAGACAAGCAATAGTAATCGTGTTGTTTGACTTAGAATTCACAATCATTACACTTATTTATTTAGCAGCTGCTTTTATCCAAAGCGAATGTCATCACAAGCAATTTGTCATAAAGGCCAATAATACACACGCATGCCACATTTAAAGTATAAACTAGATTTCGACCTGGGTTACAGTGTTTTTGACCTTGTAACCTCAGCTCAGCGCCTCTGCTCCCAAAATATCCACTGGCAAATACTGTCAATCGCTGTGATCAGACATCAGTCACATCTGTCATTCCTCTCTCTCTCTCTCTCTCTTCTAAAATTACTCCACACCCCATCACAAAGCAACAGGATATGATGTCACAGTCAACACTCTTAGAAGAAAAGGTTCTATAGAATCTTGAAGGGTTCTGTCAGGCGCTTCATATATAGAACCTTTTGGGGTTCTCAACATCATCATGGGATGATTTTATGGATTAAATTTTTTTTTTTTTTTTTTCATTTGACACATTTTACACCTCAAAGTATTAATTTAAAGGTGACATTGCATGCTCCTTTTCACAAGATGTAATATAAATCTATGGTATACCCAGAATGTGTATATGAAATGTCAGCTCAAAATGCCCCCCAGATCATTTATTATAGCTTGTCAAAGTTGCCCCTTTTTGAGAGTGACCAATAACGCTCTGTTTGTGTGTGTCCCTTTAAATGTGTGTTTCTGATGTTAGTGGACACATTTATGTAGTTGTTGTGGAGTTACATTGATTCATCTGTTTCTGGAGGATTTCCTTTGAAAATAAAATTAATCCACTGCTCTTTTGTCTCATCTGAGTCTGGGACTCTAAATAGTGTTCAGTGCTCATCTGTGCATCAACAAACTTCTGCCATTGCGTTAGAACTGGTTACACTGTTGTCGCTTGCTAAAACTAAATGGTGACGCCCCCGTGGGTGGAAATGTGCAGATTAAAGGGGTTGTTGAGTATGATTTCACTTTTCTAACTTTAGTTAGTGTGTAATGTTGCTGTTTGAGCATAAACAACATCTGCAAAGTTACAACGCTCAAAGTTCAAAGCAAAGGAAGACATTTGCTTTTAAAGAAAAGGACTACAACAAACAGCTGGTAGGAACTACACGACATTCCTCCTGGGTTTAGTGACATTACATCACCAACCCTAAAATTTACATAAACCCCGGGAACACACAGTCCATCATGTTGAGAAGAGGAAGAGTTGTTATAGTCGAGCACAAACTTTAGCATCCATCTTTTCACATGCAATAGAAAGTCACTCTGTGTGCATCTCACAACAGTTCCTATACGAGCGATTTATAGATTATCATAACAGAATATGCTAATTGAAGATAGTTAACTCCACATCAGCAACATACATTCATCAACTAACCATTCAGAGACGTCCTGTTGCTTCTACATGTTGTCACTTCTTCTTGAGTCTCTCCATCTTTGTCTGACTCCGTTTTAACATTAAAGGCAGAACAGTTTCTGTCATTTTAGTGTGTGTCTGTGTGAGGTAATCACAGCTGCTAACACACACATGCGCTCTTGAAACCCCGCCCTCTGCAGCAGCTCATTTGCATTTAAAGGGCCAGGCACGTTTTTGCAAACCCTCAAAAAGTGACAATTTTAGCATGCTATATAAAAATATCTGTGAGGTATTTTGTGCTAAAACTTCACACACACACACACACTCTGGGGACATCATAGATTTATTTTACATCTTGTGAAAATGGCATTTTACCACCCCTTTAAAGGAGCGGTAATATTATAATTAATTATAATCTCCTTCCTACGTCAGAAGAGAAGCGAAATCTGATCTGCTTATTTTTTGACATGCTTGCAGAGAAAGGCTTACCAGTTACCAACACAAAGTTACCAGGTTTCACTTTTCACGTTTTCTGGGTTGGTAGATGCACCGGGGACCCGATTATAGCCCTTAAACACGGAAAAAGTTTGATTTTCATGATATGTCCCCTTTAAAGTCCCCCTGTGGTCAATAAGTGTAGGCTATCCCTTAAAACTCATCTTTAATGGATGAAATCACATAACAAGATTTATAAACTTGAGATAAAATTAAAATGAAAACAACAAAAAGCGAATTAAAATAGTAATAAATCAAATAATAGTAAATGTGTTATTATACCATTATGTTCAGTTAGTTTGCTTTCATGGACTAGTTTGTTTGTCTTTGTTTCCCGCCACTCATTCGTTTCCATGGTCACAGTGATTAGTTTGTTTAGTTGAGCTGTCTACTCCTCGTTATCTTTAGTATTAGTAAGTTTATGCGTGTTCTCTTTTAGTTTATCTGGTCACGTTAATGCTAGTGTTGTGTTTGCTCGTCTGCCTTTTGTATAATTTGTTCGTGTGTATAATAAAGTGGTTTTGAACCTGATCTTCATCGTCCTATTCTTCCTGCAACCCAGCGTGACAATGAATAATACTAAAATAACACTGAATTTTGGATTCTTCGCTTAACAAACCTCAGAGTGGGTGTCTGTCGAGAAAAGTGGGGTGAAAACAGGTCATTTGAGCTGAAATGAATGGTAGATTTGTCCCAAATTACCCGAATTGACCCTATATATGCCTATTTTGCCTATCAATCAACTTTAAAGGGAGATTTTTAATAGTTTTAAACCCTTAAAAATCTGTACTCTGTCTTGCAAGTTAGCTTTGTAGAAAAGAAAGTGCAAAAAAATAATGTTAAAAAGCTCAAAATTAATTAAACCGATGTTAAGAGACTCGTTCCTTTCTATTCGGCCTCTTTTACAATTCTTCATATTCACATTCAGCCTTTCCCGAACATTAAGACATGAATAAATTCATTATATTCTAAATTAAAACTATTGCACTGCCCCTTGGAGTCGGCTCTCGGAGATCAGAGAAAGGAATGGAAAGGAATAATAAAGCGGTTCGTGATCTGGAGCGGCCCAGCCTGTTCACGTTCCCGTCCATTGTTCTGATATTTTCACTAGCTCCACAGTTGAATTGGTTTGTAATGATTGCCGCTATAGGAGCAGTAGTCTAGCGTAACCTGTAAACCTTAATTAAACCAGTCACATTCAGATGGACCCAAACCAACCCTCTGAGCGAAGCCACGTGTCCAGAGAGCGCAGACCACCTCATGTAGAACTAATCACACACACACACACACACACACACACACACACACACACACACACACACACACACACACACACACACACACACACACACACACACACACACACACACACACACACAGAGCAGAGAGTGTAACAGCTCTCGTGTGTCCGTTCTCCATTCAACAAGAATATCATGCTAATACATGAACACTGGCACAGCATGAAGACAACAAACATACATCTTATAAACCAACACAATCTCATTAGCGGCTCACTCATGCCAGAACAAATTAGGAAGGTTGTAAAACCCATACATTTTTTCACATGCACACTTTTACATCCCTGTACTGATCATATTACCTGTTGAAACATATTCAAAAGCGGTAACACTTTACAATAAGATCCCACTAGTTAACTTTAGTCAATGCATTAACTAATCAACACTGAGCAATACATTTGTTGCAGTATTTATTCATCTTTGTTCATGTTTATTCATAAAAAAAAAAACTGTTAGTTAATGATAGCTCAGGTCCATTAAATAATATTAACAGAATAGATACAACTTTTGATTTAAATAATGCATTACTAAATTTTGAGATTAACTAAGATTAATAAATGCTTTATACAGATCTATAATGTTCTATAATATATATAATGTTAACCCCTTATCAACCCCCTTTTTTTTATAGACATGAAAATGCACATTCTGAACTTAAATGGTTGTAATTCAAGAATGCTTTGGAATATAGATGTAAGATTGGTCTTGGTTTTAAGAAGACACTTGGCAGATTTTAGAAGTGAAATAAATTAAGAAAGTTAAAAAAGTTATTGAAGTTTGAGTTTATGAAAATGTACAACGTTAAAAATTTAATTATTCATATTTTATATAAAATATATATTTTCAAAACCTGGTAATTCCTGCAAAAAAATCAAAGGCAAAAATCTGAACAAGTTGTGTTTACAATTTTAGGTTGATATCTCAGAAAATGAGCGTTCAGTGAGATTTAGTTTGGGCGCAGTACCACACTTTTCCACTAGTTGACATTACTGCCCATATAAGGGCGCCCCCATTTCCATATGTTGTTTGAGTGATCTGAACCATTATTTTTAAAATTTTCATACAATTTATGAAGTAGACATCCTATTCAGAAGTAGTGTTGGAAGTTTGGCAGATTTTGAAATGAATTCAATCTCTAAGAAACACAGAAAGAACACGTATGTGCATTATAGCTCGCTGCCACATCACAAACGGGGAATCTATTTTATTTTTCTTTATATTTAAAAAAATTTCAGACCTTTTTTTCTAAAACAATTGAATGGATGCTATCTTTTGAACTCTTTTTGAACAAACTGAGGTTTCTACCATTCTTTCATGATTTTTCATGTTCATCGCTATTTCAAAATAAAGGTCTGAACGCGCCTTATAGGAGTATGACAATATTCTTGTTGCAAATTGATAAATTACGACTCCTCTGTAATGTATTTTAAAAATCAGTCACCAAAAATAAAAACTAGAGATTGTAAGCTTTCAAATGATATATTGTCAAGATTGGTTTAGGTTTAGTATAGGATATTACTGTTTTAAATATATAATGGCCATTAGGGTTAGGGTTAGGGTTAGGCGGTGCCAATATAAAGTTAACGAATGAACAGTATTGTAAAGTGTTCAAAAATCTAAATCACACTTGACAACTTTTACCAATGACAAAACTTTCATTATTATTGTGAACAGTTCACTGCAATGTTATTCCAAAGAAAACATAATAATGCAATAATTTGCTCTATAACATGGAATGAGCAAACCATAAGCATGACTATCCTGTTTCAGTCATGTTGTGTTACTAAGGTAAAATAGATGGCAAATGGCATTTAACGTTAATGTAAAGTGTTAATGGTGATGTAAAACAAGCAAACAAAGCTGTGATTCGGTACATTCGGGACGGCGCTTCCACAAAGAACACAGCGTTTGGCTTTATACACCAGAGAATTACACGCTGGCTAATTTAAGATAGAGAAAGAAAATTGGATTCAGGCAGTGTTATTCTGTGCATGTGGTATCTGTGTTGTATCAAGCTCGGATCAATACGTTCTGGGAGCAGAAAATGATAGTTATCTCCTTATCATTTTCCATTAAAATCCCCTTTTGATAACATTTCATCACAGGCTGGTGGGAAGGGAGTGTGGAAAGAGAGAGAAGGAAAGAAAATGATAGGGAGATAGAGAGTAAAAGAAAGGTTTTTGTAGCCCCATAAAAACAACTTTATCTCCTCTGTTTGCCCCCAAACGCTCCAAAAGCAGGCCGCACTGGATTATAGTCTATAAATTATATTAAAATCTCTCCGTTGTAGTAATTTCATTTTCTCCCCTCAAATAAATCTCGGCCCAGCAAACACAAAGCACTGGATGCCAAAGAGTTTTTGGACAGCGTTAAATATAGCCACGGAGGTTATTTCTGAATTAAACTACTCTATTGGTAATTATTCATGTGTGTTTTAACGCAGCTGTACTTCATTACATCCGAACGACTTGGGCGTAAAACAGCTTTAGGGCTGGAATAAATTTAGTGGAGTATTTGAAACAATGTGGCAGAAATTTTTGCCCAAATCCAGATTGTCAGTGGTTTGTGTGCATGCAAAACATATATGTTTTATCAGCAGCCCATCGTAAATCATATATCTAATTGCTTAAAGTAAAAGCACACCTCAGCAAGATACATGATTTGAAGCATCATTCATGGCCATGCAGAATGCACAACATGCTGAAGTTTAATATTTACGGTATAACGTTCAACACATTAGCACAACTGCATCTCATTACTTATCTGAAGCATAATGGACTATCCGCAGAGATCATAAAACACCTACAGTTTTTCCACAAGCACACAATTTTTTTTATCTACACATGTTGAAAAGGCAATGAAATGCAATTACGGTTGACTTTCTAACCCTCCATTACCCTTACATTAAATAGCCATTACATTATACGCCTTTATCTTTACAGTATATATAGCTTGTCCGTCCAAAAATGTAATTGCGACATCAGTCGATTTCTGCCTTAAGGGCCTTTCACAACTTGTATACGATGTAATTTAACAAACATAGTGCTAGAAATTCATGCTTTTTCAAGTTGTTGAAAGATGTCTAACTTCTGTTATCTGAAAACGGATAAATATCACCTGAGGTCTATTGCTAAAATACTTTAAACACTTAAAGTTTTGACTTTGACTTTGAAGCACAGCCAATTATTGCCGGACAATTTGCATGATGTGTCAGTGTGTCATCAAAACAAGATAAAGAGAAACTGTGCCTATCCAAATACAACTTTATGACAATGTCAAATGCACAATCATCATATTATAGCGATCATCATTCTACACACATTAAATATTCAATGCAAATGGGTCAAACCACAACATGACACTATCTGTGGCGAATTTCATGTGAAGAACATGAGAAAGCACCATTACATTGACTATTTAGCTGAAAACTTAATTCACATTACAATATTCACATGCACTAAAGACCTTAACTTACAGCTCAACATGTAAGGTTACCATAATAACAGAGAAAAGATTACTCTTAAAAATAAAGGATGACGATTTTGACTGTCTAATTCTGAATATGTCCTACAAACTATCTTTTATCTTTAGAAAACCCTCTACTGGTGCTTTAAAGAGCCCCAAAACCTGTGAAGATCTGAAGGACCTGTAATGTAAAATCAAGAACTTTTTAACCATATAGCAACTCAAGAACCCTATACTGAAAACCCTAATAAGTTGATTGAACTCAATTGATTTGAGTAAAATCTTTCCCTCAATTTAATTGAGTAATGGGGTCTCCCAAAACGTGCATATTTAAGTTTACTTAACTTGGTGCTTATGTAGACTTGACTTAAATTGTTTAGTTCACCAAACTTGCTGATTATTTAATGTACTTAAACAATAAAGTTCACTTGGTGTTAATTTCTTGATAAGAAGAGGTTTGATATTGAACCCTTCAGCCACTGAATATACTTTGTTTTTAACAATGTACTTCAGATTTTGAAGATGAAATGAAGCTATTAAATGCATTATAAAATTATTAAAGACATGCAGATAGAGAGAATCTCGACTAGTATAGCCTGAAGGTTATCATTACCCTTAATTTCCATCTCAACAAAACCAATATTCCCTATAACATATTTCACAATCTGACATCATGCTAAACAGTAATTACCTCAATGTTTCACGTTGCATTGAGTGCGGACGTTAGTTTGAACAACAAGCTTTCGCGCACCTACTCGGACGGCACAATCCAGGCATTTATTGACAAGCCTGATTAAACGTGTACATGTGAGCGCAGGTCATGCACAGGAATCCTGTAAACATGCTAGTGATGATTAATGCTGACCGCTGAGGTGGTGTGTCTATAACCGATGCACCCACACAAATACTTATCCACTCTCTTCTAAAGACTAGTTGATTTCAATTGAGTTCACTGTTCATTGTGCGGCTGAGCTAACAAAATGGTATTCCAATAGGTGTAAAAATACATGGGACAAACAAACATTGGGGAAAACAATCTCTTTTTAAAAACACTGGACTATATTTACCGTCTGCCATCTTGGATTGATTGTCATAGCATAATACATTGCTGTGAAGAGTGCATGTGATGCTGCATTTAAATATGATATCTTAGATGGCAGAATAATCATGCCTACAACAATTTAAAGCATCATGGATAGTAAAACACACACTATTTGTAACAGCAATTGCATCATGCCGATGTTGCTTATGCAGAAAAAGGAGTCATAGTGAACATTTTGTCTTATGTTTGAGATTGTAATGTTTAATCAAAATGTCTAACTGTACCTTCAAGTGAAACGACAGACTTCTCTCTGGTGACATATGCAGGATTTCTCCTATCATTTAGTTTACTTACAGTGCCCCTATTACGCCATTTTAAAGGTTTCCAATCTTGTTTTGGAGTCTCCTACAATAGATTTGCATGCATTCAAGGTTAAAAAAAAACCCCTGCTCTGATTGGTCAGATGGCCCAGTCTGTTGTGATTGGTTTACCCTGCTCTGATTGGTCAGATGGCCCAGTCTGTTGTGATTGGTTTACCCTGCTCTGATTGGTCAGATGGCCCAGTCTGTTGTGATTGGTTTACCCTGCTCTGATTGGTCAGATGGCCCAGTCTGTTGTGATTGGTTTACCCTGCTCTGATTGGTCAGATGGCCCTGCTCTGATTGGTCAGATGGCCCAGTCTGTTGTGATTGGTCTACTGCTTACTTACAGCACGTGTCAGAAACTAAACGTCCATTACCATATCTGGATTTCAGCTCTGTAGGCTTGCTCAGCGCTTGATAGACAGTGATACGAACAGCAACAATGGTGTCGGTTTTACTCTATCGATTCGAGCCAGAGCCCTCATCCTTTAGACTTGCGTGCAAAGTGTATTCGCAGTGCAGAAAACAGCGTCTACTTGACATGTCTACAAACACGAACCAAACTCTTCCAGTCTCAGCAACAACTACAGTGTTTGAGGGCGGGGCAAATTAGATGTTATTCGAGGGCAACCAATAAAAATCATCGGCTGGAATTATACTAGATTCATGCAGGAAGTGAGACTGGAATTACTAATGACTCGTTTAAGCAGTTAAGAATCAGTTCTTTCTTTTAGGAGACAATAACTTTATTTGTTGTGCACTTTTATCTTTAAAGCAACACTAAAAAACTTGATTGTCGGAATTGTCGGAAAAACGGAATTGTCCATTACCGCTGTCATTAATAATTTAGCCTACCGCCGCTACTGTCGCACACACGCTCACTGTTTATCCAGCGCCGGCTTTAGAATGAACGATGTCCACAGACAAGGTAGAGTATGTTGCATGATTTTATGAAAGTATGATGTATTGCGACATCAGAAAAACTAAATAATGACTATTGTAACGCTTGATATAAAGCAAGTCAAATTTGTAGTTTTCTTATGTCTCATTCGAACTACAGAAACGCGACCCGATCTGGCAAACTTGAGCCCCTTTCACACAGAGATTCCAGAAAATGCACGGATAATGTGTCCCGGTATTTGTCCCGGGATCATTTGATTTTGGTTCATTCACTTTGCCAGTGATTTTCACACACGTTCACACACATCCCGGTAAGATCCCGTAAAGACACGTGACGTCAGGATTAGGGATGGCCAACGATTAATCGCATCCAATAAAAGTTTGTGTTTACATAATATATATGTACTGTGTATAATTATTTTTATTTTTAGTATATAATTTATGATTAATCGTTGCCCATCCCTAGTCAGGATGAGACGTGTAGCGTACGCGTCGAAAACATGTACACTAACGCATCGCGTACACTCTAAAAGAAGCTGGGTTGTTTCAACCCAATTTTGGGTCAAATATGGACAAACCCAGCCATTGGGTTAAATTTTGAAATTACATTTTTAACCCAATGTTTGGGTTTGTCCATATTTGACCCAAAATTGGGTTGAAACAACCCAGCATTTTTTAGAGTGTACCGTTCCACAAAGCTGGCGAGCGCTCTCAGCTTCAGCGCGGATAGTGAGGAGCTCCTGGTCTCTGCTTCGTTCCAGTTTGCAGACATTTTTTCGTTCTTTCTTTGTTGATGACGAACACAAACTTTCTTCTAAGAGCAACACCCCTTATGGCATTGATCCTGGCTTTTGTTCACACAGGACGCGTTCCGGGACTGATCCCGGCAATGTTACAGTTTTTTTCAATTGCTTACACACAAAATTAAAAATTTGGCTCATTGTGTCAAAACTCAACACACAAGATTTCTTGACACAGCACTTGGAGATCAACATCTAACTGCCAATGCAAAATAACATTCTGCAATCAAAACATAACACTTTAACTTGAAAAGGCCCTCTTCGGATCGATAGGAAACACACATGCACATGCAATATAAACAGTCAAAGCAAACACAACACACAGGTCAACTGTACTCAAGACACTGCCTACATTTGTAGTCTGTAAACCGTGTTTATTTCCACAACCAAAACTCAGTGTACAGGTGCAGAACTACTATAAGTATTGAACATCTGGTGTAGGTGTTTCTATTGCAGGTCCATGTCAGGGATCTCGTCGTCGATTGGGGTCAGGCCACAGCACCTCGTCCACATCACAGGCAATGTCTTCCCTTGCCAGGCAACGGGGAAAATATCTCTGTGTGTGGCGTATCCACCCATGGATCGACCCCACCTCGATGTCCCCACATGCCTCCTCCATCGCTCGCAGGAGCGGCACGCGTACATGTGGTAGGCGGTCATAGACCTTCCACCGCCATGCCGAAAAGAATTCCTCGATCGGATTTAGGAACGGGGAATAAGGGGGCAGGTGCAACACCATGAAATGGTCGTGGTTGGCAAACCAGTCCCGGACCAGAGCAGCCCGGTGGAAACTGACATTATCCCAGATGACAACAAACATGGGCTGCCCTGGTCTGTCCTGTGTGACCACATCATGTAGTGCATCGAGAAATGCCAGTAGGTGTGCAGTGTTGTAGGGTCCTAGGGTGGCATGGTGATGGAGGACCCCTTAACCACTAATGGCGGCACACAAGGTCATGTTGCCCCCGCGCTGCCCGGGGATGTTCACGATGGCCCTTTGGCCAATGATGTTCCGGCCCCGACGTCTGGTTTTTGCCAGATTGAACGATTGATTAAATTACAGTAACACTGGAAAATGTACACTAACACTAGACAATTTGCTGTGTGGGTACTGTGCAGTCCTTTGGCGTTAATTCAGGACATACCTGTTTTCTTGTCGGTATGTCCGAATGATGCTGACTACCGTGAAGCGGCTGAGGATGGGCCGGACCCTCTGCCCGGCCTCCCTCATAGTCAGGCCATGGTTGATGACATGGTCCACCACAGTGGCCCTGATGTCGTCAGTGATAGTTGTGCGTCTGCCTGGTTCCCGTTCAGGTTGGTGCCATTCTCCTCTCCCTCTTCCCACGTCTCTTCCTCGATCTCCTCTCCCTCTTCCCCCATCTCGTTCTCCTCTCCCTCTTCCTCCATCTCTTCCTCGATCTCCTCTCCCTCTTCCCCCATCTCGTTCTCCTCTCCCTCTTCCCCCATCTCTTCGTCGATCTCCTCTCCCTCTTCCCCCATCTCTTCCTCGTCTTCTCCTTCCCCTTGGTCCTTCGGCCTCTATATTCGCAATTGTATCACGACAGGTGCGCATACCTGAGTTCTATACCTGAGTGCTACAGCTGTGACTGATTGGTGTTCAATTACCGGTTAAGTGTTTTACTGTGTGTGCGGGGGTGTTGCTATTGTCGCATGTGTTTTTATTATTGAATGGATGTGCTGTATGTAAAGTGTTTCCTCATTTTCAACCGTGTGTAACATACAACACTTTGTGTGTAGTGTTTTGCACCGTGTGTTGCACAATTGTTTGCAGTGCAATGCCTACAATGTGTTTATTCATTTGGTGCCTGTGTGTAAGACATGCATGCAAACGGTACGGTTTTGACGCTTTGATCTGGGCATTCACTTTTTGTGTTTTAGCAATTGGGAAAAACTGTAATAGGTCCCCAACCCGGGATCGATCCCGGCATCAATCCCGGGACGTGTTTGCGTTCACACAGAAGGCGTTCTGGCAATTTCGCGGCAATTTCCTGGGATCAACGCGCTGTGTGAAAGGGGCTTTGCATAGTGCGGTTATAGCAGATATAGGGCCGCAAAGCGAATCCTTTGCAGACCTTTCACATTTACATTTCACAAACAGCTACATTACACACTGCATGAAAGGTAATATTCTAAAAAGCATAATGGGGCACTTTAAAAAACCCTGCGAGCTCGTGTTCATCTGCCACTTCTGAGTGCATCACCCTCATCTCAACATCCAATAAACAACTGATGCATAAAATCAGGTCCCTGTTACATTTTTTCTTTTTTGATAATCCGTTAAACTCATATGCCACAACACGAAAGAAAAGATCTGTCGCAGCTTCGTTGCGACTTTAAACCAGACTAAAGAGTAAGACGTTAGCTATCTATGTTAGCAAGTTGACTAGTATGGTCTGTTTAGCTGGTTTTCAGGCACTTGTCAGCTATTCAGGGTGGGTACCTGGTAAACAAGCATAGTGAAGCACCGTAGGCTAGCTTAGGCTATATGTTTTCAACAGTGTTGTGAAAAAGAGTAATTGAAATGTGCATCTAACGCTGTTTTCCATTGATTTCACCCTCAGCCTATTGTGGCAAGTCTTGCACACTCATAAACCACATTTCATAGCAGTAATTTAATGTCAATGTAAATGATAATCTAACACCACTGTACTAATAACGTCCCACTGAGACAGCAGTCAACAGAGAGTGAGTGTGTGTGTGTGTGTGTGTGTGTGTGTGTGTGTGTGTGTGTGTGTGTGTGTGTGTGTGTGTGTGTGTGTGACAGGCCTCCTACGCTGATTCATCCTCCCTCTCGCACCCTCCTATGGGCATAAACCATTATTCATTTGTGTGGTGTGTGTGTGAGTGTGTGTGAGCATGTGTGTGCCTCTGAGCGTGACAGAAAGAGAATATTTCGAGCAGAAGAAGGGAGGGGGTGCAGATACTCACAGAGGAGTATGTTGCTTTAAATGGCTTTTCAAGTTCAATTAATATGACGTTTTTAATGAATTAGAGGACTAAGTTTTCTTTCACTAATAAATGAAATAATCAGGGCAAAAAAACTGTCTGTTTAAAATGCATATGACTTGTATTACATCCCTCTAGCACTGCTCTCAAATCATATTAGAGCTTCAGTCAAGTGAGATGACCTGCGTAAAACTAAAAAGTAATCGAGGAATATTTTCAGTAGGCTACTATTACTAACACTATTCTAAGCGTTACAAAAAGTACAGGAATATATGTTACAGATAATACAATATATATGCTATGGAAGCTTATTTACACGAAGAAAAAAACACTTTAAAAGATAAAAACTAGCATTTGCGAGTTATAAATTGCGGGATATAAACTCACAATTGTGACTTTATAACTCACAATCTCACAATTCACGAGATGTAAACTCGCAATTGTGAGAAAAAAGTCCGATGTGTGAGATAAAACTCACAATTACACTTTTTATGTTTTATTCAGTGGCAAAACAAGCTCATAATATTCAGTATCGATCCTTATGCAAAAAACAAAACAAAAAAAACAACAACATTCTTTAATATTTCATTTGTTTCTCCAAGACAATGAGGTTAAATGCAAAATGAAACATTTTTATTTATTTTTATCCTGAAAGGAGACCCAACGAATCTCAGATGTGCCTCTTCTAGATTTCAGAAGAGATCTAAAACATGTCAGAGATCTCAATATGAACTCAAACATTTCATGATCCGAGATGCTTGCCACATTTATTTTATAGCTCTACTGTATGGCAACTATTGACTCATCTGTCCCTAGATTTGACTATTTGCAATTTGGTGCATTGACTGAGTATAAAAGAGATCTCTGAAAAATTGAATTCTTTATCTTCTGGCCTACACTCTTAAAAATAAAGGTTCTTTATTGCCATTGATGGTTCTATGAAGAAACATCCATGGAATCACTAAAGGTTCTTTAGATTATTAAAATGTTCTTCACAATGGTTATTTTAAGAACTGTTCACTGAAAGGTTCTTTGGGAAACCAAAAATGGTTCTTCTATGGCACCGCTGTGAAACCCTCCTTTTGTAACCTTTATTTTTAAGAATGCACCTTTAAAAAAATTAAATAAAATCATTAAACGAATCCATGACAAACCACCTACTTTGAAGCATCATGCCCTAATTCCTCTTGCCGCATTCATTTGGATGAGACTTTGTTTGGTAATTTGGAAAAAATAATGCATGCATGCTCTCAAATGAAACGCTCAAATGCCAAACAAAGGAGCATAGAACATTTGTGGGTTTGTGATTTCCTTGAATGCATAAATTAACGTGTAATGCAAGGTTCACGTTTTGCTGTGAATGTGAAACATCACACCAAGTGTTTCATTTCACATGGCACACTGGGAGCTCTTAGTATGCATCATCTGCGCGCAAAGAGGGACTGCCCTACTTCTGCGAGCGCACACGAAAATATGAGATGATACACAAGTGGTAGTGACCACAGTACATCCAGCATCCTTTTTATTGTCATGACACAGTACACAGAACACAAGCAGAAAAACACAATGCATTAGTGTACTGCATGAGAAATAGACCATGTTACTCTAAAAGAGAAATCTGTCAAGACAAGACGAGTCTGAATGACATCTGATCTGACAGCATGCATTGATGGAAATTAGTTGCAGTCACACTGACTGTGTAATGTGGCACACAGATAGCCAACCCCACTGTGAATGGGCGTACGTGCAAAAGAACAAATGCAATGCTTATATTTTAAGTAAACAATCATGTTTTTCTATTGCATAGCTTATAATGCATAATTCTGCACAGGGTGAACCAGCGCAAAAACACAACGCATCATGAGAAATAGACCATGTTACTCTAAAAAGAGTGGCAGAGGTAGGTTTGAATGACATCTGACAGCATGCTCTGGTGAAAATCAGTTGCAATTGTACTGACTGTGCTTAAAACTGCTGTGAGGGAGGGCAATGAGAGGAAAATGTGGCTGCTTGGACAAGAATACACAGTGTGCATGAATCAATCTATGTACAACAGAAAAAAATTTCTTTGAAAATGGGATTTTCTTTGAATTTGAAAGTGAGGTTTAATTAGAATAACATCTAACATCAGTTGTAATCCGACTGTGCATACGAGAGAACAATGAGTTAAAATATAAAGAAAGGGATAGCCTACACACAGTGTGTAAATAACAAATGTGCACGCAACTGAACAAATATGACGGTCATAAACAGTAATGTGAACGCGTATGTTTTCTATCACATATGGGTGGGCAAATATGAAATCACAATGCATCCGTGTATTGGATGAAAAATAGTCTGTTAGTCTTAAAAAGACAGAAAGCGACAGGTTTGACTTCTATTAACGCACGCTGTCAGATGTCAATCATCTGCGATCGTGGAGTTGTATGAGTAAAAAACAAGAATGCGCTCTGCGCGTAAAGAATAGATATGCGCAACAGAAGAAAATATGTTTACAAGTAAGCAGCGCTCAACAATGACGAGGAAACACATATTTTCCTTGCACATACCTCATAATGCATAAAACAATGTTATCCATGTGGCCAAAGCCCTCAACACCTAGCCTATTCAAAAGCATCATTACCTTTGTGCATGCCGGTGTAACGGTCCTTGAGGACAGTCAGTTCGTGGATCTTTCCAAACTGTTCGAAAAGAGGCTTCAGGTCCTTCTCCTCCAGGTTGCGCGGGATCTGTCCTATAAAGAGCTTGATGGCATCCTGGTCTTTCATGGTGCCGTTGTCGGGGTGGATGGAGATGGGCTCTGAGCCGTTCATGGGCTTGGGGAAGGTGATGTGCGCGTACTGGGGCTGGTGCGGGTGCGGGATCAGGAGCAGTGGTGCCGCTGCCTGGCTCGGTACCGCCCCCGGTCCGGTGAAGAGCAGGCTGGCGTGGGCAGGCTGAGGATGAGGATGCTGAGGATGCTGATGCTGCTGCTGCTGCCTCCTCGCTTCAGTCTGGGTGAATCTAGCCATTCTGCGCGCGGCGGAGAGAGCGCGATAATAATAACAACATACACACGCACGCACACGCGCCGGGAGAGAGTACGCGCTCAGCTGGAAACGAGACGCTCGCTTTCTATTCGAAACATGTCACCCCCCCACCCACCCCCAAACACACACCTGGAGGAGGAGGAGATGAGATGAGAGCAGAGCGCGGTCACGACTCACTTGCGCGGCCCCGTAGCGCCATCTGCCGACTAATAGTCAACTGCACAGACAGACTATAGATAGATAGATAGATAGATAGATAGATAGATAGATAGATAGATAGATAGATAGATAGATAGATAGATAGATAGATAGATAGATAGATAGATAGATAGATAGATAGATAGATAGATAGATAGATAGATAGATAGATAGATGGATGGATGGATGGATGGATGGATAGACAGACAGACAGACAGACAGATAGATAGATAGATACTCACTTTTCACTTTTTACAGTGTATTATTTTGAAGTATTATTATTATTATTATTATTTTGTACAATTTTCTGTTTTCATTCAAATTTGAGTTCAAGTTTTAGTAATTGTGTTGTGTGTTTTTGTCCTTTTTATTAGTTTTTAAAGATATGATCTAGCAAACAGAATCATAAAGTTGATCATACTTATATTATATATATATAGGCCTATATAATTTAGAAATATTATAATATATAGGCTACTAATAGCCTATAATATAATATATACACTTGTTTATTATCTTACACAGACACTGTAGGCAAGTGAAATTATACATATTGTCAATAACAAATCAACTGACAAGCAGTTTCATGGCATCTGTTATGAAGTCATTAAATTTGAAATGCTGTTGTATACATTTTATGACAATTTTTAGATCAACTGAGGACAAAGGGGCCGTTTTCTAAACAATATAATATTTGCATTTTTAAAAAGAAAAGAAAAAAAAGTCCCTAATATGAAATCACAAATCAACATTTATTTGGAACAAGGCTCTACCTGCACACAATCTCACTGACGTAATCCAGCATGTGCACACACATTCGTGACGTCACTCGGAGGACCAACACACAGAACCGATTGAACGGAAAGACAGAAAACTCTTGCTTTTACGGACACATTTTTACTTACCTTTTAATACGAAAGTTAGCCATGTCGGTGAATTACGCCGCAGGACTTTCTCAATATGCGGATAAAGGCATCTGCGGCCTCCCGGAGGTGATCTTTACATTTGTTGCTGTTAGCCGGTTAGCTAGAATTAGCTTCATGTAGTGCACATTTGCTGTTTGCTTTCTGAAATGTACTATTTTTCTGCACTGAAAGCTGTTTCAGACACACGTGGGTATGACCATTGTATGCTTCATAACTTCATAGCCACCAAATAATACTGAACTAAAACATTAACGTTAAGCAGGTAACGTTAGTGAATTAACATGGTAAAGAAATGAGAGCTCGTGTGTTACTTTTATTTTTGCCACAGTGAAGTGCAAACGGTATTAATATGATAAAGTCCCAAGTGGTCAATTAATAATTGAGTTTGCTTTTAATATTTACCAGGTAACATAGCTAGCCCGACTGTAGGATAACGTTGCTGCTGTTTATGGTTGCCAAGCAACATAGCGCATTAATGTCAAGTCGAGTGTGATAATAGCTCATATAACGTTAATATACATGCATACGTTTTCTAGTAAATACATGTACACATGGCAATAAAGATTAAAGTTATTGTTCACAGCAATAACGATAAATATATTATTCTCAATATTAAAGAATAGCCGAGTTCACATGACTGCTATAACGATAATGACACAGAGAAACGACATCGTTGGAATCATTTTCAGAACGATTTTATCCAGATGATAAACAATGAAAACATTGACAGCCAATCAGAATCCGTCCTGCTGTAAACGAGCTCGCGCATTTAAAGCGGCAGACGAGCACGCGCTTAGAATAAAACAACGATATCGTCCTCTGTTGTGGACGCTAATAATATAAGTTAGTTATCTTTATAGTAATCGTTCTTGGTGTGAACGGGCCTTAAAATGGTTAAGTCAATTAAAAAGTAGGCCTACAGTATAATAGTGCACTATAACATATGAAAAAAAATAGTTAAAGCAGTCTATCTACATTTGTTTATGTGACACCACTCACTAGATGTTACAGCAGCTGGGGTGGGTTGACCTGGGATGTTACAGGTCTCTGACTGTGTGTGTGTGTGTGTGTGTGTGTGTGTGTGTGTGTGTGTGTGTGTGTGTGTGTGTGTGTGTGTTTGCAGGTGTTTGACAGTCCTGAGGAGTTGAAGACTAAAGTGGAGACACTGGCCCAGTGGATCAAGGAGTCGCAGTACATGGTGGTGCATTCAGGAGCTGGAATCAGCACGTCCACGGGGATCCCAGACTTCAGGTACTCGTCCTCACCATAGATGAATACATAAAACTACATTCGACCGCCATCTTCGAACAGTCAGCACGTCGTCGCTCACAATAAGAATCAATGAAGCCACAGCATTGTGTAGATTTAAGTTCCTGAAGAAATGGGATAACGTTTCACACATGCATCTAACTATGGTTGCGTACGCTCAGTCAACCTGCTGTTGAATCCTCTCGGACAGATCTTTTGACCATTCCAATATGGCGGATGGCTTACGAATAGCAGCCCATAGAAAGCCACTAATGAGGGATCTATGTTTTATATCTATGCTCCACACAACTCGCAGAGGATGATAAACATGCTTGCATTAATGTTATTTTCAAAAGTCTAAAAACAACATAATCTTTTAATGGGATCATACAGGGGTTTTTTGTGTGTGGGGAAGCTGGTATAGGATGTTATTGCTGTTCGTCTGTGTTATGATAGAGGGCGCTTCAAACTGCTCTTTTGAATGCATGTATGTTGACTAGCTGGACTCGGAGCTATAGCACCTGAGTGTATGGAGCACTAAAGACACACCAAGCATTATAGGCCTACGGCTCGGTTTAATCGCTATCCTTGCCATCATCATTTCATTTTGTAGAAATTGTTTATCCTCAGATCACAAGACTTTGTTGTTCTTATATAATCATTCTAGAAATGAGACAAACCACCGCACAGTATGAACAAATTATCAGCGCGAATCAGCAACTGTGCCGCACGTTGCATTCATAGAAATAGCTGCTGTTGATTATATCTTTGCGAAATAAAAACATATTGGGCCCTATCTTGCACCCAGGGCAATTGATTTGTACACCGACGCATGTATCATTCCTATTTTACACTCGTGCACAGCCGACTTTTCCCTCCACAGATGCATGTCGGTAAATTAGGGAATGAACTTGCGCTCACGGGGGCGGTTCAGTGAACAGAGGAGTGTGTTCCGGCGCAAACGTTCCCTGGTGATATTCTGCAGTTTCAGAAAACAATTCCGCCACAGACCAGGAAAACCTTGTCTGAAGACAGTGGCGCGTTGCGCGTTAGTCAGATGCTATTTTAAGGACGCATGCTTGGCCATTATGTAGCGTGTGAACAACGCACACACACTTTGATTCTCTAATCTAAACAGACGCAGCAGGTTTCATTTCTGCAGATCATACATTATTACAAGGAAAAATATTAACACATGAGGGAAATCATTGTGGTGTCCATGAAGATGTGAAAAAATAGGCATAAATCTAGATTACACATTTACCCAAATTATTATACGCCTGTTTAACCGAAGCTAATTTGTGTGGGTTTCTCCCATTATCCCCATTGTCACTTCTCTGTGTTTTACGGTCCTGACGAGAACGTCGGTCTCCTCGGCTGTGAACCGCTCCTGGCGTGCGCCGGCAAACCCGCCGTTATAATAGCAATCCGCCATGGAACAAGCGCGCCTGCTCTTAAAGGGAATGTGAGAGGACGCTCTGATTGGTTTATTGCATGTTACGCCCAAACCACACCTATGAATAATGAAGCTACTTCAGACCAACACATTTTAGATTTGTGTCGGGCGCAAGTCATTTATCCCGCCGGTATAATAGCAACAGCGCCCGGGATCCGCCCACAAAGTTACTTCGCGTTTGATACGCGTTTTGCGTTTCAGATCGATAAAATAGGGCCCAATGTGTTATATGTATTTGTAATAATACACATTATACACTACAGATGGCCACTGCATATAGTCACCATTTTCACCAGAACAGGTTATTTATCCATCCAAATGATTTCTAAATGGTTTTATTAAGTTGAAATAGTTGCCAAGTTCCCCTTTAAGACTGCATAAACTGCTGGCCTGGCGCTGTCCTGAAATTGCTGTGACGTAATGGCTCTGTGGTTCAGCCTTTAATTTCAAACATTACTAAACCAAAGCATTTTTCTGTTTTAGTTTCTTTTTCACTTTAATTTCTGTGCATCAACAGAGAAAAAAAGGGGAAACTGCTTATTTTACCGTCATTTGATTCTAGAGTATTAGATGACAATTAAAATAAGTCATTTTTCATTTGTAAAATTCCCTTTCTAAAACAAAAATCAAATTACCAGAAGATACACGGACCATTAAGATAGATCTCTTCAGAAGACTCGGATTAAACTGCTTAATTCATATGGATTTATTTTACAATCTCTTTAGTTTTGGGGGAATAAACTTTCAACGGGGAAACATAAATCTATCTTTAATTTCATTAAAAAAAATACCTTCCTTTGTGAAGATTAACAAAAGTCATATGGATTTGGAACATGAGTGAGTAAATGATTCTTTTTGAGTGAACTATCCCTTTAAGAGCAGTGCACTTGAGTCGTCATGTTAACTTGAATATGTTCACTGTCTCTTTAAAGTCAGGACTAAGATGTTATAGGTGTTCTCCATGCAATGCCATCAACTGAGCTAAAGCCAACGGGCAGTGATGCATTTATGTTTTCCAGCCATATTCCTAATCTTCTGGCTCCCCAGTAGAAGGAAATAGGGATAATCCTGTGGATTCAATCCTTCAGAGATAATCAAAGCCAGAAACAAAGCTTTTGTTTATTTCCATATTTCTTTGCATGCTGGTTCAGTTTGTGTGTTTGCTCTTTTTGTTTACTGTACATATACAACCAGCTTGAGCAATAGTACTGAAAAAATAGCCCTGAAATGACACATTAAAATGGCCTCAAAGGAGATAAAATTAGGATGTGTTAAGATAGACTGACATTATACTTTTCCAGCAGAATCACAGGAAACCACTAGAGGGAGATATGAAGTTTTAGCACTAATAACAGCTGAAACTCTTATTCAAATACTGCACACAGTATACACTGCATACAGCTCACAGTTGTTAAGAATGTGAAGTAGTACTATCCAACAATGAATGTTTTAATCTTTTGTATACCCCACATTTAGTCAAATGTAGTAGGTCATCATTCCACTTGAGTAATTTGTATTTTTGTTCAAAGCATGATGACAACTATTTGTTATTCAGAATTAATAATACTTAAGGAATAAATTAAGGAATGAATAATTGAGGGACTTTACACAATTCTTGAACCAAACTAAATCATCACAGAAATTCTTAAAGGGATGGTTTGGAGTAATTTCAACCTAGGGTCCTTTGCACTTTGTTTGTATTCAGTAACACTTTTTATCAAGTCTGTTGACCAAGTCTATGGCAGTGAAATTAAAAACAGTATGTGTTGCACAAAAATATTTAGCCATTACTTGCAAATACTGTGGTTTCGTTCAAATTTACATTTAGTACGATTGTTTTAAATGTGTAAAATGACACGCATTAACCCACCATATCATTTGACAAATAGTCATATCAGTAACAGGCTAAAATATAGCATTACATTTCACGTTCCTTGCAGCTAATTCATTACGGTGACATAAAATAGTGTGATCAAACGTACAGGTAATACAAAAACTAATTTATTACTTCATCCGTCAACATGATTCGTGAGTTATATGAATTATATCATACATCTCTGGATGGTGAAAACAACATCTCCCATCGTTCCACTCTCCTTCATACCGTCATCAAGCTTCACCTTTGTTATTGTTTTGTAAATGCGAACTCTGGTGGTGAAAAAATTACATATTGTAGCTTTAAAAAATTTACATTTATCTTCTGTGGAAGTCTCAGGACCAAATTTTTTTTCATCCTATCATTGCATTCGGTCCAAACCTAATGATACGATGTCCTACCTGCCTGTCAACGTATGTATTTCTATACCTCCGCGCACCTGCATTCACAGACATCTCTCGTCATCAGTGTGATCTAGGGATGCAAACGATTAATCGATTAATTGTCGATAATACATTAATCGATCAAACTTATCGATCATCGATTAAGCAGGTTCATGCGCGTGCGTGCTGCTCAACCGCGAAACACAAGCGAGCGCGCCGGAGTTATGTTTGGGACTGTTTTACACCTTCATCATGACTATAAGTTTACGTGTGCATTCGCAGCCTTTTGTTTTGTGCAAATGTAAGTTGTAATAGTTTATTATGTGTACGTTTATTATGTGTATTATGTGTATCTATATCTGATTTATCTCATAGCCTATATTGGATGCATTTGGTTAAGAATTGTTGAAGCGTGATCTTTAGCGCGCGCAGCTCAAACGGCACTGCACGACTAATAATGACTATTGGGACTGTCATATTACATAACATTATAAAGAGAACAATAGTGTAAGAAAACATTGTGAAGTATTTGGGTTTAGTTGCCGTGTCGCGTTGTTCCAGGAAGAGCGCGTCCACAACATGAGTCATTCTGAATGGCACGTAACTCAAATTCACTTGTGCATTCACGTCATTTTGCGCAGATATAATTTGTAATATTATGTTTATTTTGTATATATCTGACTAATCTCATATAGATTGCGCTTCTTTGAGATAAATAACGCGCTAGCAAAGTGCTCAACGGTTATTCATTCAGCGCGCGCCGCTCAAGCAGCATTAATGCACGACTAATAATAACGATGATTAATTTGAGACTGTCATATTACATAACATCAGAACACTATTTTATTAAATCGTTGTGAATTCATTGGGTTTAGTTGCCGTTTTCAGTGCGTTTCAGTGCACGTCTAACGTAACACACTGCAAGCACGCATCTGAGGCGGCGTTGGTGACACGTTGTATTATTAGTCGTTATATTTGATTATTAAATAATTAATTTAATTTAATTATCATTCACATCGAAACATTTTACAATCATACTAGCCCTTCATTTGGATTAAAAAACATTCTCATTCATTTGGTGAGTAACATAGCGTTTTGAGCAAACCCTGTCATGCTGTTGGCCATATGCACTGCAGCAGACGCATAATTGATCATTAATTTAAATTACGATCAATCATGGGAATTTGTGAAAATTGACATCCCTTCAGTTCTATATTTGAAGTTTCCAGGTCTAGTAATCTTACTGTTACCTTTCTCAGACCAAGCATCAATAAGTGCTGCTAATGTTTCAAGTTTTTCAAGTTTACCAGATAGATTATTATGTAGACTTAATATAGTTTAGGCTAAGCCTACCCATATAGATTTTTATTTAACATTTATTTTATGTTGCTTAATGTTTGCAACAGGTGAGCCAGTGCACAATTATTTTTTATGTATTTTGATTTTCTGTGCATAATTTATTTTGTTAAACTACATAAATGCCATTCTGTACTGTATCCCAACTGTTACAATAAAACATCATTTGAGCAATATAACATGCATTTTTGTTCAGTATATAAGCAATATTTTGCTTTTTATGTTAAAGACACTATTGATACCGTGAGAAATGTACATTCTCATGAAAATAGCCGCTTATCAGTTAATCGTTAATCGATCGATAAGGTCAATCAATTAATGAATTAATCGATAATTTGCATCCCTAGTGTGATCCATGAGGCTATTGAAATAATTGGTTCACAATTAATTCATATTAATAATAATAATAATTTGTTACAACCCTTGTAGAGAAACAGTGACCGAGGGCCACAAACACACAGCAGCCGCCTTTTACAGTTCCTGTTTGTTTACAACCAAAACAAAGAGCTTATATTGTGTTCACGGGCACGGCATGTCTTAACCGCAATCACGAGATGGCAACCCGTTACGTTCACGGTAATAATAACTCTATATTACCTTTTCAGTTTGTTTAACAAAGTTAGACAAATTAAGAATTTTCACTATTATGTGATGTTAATGCTCAACTTAATATAAGCTTATTGAATTTGGATCCACAACTTATATCGGTTATATTTGTTAAAAGGACAGACCAACTTTACATTTTAAGTTGAGACAATTTTTTTTAGTAAGTTGAGTATAGTCAAAATAAAGTTTTGAAATTGGTTGCCTCAAGTTTTTGAGTTTCCTCAACTTCTGTGTAGTACGAGTAGTGTACAAGCATGCTATTCTGAACACGATGCATGCTTTGACTGCTCTCATGATGGCTCTGGCATCACAAAGCCATCAAAAGAAAAGGTGGAAATAATTCATTTCAATTAACGCTCTGATGAAAATTCATGGGAGAATAACTGAACAACGATTCTAGTCTCAGTATCTCTGTAGAAAGCTCTTGGGCAGTTTCTAAATGAAGCCTGTCGCTGTACATCTAGTGCTTCTTTTCTATCTAATATTGAATCTTCCAGTTTTACACCACATAATTGATCAGCTCGAACTGATGCAAAGATGAGCACTCTTGCTTTATCATATTATTGATCTTGTCTAAGTGGGAGCCTAAGGAAGGATCGTCTTGATTGGATCTATTTAACTGTAGGCGTACTCAGTACTTCTATAAATCAGTAGCAGTTTGTGTCATTTTTATGGTCAAGCTGCCATAATATGCATTACAATGTTTATTTAGTAATATATTCTGTACTCATATTTAGGGGACTCTCATTAAGAACATCCGCCTTATATTATACCCCAGAATCAACAAAGAACTACTTTATCAACCATTAAGATTTTATTGCACTGACACTTGTTGTGTCTCATTTCGAAGGCATGCGTCCTCCGGAGGTCTCATTTGTCAGTCGCACGAGGCTGCCTTTATTTCAGTAAAGTAACCATTACATTCCAAAGCCATAAAGAAATTACAACAATTTACGCTTCACAAGGAATTTTGGCCAATTTTATAATGGTTACTTTTCTAAAATGAGACATCTTTGACGTCTGACTAATGAGACCTCCAGAGGACTTATGAGACGCAGCCATTGCCATTGTGTCTGAATGTTTTACTTGTTGGTTTGTTAGTAATTCTCATTATTCTCAATAATAATTCTCCTCAGATATTTTCCTCATGACTTTTTACAGTAATGTAAAATTGTGTCTGTCCAGATCCAATTGTGCTTTACCAAGTAACATGTCAAGTTAATGTATACATTGTTTTTTGTTAGTTGTGTTTAAATATCACAATGCAACAAAAAAAATCTTAATGGATGTAAAATAGAATTAATTTCGTATGCAAAATGTATTTATTAATTGTATTGTACTTACATTTTCATTGTGTGCGTGCGTGTGCGTGTGTGTGTGCGCAGTGCTTTTCCACGCTGCTGTTCAGAGTTGATCTCAATTCACTTGGGTTTACTTTCAGATTTGTGTTTGATGTACACATTTTTAATGGTCTCATGAATTTAAGGCCTCTTCCATTTATTCTCCTTTTACCGGTCTGCTTTTCCTTTTCCCCCCTCTCTGTTCCGTCGGCTCGTCTGACGTGTTATCAGAGTGTGTATGTGATGTGGTGGGCCGCTGCACATTTTCCTCCTGTGTTCTCTTATATGAAATTTTCATAAGAACACCTGTCTATCAAATCTTGTTGACAGACTATTTTCAGAGGGGATGCTTCTATAGGTGCAAATAGGGCTCTGCCTGGCTGCCAGGAGCACATATAACACTTAAGGCAATAGTTCACTTAAAATAATTTACAATTCTGTCACCATCTATTCACCTCAGGTCATCTGAACCAAAATAGATTTGTCAGTGGAATCCAAAGGGAGTTTAATTCCCTATACATCCCAAGGGACATTTACTGATGAAATGTGAGGTTTGAATGCACTGTAAGCATAGACTGTAAGTCATGAAGAAAGTCATCTGCCAATTGCAGCAGTGTTGAGTTATTT
Source organism: Phoxinus phoxinus (assembly GCF_949152265.1). Taxonomy (NCBI): domain Eukaryota; kingdom Metazoa; phylum Chordata; class Actinopteri; order Cypriniformes; family Leuciscidae; genus Phoxinus; species Phoxinus phoxinus. The sequence continues at coordinate 40,438,658 of NC_136880.1, read as the reverse complement.
GGCTGAAAGTCCCTGCTTTAAAAAAAAAAAACTTAACTAAACGTTAATTAAAACTTTAAACTTCTACATTTTTTTTAAGTTTAAAGTTTTTTAAGTTTAAAGTTTTTTTTAAAGTAACAATTTGAGATCAGTTTTTGAAAGTATCTTATGCTCACCGAAGCTGCATTTCTTTGATAATGTTTTATTTTTTATTTATTATAATTGAATATTTCAACATCATTTCTCCACATCAAAGTCACATCATCCTTCAGAAATCATTCTAATATGCTGATTTGCTTCTTAAGAATTATTATTATCATCAGTGTTGAAAACAGTTGTGCTGCTTCATATTTTTGAGATAAACTCACTCTGGTATTTTCTGCAAGCATATTAATCTAAACAGCAGGGGCCGGTTGCACCAGCTGTGAGTAAGTTAACTTAGCCTAGTTTTGACGTAAATGGAAACTAAGTTACAACTTAGGCACTACTAAATATTTTTGAGTTGCACCATTAAACTTAGTCGAAGCGTCACTCTACGTTTAAACTAAACATTTACGGCAGCCTCCGATCTGGAGTAACGGTTGGAGGAAAATCGCAGACAGATTGAACTGCATCAATAAGCTCTTCTTTTACCTGACAGACTTCAATTCTTTAGACCTAAGATAATCCTGACATTTAAACTCGCTTACATTTTAAAAGAGAGAACATTATGTGAAAAGATTACTTTGTTAGCGGCTCATCAACACTAACCTCCCATCTGTCTGTGTTGTGCATGTAAAAGAAAAAACTTATCAGTACTTATTTATTTATTTTATTAATTTCATTTCATGTTATTTTCATATAAAAAAACTTAAGTTATTCATGATTAAGTTTCGCATTTAATGGAAACTTGGTTTTACCGTAAGTTAAGGTATGTGAGGCAAAATAAGTTAGAATGAATGATAAACTGAAATTCACTGCATTTAAACACATCTTCTGCTCACATATTTGAAGGCTGCTATTGGATCATTGACGGTAAACGTCATATGACCTACTAGCTACATTCTGCCTTAAGAACAAATGGTGCAACGGAATAAAGTACAGAGTTAGTTACAAACTAGCTAGTAGTTATTAAGCCTCTAGTATGGACTTCGTTCCAATTTAAGAAAGAACGTGCGAACGTCTGGTGCATTGGTGTATATTATATTATTATTATATATTATATATGCCTACCCAGGGCACTAGAATCTTATTCCAAATTCCCAGATTGCAGTTATATTGCCTCCTGTTCTCAACACTGGCCTGTTTAGTCAGCTTTATTTGTTGGTGTGTTATGCAGGATTTCATAAGTGGAGAGCTTAGTTGGGACGTATGTAATCTCAGGCTCAGAGCAAGTCTGTTTAATGATCGTTTGCATATTGCACACACATTCTGAGCTCCATTCTTGATTGCCTGGCTTCACACAGTTTTCAAGAGTCAAAAGTGCACAGGTTCATATAAATGCACCGGGAAACAAACTTGACAGTCCGTTTTGGGAACACTAAACACTCCATTTGTTAGTTTGGGATATTGAATCTTTACAAAACAGTCATTTAACATTTAATTTTAGAAACTTAAATAGTTTCTAAAATTCCAGATAAGCTAGAAATCCTTGAGCAGACATAAATATTACTGTATATCCACTTGGTTTTCATCCGATTTCAGATTTCCCTGCCCCTAAATGTCACAATTAAGGAAAAGCTAACTTTGTTTGACGGTTTACATGTCAGTCAGACACCCACTTTCTGTCTAAGCGGGAGGTTCTTGGCCAGAATAAGCTGCAGTGTGTACAAGACTTTGATCAATAGCCTAAAGCCTGGCTAGGACTTATTTAGGGGTTTATGCAGTACTTGTAAGAGCTTATCCAAGTTTAGTAAGAACAGAAAACTTTTGATAAGTCAGGCAGGAAAAGCTGCTGCATGCGTGTAACTAGGAAGACAAGAAAAAGCAAACTGGATTTCAGAAGTGTGTGTGTGTGTTAAGACACATTCCCAAGTGCACAAGAGCAAGATTTCTACCCGCAAGTGCTTGTTTAAGTGAGCTTTTGAGTCGTTCCTCTTAGTAACTCTATCTGCAGTCATTATAAAGCACAGGAACCCCCTGCTGTTCTCCGTGATAACTAAAACCCCATCTTTGTCATCTGAGATTCCCAGCAGCTCAGCTCGGCAGTGCTTACTGAATCACAGAGGATCAGACCGGAGAACAAGTGTTGTGGAAATCCAGAGTCATTTTGTTTTTCCCCCTCAAGTTCACTTATAATGTTAGGTTTCTTGCAACAAATACAGCCGGATTGTAGTTTTATATAACTGTTTTCAAACCTTACACCCAAAATCAAAACATATATGCACTGTAATTCTGGAATAATTTACATTTTATGCATTTGGCAGATGCTTTTATGCAAATTACATTGCATTTCAAGTTATGGTGTTTTATTGGTTTGTTTTATTGATTATCTGGGATTCGAACCCATGACTTTGGTGTTGCTATTACCATGCAGTAGCGTTTAAAAGTCTACGATCTGTAATATTACTTTACATTTTTTATATAAGTTATGTCAGTGATGCAAAGCTGAATTTTCAGCATCATTGCTCCAGTCTTCAGTCACATGATCCTTCAGAAATCATTCTAATATGCTGATTTGCTGCTTATGAAACATTTATGATTATTATCAGTGTTGAAAACCGTTGTGCTGTGTAAGAAATCTTAGCTATGCTAAAAGTGCTACCGCCAGACCCAGAGATCGGCTGAATGGATTCGAAAACGGTAAAACTCAACTGTTTAACTCTAGGGGAGTTGAAGTGTTCCTCTAATGTGTTCATTGTGCACAGATTTCAGTAGATCTGTTTGCAGTTTTTACCCATATGCTTTAAGTTTTGAAAGTAACAGTATGTTGTCATAGTACATTAAGCTCTATATTTCAAATGATCAAGTAAGATTAAGTTTGAATCATTTCAGTGAGGAGTACATTCTGTCTGAGTATTCAATGGGTCTTACTCCTCACTGAAATTGAGGACAAGAGGCTGTATTTCAACAAAGGCATGTTTGTGATGTGTGTGATTATCAGAGGTCCTAACGGAGTGTGGACGATGGAGGAGAGAGGCGAGACGCCTCACTTTAACACCACGTTCGAGGATGCGCGTCCCAGCGTGACTCACATGTCTCTGCTGCAGCTGCAGAGGACAGGACACCTCAAATACCTCATCAGCCAGAACGTAGACGGCCTTCACCTGCGCTCCGGCTTCCCCAGGTAATGACGGATATTGCACACGAAAATAGCAAAAGCTTTCTCAAAAAGCTGCAATCTGATTGGCTGGCTTCATGCAGGTCTCACTTCTTTCTCATACCGTTTTGATTAAAGTTTTGACCTCTGTCCTGTGTGTGATTTCAGATGTGTCATGTTGATTAGCTCTTGTAATTTTCCCCTCCCGCAAGCGAACGCAATTAGCATGTCTTGTTCTGAAGCTGTTAATGTTCAATTTAGCATTATGACATGATGAATTTCCCGTTATATTCAGGCAGACTTAATTAAAATCCCTCAGTCTTCATATATTGTATTTTTCAGAGGGCTGTGAAACGATTAATCACATCCAAAATAAAAGTTTGTGTTTACATAATAAATGTGTCTTTACTGTGTATAATTATTTTGTATATATAAATACACACACATGCTAGTATATATTTAAGAAATATTTGCATGTATATACTGTATATAGATGTATATATAATTTATATTATATATAAATATTTCATGTATAAATAACATATTTTCTTAAATATATACATGCACGTGTGTGTGTATTAGGGCTGAACGATTAATTAACAACCGTATTCTGCTTGCTTCTAATTCCTCTGTCACACACACACACACACACACACAAATTCGAACCTTCAGAAAAATAGTCTTTCATACAGTTCGGAAAAGTTGAAGCGAATTGGACATTCGTGGGCTTCATTGTACTACTAGATCGTATGGCACATATGCGCTGTGAAATACTCGCGCTTTCACTAGTAGTGCGCGATCTCGCCCGCCGGTATTTTCCTGACAAATGCTCTATAAAGGCATCGTATGTATTTTGGAATGCAGTTGGCTTATATATTAAAAATAAAAATATGAAAACCATCGACAAAAGCTGCTTTCAATTTCAAATACTCACGCCCGCTTTGTGAAGAGCGCTCTCACATGCGGCTGTGAGCGACTCTGTCTACGTGTACTTGCATCTCAAAATGCGCTTATGACGCGAAATTAATGTAAACAGTCAGTTATTAAACAGACAGGACAAACCACATCTTATATTTTAAAAGAGATCTGTGCATTAGTGTGAAGCAGCTTATCATATGTAAACTGATAAAGAAAAATCACTTAATCACAGCTCTTGATTAGAAAACATTCAGACTACTCTTAAATACTGAAAGCACTCTTTGTTTATTGCTTGTAATGTTTTTTCCCCGCTTTATTGATAGCTTTTTATGTTTTGAAGATATTCGTTGATATAGCCTATTTAAAATTCTTAACATGTAATTGTATTAATTTCGTTTTTAAATGTGTAATTATTTTTAAAAGTAGCCAACTTATAATTACATATGTAATGAAATAAATATTTGAAGTTTTATTAATAAGATTAATTAATAAAAAAAAAAAAGTTGATCGGCTCATGAGGTGCCTAAAGATTCCCATCCATATTTTACAATGATTTATTGCTTGTGTTTGTTGAATAATATAAAAGATAAAGAGCTTAAAAAATAATCGCATATTAAATCGCAATCGCAATATTGGTAAAAATAATCGCAATTAGATTATTTTCCAAAATCGTTCAGCCCTAGTGTGTATTTATATATACAAAATAATTATACACAGTACAGACACATTTATTATGTAAACACAAACTTTTATTTTGGATGCGATTAATCGTTTCACAGCCCTAATTTTTCATGAATGTTTTGTATTTGAATCAGAGTTATTAACTTAATTAAATTGTAAAAAAAGAAAAGAAAAAAAAAGTAATTAACCCTTAATCACTGTTAAAAAAGGATAACACTTAAGTGCAATAGAGGGCCATAGAGACTCATTCATTTTCACTTCATTTTGCTTGATGCTTCAACTTCTCCTCACAACTTTATGATATATATTTTGTGAATATTTATTTAAACATTTTGAAATGCATAAAAAATCTGTAGTTTTGTCAGAGTTAAAATTTGTTGTTGTTTTCTGATATATTTTGAATTATCTGCTTTTGCAGAATTATCAGTGTGTGTGTTATTGTTATTATGCAGTGTGTGTGTATGAAATAGAAAGTTCCACTTTGGGTTTATGCTCTAGGACCAGACCTTGATTTATGCCACAAACAAAAATCTTAATGGTGACTACACACATATGCGTGATCCGGTCTTAAAGGTAAACACACACAGATGTGTGATCAGGTTTTAATGGGTTAATAATACTGCCATCCATCCATCCATCAGTCATCTATCTATCTATTTTTTATTTTATTTTTTGTCTTATTGCAAATGAAGTCATGATGAGAGTGGAGTGGCCATGAGATTGTTCTGCGCAGTCAGAGAATCCACGGGTCATGCGAGAATAGTTCAGATAAATCTGAGGGTGCAGTGTTTTTCTTAGATCTCCCTCTGTATATAGACATAACAATTATAGAAATGACAAAGACAAAAAGATACTAAAACTTTAATTAAAATTAAATGAAAATATGCAAATTATTACAAAATATGAATACAAACTGTGATGGTATACGGATGATGGGATTGTCATCTATTCTGTATTATCTCCATTCTCTCATTATGAATTATGATTAATTTTTATTGGGTTTGTTTATTTCTCTCTCTGTATCTGCTAGGGATCGATTGTCGGAGCTGCACGGGAACATGTTTGTTGAAGAATGTGAGAAGTGTGGCAAGTATGTGATCGATCTCTCTGAACATAATGAAGTCTGTCTGCACAGTGCACTCGTCCAAGAATAATGGGAACTTCTCATGTAGTCTGATCTTTACAAGCAGAAGACATGCAGTACGGTTTTAAACTTGTTGCTGTGTTACTGGTTGCTAAGGGCAGATAATGATTAAAAAAAAGACAGACTTTTAACTCATTTATTTGACTAGCAGCATATAGCAGCAGAAACAGTTTTCACAGGGTTTCTACAGGCTTTATTAAGTACATTTAAGACTAAATTAAAGGGAACACAAGTCAAAATGTTCTTTAAATGTAAATGTCTAGGGAGAAACACAATGACATGAGTTGCATTAGCATTACTTGAAAATACAACTCATAACAAATATCCATTACTTTTTCATTCATTTTACAAATGTAAAATATAGCTTGAATGATATATATTTAGATAGTTGTGTTGGAAAACGACAAAAATACACAGGAAGATATTTATGTTTTGCACTGCATGCAACATTTAATGCCATAACTTTCTAAATGTAAGATTTCTGCTCTGATTTAAGACCTTTTTAAGGCAAATTAAGAACTTTTAAAGACCGGCAGAAACCCTGTTTCATCTGAACATAAGCTTGTTTTAACAAATAGTTTTAAATGACTTTAAAGTGTGTACTTTTGCATGTTAAAGTACTTTCTCTCATCCCAGTTTAAAGCAATATTCCAAGCACATTATCATCATACAACCTAAGCTCAATCGACACCATGGGGCCAATCTGTAAACATTCAAATACTCTGTTTACATAGTACAGCCACAAGACAATATATGTGTGTTACCATATATAGCCACAGTGATAAGCACTCGTGCCCTGGGCTGTTGCAGGCAGTATGTTCGGGACACGGTAACTGGAGTGATGGGTCTGAAGCCGACCGGACGCTACTGCGATGTCACACGTTCCAGAGGACTCCGATCTTGCAGGTGATTGCACCACTTTAGAGGAATGGACCAGATCAGGTCCATTATTGATTTTCCATGATGGTGGTATTCTTTTCACACACATCTATTCTGTGTATTACTGTGAACGTCTGAACCCAAGACGTTCTTTTTTTTTTTGCACATAGTATATAGCATTAGCTTACATGGTTACATTCACTATATTTGTTTTCATGTGGAGCTATAGGACTGTGAAGCTGGACTCGATCGACTCAATCTGTGTTTTAATAATCAGTGTGAATCTGATCCAGAACACACAAACAAAAAGCATTTTTCTCAGCTTTTTTCTCAAAATTTTGTTTTTTATATAAAACGTACCCACATTCAAATGTTCTTTCTTTCTTTTGATACATTTCATGCTCAGATATTCATACAACAAAATATTCTGGGGGTCATGAAACTTTGCATTCAATCAAGAAGTACAGAGATGTTTTTTGGCATTATCGGCCAGCCCTAGTATGTACTAAGGGGCCTCAGGGGCCCTAGTGGTCAGCTCACACAGTTTGTTGTCATTGGCAGTCTCGAGCTGTGCTCCTGTGCCTTTAAAGACCCCTGGCAGTCTGAGGTCCCCGGGCACCGGCCCCACCGCTTCACAATCCAGCCCTGAGCATCCTCTGATAATGCAGCAGGCAAACGTTATGTGTGACTTCAGTTGCTCAAATTTGAAATAATTCAGTCACATTATTTCTAAAATGTCTATCCTGTATTCACCAGTGTCATTTTAGTATCATTAATATACTATAGTATTTTTTTATTTTAAGTTTGAGTCATTTTTTGTATTTTATTTTATTGACTGAAATAAAATAAGCTTAATGTTTTTCTTTTTTTCTTTTTTTTCTTCAAGTAACACTTTTTTAAAAATGGTTTTAGTTTTAGTTTGTTAATGGTAATAACCCTGGTAATCCCGAAACAACTGCGAGTCACTGGTTAAAACATGTAAATGTAACTTGATAGAAGTAACTTGACATTGATGCGCTGCTTTTTTAACTTAACTTAAAAACATGACGTCCATCTGACGCATGTTCACAAAACAATTTTAAAATAGCAAGTCCTGCGCAAACACCCCCTCAGATTTCTGTGCTTGTCATGAGCTATTTGTTCGGTCTCCTCACTGTGTGTGTGTGTGTGTGTGTGTGTGTGTGTGTTCTGTCTGCAGGGGGAAGCTGATCAGCACTATACTGGACTGGGAGGACTCACTGCCTGACAGAGACCTGAACAGAGCTGATGAGGCAAGCAGGTAAGGAAGATAAATATCTCGAGACTGAGACTGAACGAGGAAGGTGTGCTCTAACAATACAGAGAGAAGGCCATTATATTTAGGGAATCAGGAACCCGTGTGCATTGAGAACAAGGCGAGCAGCACTTACAGGACCAAAGAAAGGACCAAAGGACCAAAGGCACATTCGTTTGGTGAATTTAGAAAACGCAATTACTTGATGTACTAACATAACTTAAACTTAAACTGAACTTAAAAGCATATAAACATATTTTAAAAAAAAGTTAACACAACTAAATTACTAAAAATTGTATTGAAATGAAAATGGAAATTTTTTTAAATAACAACTAATTCAAAATATTAATAAAAACTATACTACCGGTAGTAGTATCCAATGATACTAAAATAACAGTGGTTGGTGGAGCTGTAACCCAATTGATGTGGTATTCTCAGGGAATTGTGACAGTGGTGCTTGCAATGATTTCTCGACAAAATGCCAATTTGTTGATTTTGTGATGATTGGACTGCAGATGATTTGTAAAGATAAATCAATTAAAGTAAGTGTTAGGAAAACGTATGCAAATTGGTTCAAAATTACTTTTTTTATGACATTTTTTTTTTGTTATGGATCCGTTGTGTTTATTATAAATGATTTATCCATGCACATCATTATTTTTTTTTATCAATTTGTTTCATTCAGATAAGAAAAGATGAGCGCGAAGATAATTGCAATCACATGCCGATTTTAAAGAGTCCCCAGGAATGTACAGAGATAGGAATAATGATTTATGTTAAGGTATCGCAAAATTAAAATGAGTTTTTGACTTTATTTTATACATTAATTTATATGGCCAAACTGCTACAGTGTGTTCTGGCAGTGATGCATTGTAAACTTGACCTCACTTCCTGCACACAGTGTTGCAATTATAATTACTTATAACTATTTCATTTTCAGTTACACTTATTAGATTTAATGTGTCTGAAAGTGCTTCCTTACAAAGTATTAAAATAACTTTGAATCAGAACCAGAATTCCTTATGATACTCTTTAGTCTTCATCATTGTATCAACAGCACCAGATCCAGCTTAATCGTATTATGGTGAACGTACTGCAGTCTAGACACACACACACACACACACACACACACACACACACACACACACGCGCGCTTGTAAAATCCACTGGAGTTTGATGGAATTAAATGTGACCTTGAATATGTTTTTTTCCCTTTCTATTTTGTAATGCACAGTAGTTATAATTGGAGTAATTTTTTTTGAGAGAGATGCTAACGGTCTAATCAGATTCAATGATCTATACTAAGCTATGCTAAAAGTGCTACCGCCAGACCCGGAGATCGGCTGAATGGATTCGAAAACGGGAAAACTCAACTGTTTAACTCTAGGGGAGATGGAAAATGAGCCTATTTCCAAAAAAAGTGGAGTGTTCCCTGTGTTCACTTTAAGGTGCGGTCAAATTTACCGTTGTTCTGGGATTTTTTGCGGGCAAAAACATCCATGCATTTCGATGGGAATCCATTTCAATCTGGAATTTCGCATGAGGGCGAATGATTTCCCCATGCAGATTTTGCTGTTGGTCATGCGGATTCACTGCGTTGACCGATAAAAAGCTGCTTGGTTTGAAAGTGAGTAATGTGTGAGTTGTGCTTCATACTTCACTATTGACAATAGACAATGGAACTTTTTTGCATGCAAAATGTATTTGAAATGTGACCACACCTATATAGACGTGTGTTTTAGGTAAAAGCATTTAGGTTTCAAAAGTGGACACACGCAGAGGTGGACACTAACAAAGTACAATTACTTGAGTACTGTACTTAAGCACACTTTTTGAGTATCTGTACTTTACTTGAGTATTATTTTTTCTGGAAACTTTTTACTTTGACTTCACATTTGAAAGACAAATATCGTACTTTTTACTCCACTACATTTCTGTCAAGGTCCTTAAGTAGAAAGTAGTAACGTCAGGGATGATTTTGGTTGCATTTTGGTTGGAAATGAAAGTGTGGTTGACGTCAGAACTCGACTGATGTTGGTTTCTGACATCAACCAGATTTTCAACCACAATACAACGTCTGTCCAACGTTGGAGATTAACGTCAATCTGACATTGGATTCTGACATCAACCTGATTTTCATTTTCAACGTTGGGTTTGGTCTTCTAAATGCAAATTTTGTCATTGTTTTGGAGCACACTAGCTTATAGATAACAGTAAGGCTAACATATTCATACTAAAAGCCAAACAACTGGGAACAGCCATTTGTGTGTCCGAAAGTTGTGGACGTTATTGAGTGACTTATTCAATCCCACGACTGGAACTGTGTTATAGAAATACATGTGATATTGATATGAGGGTAGGCAGGCATAAATTCAGAGGCATAAGGTACTGTAAGTATTACATGCAACAATAATAAAACAATGCATTGACATTTACTTTTTACTTTTGATACTTAAGTACTTTTAAAAACGAGTACTTCTGTACTTTTACTTAAGTAAAAATAGGTCTTTACAACTTTTACTTGTAACGGGGTAATATTTGACCAGTTGTATCTGTGCTTTTACTCAAGTAAGGAAGTTGTGTGCTTTGTCCACCTCTGCGACACACGGTATTCTGGGATTAATGATGTGTTCAGGTGAAATCAGGACGATGGCGGAGTGTACGACGGAGAAAACCAATCAAACTCCGACCAGCTCCTGTTCAGGCGAAGGGGATTCTCATCTTCACTGCTTTCACTCTTTCAATTTTCTCTCTCGTGGTCTGAGGTCACTTGTGGTTTCTTTAGAAGATTGCAATTATTAATTTTGACAAAAATTGTTTTATTGTAATTATTTGGTGCGTTTAGTTTTTTTTTTTTTTTTTTTTCAGTCAATCTCTTTCTTTTAGTCATTCATAGAAAGTGGTTCTTTGTCTAAGTTACAGTAGTTAATGGATAATTAATGGAGCTTTTAGTGAACCAGTATTCATTGTGTTGTGTGCAGGATAATCAGCTCTTTATGAATATGTGATTGAATTGTAAGTAATCTGTAAGTATTGCACTGTTTCTGTTGAAGCTTGTACTTTATAAAGTTAATGACGTTCAGATATAAAGAGATTTCAGCAGTACAAGGTTCTTGAGAAATTTTTACTTTACCATACCAATTTTCTTTTATTTTACCATACTTTCTATACTTTAAATGTAAGATTTTTTTGCATTGTGACATTTATTTTATTAGCACATGTCCTCATCTAACTCTCATTACCATATTGTTTCATTTAAAGTACCGTCAAATGTTTTACTGTGTTTATATACACTGCATTTAAATGTAATATTTTGTTATTATTATTTAAAACAGCAGGTTAAAGTTATTTTTAACTAAAACTGTTAGTTTTAAATAAATATAATTTATCAAATTAAATTTAAATATTAGATGAAAACTAAATTACTAAAACATTTTAACTTTTGTTTCAAGTGTGAGAGTTATTAAAACTGAACTAATAATAAATTAAAGAAAAATAAAAAAATGACAAAGCCACTTTTTTTAACTAGCATTAAAAAACTGAAAATATTAAAATAAAAGCTAATTTAAATATTAATAAAAACTATACTCAAATAATATTAGACCCTGAAAAGCAGTACAATTTATTATTTCATTTTTTACAAAAATGAGAATGGGATTTTTTTTTTGCCCATTAGTTGCCATGACAACAGTCCAAAACATCTTAATTATTTCTTTATGTGAAATATAATTTCTTATTTTTTTTATTTTGATTGGAGTTAAAATATGACTGAGACATATTCTTTACAGGTTTTGCATATTAATGATACAAATGTTTATTAATAATGAATGAAATCAAAGAAGAAACTATGTAGAAACAACAGATTGTTTGATACGGTTCAAACAACGGTTAGTTCCAGTCCTTGATTCTGATTGGTCAATAGCTGTGTTTTATCATGAATAATGGCCGCTTCACCCAACGGTTCACCATCACTACACAGCACCCCTAGCAACCACTCTTAGCTATGTAAACAGATGTTCTCATTGATATTGTTCATTGAAGCTGACAACGTCCCTCAGCCGTGACTTATTCACGATACAGCACAGCCTCTCGTAACTTATTGCGCACATAATGACCACTTGAAGGTTAAGAAGAATTAAGCCTTTTATTGGTCCTAATGAAGCAGGAAAATACCTTTTAAAGGACAGTCACACTTCCAGAAGCGTGACGTGTGTGTGTGTGTGTATTGTGACTCGGATGGCCTGTGGCTGTACCGACTGAGGCTGAGACTAATGTGAATGAACCTACTCACCAATTCTGAGAACAGAACAACAGATATTGTGTCTCTCTTCACAGGCGAGCCGACCTGGCCTTGACGTTGGGTACATCTCTTCAAATTAAACCTAGTGGAGATCTTCCTCTTCTAACCAAACGCACGGGAGGAAAGCTGGTTATAGTCAACCTTCAGCCTACAAAACATGTACGTCTCACTCAAAATTGACTATAGTTTTGACAAATAATGTTTGTAGCATAATGTCTTTTGAAATTATTTGTCAAATCTCACTTGAGGAGCACTGTTTGTATGACAGTGTATAATAGTTACTTGCATTACTGTTCAAAAGTTTGAGGTCAGTAAGATTTTTAAAGGAATTACTACATTTATTCAGTATTGGCAGTACCGTAATTTTTCAATTTGCAACAAGAATATTTTCATACTCCTAAGGTGTTCAGACCTTTATTTTGAAATAGTGACGAACATGAAAAAGCATGAAAGAATGGTAGAAACCTCAGTTTGTTTTCATGCCAAGAGTTCAAAAGATTGCATCCATTCAATTATTTTAGAAAAAAATATCTGAAAATGTTTTGAATATAAAGAAAAAAAGAATAGATTCAGCATTTGGGAAATGGAGGCGTCCGTATATGGGCAGTAATGTCAACTAGTGGAGAAGTGTGGTACTGCAACCAAACTAAATCTCACTGAAAGCTTATTTTCTGAGATATCAACCCAAAATATGAAACACAACTTTTTTTTGCATTTTTAGAGTCCACTAGGTTTTGAAAATATATTTTTTATATAAAATATGAATAATACATTTTTTAACATTGTACATTTTCATAAACTCAAACTTCTATAACTTTTATTTTCAGTTTAACTTTCTTAATTTATTTCACAAATCTGCCAAATGTCTTCTTTAAAACAAGACCAATCTTACTTCTATATTCCAAAGCATTCTTGAATTACAACCATTTAAGTTCAGAATGTGCATTTTCATGTCTATTAAAAAAAGGGGGGTGCTGCTTAAAGGGATACTCCACTTTTTTTGGAAATAGGCTCATTTTACAACTCCCCCAGAGTTAAGCAGTTGAGTTTTACCGTTTTCGAATCCATTCAGCCGAACTCCGGGTCTGACGGTACCACTTTTAGCATAGCTTAGCATAGATCATTGATTCTGATGGGTCCAGTAGCATTTCTTTCAAAATGACCAACGAGTTTCAATATTTTTCCTATTTAAAACTTGACTCTTCTGTAGTTAAACCGTGTACTAAGATCGACGGAAAATGAAAAGTTGCGATTTTCCAAGCCTATATGGCTAGGAACTACTCTCATTCCGGCGTAAGAATCAAGGAACTGTGCGGCGTACCATGGGTGCAGCAGGCGTAATGATATGACGAAGCACTTGCCGTCAACAAACCAATGTGACAACCTGCTTGCACAGTGCCTTGTAGCATGGAGACATTTGTGAGAGACGATTTAGATGACATTTACTTTGTTGCTGATCCCGAACCGTATTTATTTACCTAATTTGCCGCCTAAAAACTACACAAACTTAGTCCCGGTCATCTTGGAAGTTACCGAGCTGTGGACTATTTTCAGGTGCTTCGTCATATCATTACGCCGCACCCATGTTCCTTGATACGGCCGCACAGTTCCTTGGCTTGATTCTTACGCCGGAATGAGAGTAGTTCCTAGCCATATAGGCTTGGAAAATCGCAACTTTTAATTTTCCGTCGATCTTAGTACACGGTTTAACTACAGAGGAGTCAAGTTTTAAATAGGAAAAATATTGAAACTCGTTGGTCATTTTGAAAGAAATGCTACTGGACTCATCAGAATCAATGATCTATGCTAAGCTATGCTAAAAGTGCTACCGTCAGACCCGGAGTTCGGCTGAAAGGATTCGAAAACGGTAAAACTCAACTGTTTAACTCTGGGGGAGCTGTAAAATGAGCCTATTTCCAAAAAAAGTGGAGTATCCCTTTAAGGGGTTAAATTGTTCAAATGTGACAGTAAAGACGTTTATAATTGTTCTAAAGATTTCTAATTCAAATAAATGCTGTTCATTTTTTAACTTTCTATTAATCAAATAATCCTGAAAAGCATTCCACAAAAATATGAAGCAGCACAACTGTTTTCAACATTGATCATAATCAGAAGTGTTTCTTGAGCAGCAAATTAGCATATTCAAATGATTTTTGAAGGATCATGTGACACTGGAGTAATGATGCTGAAAATTCAGCTTTGCATCACAGCAACAATTACGTTTGGAAATCTAGTCACATAGAAAATGCTTATGTTAATATCTCACAGTATCGCTGTTTTTACTGTAGTTTTGATCAAGTATATGCAGTGAGTGAGCAGAAGAAACAATCTGATCATTCCCAAACTTTTGAATGAAGTATCAATTTCAGTTATTATTGTGACTATGCAGACAGCAGAGAAGCTCAGAAGGGTTTTAACAGTCTTTATCTTAGTCCTCACCCACACAAAAGTACACACTCTGTCAGCACGTGTGAGCTCTGAGCACACAGCATCACACACGCTCGGATTAGTGTCCTTCAAAAGCACAGCTGCGCCAAACCCTTTCTGACCATTCATTCTCTTTATTTGAGCAACTTTGATTAAGAAGCTTTGCAGCTTCGTCAAATAGTCCGATGGATTTTCTCTTAAGCTTGTATCGTCAGTCTGTCGTTTCCTTTCTGATCTCATCATGTGGATGGAATGTTTTTTAATGGATTAATCCTATTAATTTTAAGATGTGTTGTTATCGGCCCATGTTTGAGTCATGTTTCATCTGAAGGTTATTTTTGCCGACTTACGTCTTGGCTTCCAATTCAACATCAACATCTCAGTTCCCAAATTGGATTTAATTTGTATAAATCTTGTTTGAAATTTAAAGCCTGACATATATACAACGTGTTATTCCACATGTCAGATTTTGGGAGGGGGAGTTTATGGTATGGAAATGCATTCAAGGAGCACACACACTACCGTTCAAAAGTTTAGGGGTGTCAAGATTTATTAAATGTTTTTGAAAGGAGTTTTATGCTTACCAAGACTACACTTATTTGATAAAAAAATACAGTAAAAACAGTAATATTTTGAAATATTATTACCATTTGAAATAGCTGCTTTCTAATTTAATATATTTTAAAATGTAATTTATTCCTGTTAATCAAAGCATCATTACTCCAGTCTTCAGTGTCACATGATCCTTCAGAAATCATTCTAATATGATGATTTGCTGCTCAAGAAACATTTTTTATTATTATCAATGTTGAAAACAGTTGTGCTGCTGCTTAATTTTTTGTGGAAACGTGATTCTTTGATGAATAGAAAGTTCAAAATAACAGCATTTATTTGAAACAGAATGCATCCTTACTGAATAAAAGTATTAATTTCTTTAAAACTTTTAACCATAATGTATATGATTTTTAGGGGATTTTGAACCACTCTTAGTCTGACCAGGCATTTATTTGAAACAGAATGCATCCTTACTGAATAAAAGTATTAATTTCTTTAAAACTTTTAACCATAATGTATATGATTTTTAGGGGATTTTGAACCACTCTTAGTCTGACCAGTTCAAAATCCCCTTTATGAAGAAAAATAAACCAAGGACCGTGACGTCGCCCGGTATGGCGCAGCCGGGGCCCCACCCTGGAGCCAGGCCCGGGGTTGGGGCTCGTATGCGAGCGCCTGGTGGCCGGGCCTCCCCCCACGGGGTCCGGCCGGGCTCAGCCCGAAGGAGCGACGTGGGGCCGCCTTCCCGTGGGCTCACCACCTGCAGGAGGGGCCGTAAGGGGCCGGTGCATAGAGGATCGGGCGGCAGTCGAAGGCGGGGGCCTCGACAACCCGATCCCTGGACACGGAAACTAGCTCTAGGGACGTGGAATGTCACCTCGCTGGCGGGGAAGGAGCCTGAGATTGTGCGTGAGGTTGAGAGGTTCCAACTAGAGATAGTTGGAATCACCTCTACGCACGGCTTAGGCTCTGGAACCACACTCCTTGAGAGAGGATGGACTCTTCACCACTCTGGAGTTGCCCATGGTGAGAGGCGGCGGGCTGGTGTGGGTTTGCTCATAGCCCCCCAACTCAGCCGCCATGTGTTGGAGTTTACCCCGGTGAACGAGAGGGTCGTTTCCCTGCGCCTACGGGTTGGGGATAGGTCTCTCACTGTCGTGTGTGCCTACGGGCCAAACGGCAGTGCAGAGTACCCGGCCTTCTTGGAGTCTCTGGGAGGGGTGCTGGAAAGTGCTCCGACTGGAGACTCCGTCGTTCTACTGGGGGACTTCAACGCTCACGTGGGCAACGACAGTGTTACCTGGAGGGGCGTGATTGGGATGAACGGCCCCCCTGATCTGAACCCGAGCGGTGTTCAGTTATTGGACTTCTGTGCTAGTTACAGTTTGTCCATAACGAACACCATGTTCAAGCATAAGGGTGTCCATCAGTACACGTGGCACCAGGACACCCTAGGCCGTAGGTCGATGATCGACTTTGTGGTCGTTTCATCTGACCTGCGGCCGTATGTCTTGGACACTCGGGTAAAGAGAGGGGCGGAGCTGTCAACTGATCACCACCTGGTGGTGAGTTGGATCCGATGGCGGAAGAGGAAGCTGGACAGACTCGGCAGACCCAAGCGTACTGTAAGGGTCTGCTGGGAACGTTTGGCCGAGTCTCCTGTCAGAGAGATCTTCAACTCCCACCTCCGGCGGAGCTTCGACCGGATCCCGAGGGAGGCTGGAGATATTGAGTCCGAGTGGACCATGTTCTCCACCTCCATTGTCGAAGCGGCCGCTCGGAGCTGTGGCCGTAAGGTCTCCGGTGCCTGTCGAGGCGGCAATCCCCGAACCCGGTGGTGGACACCGGAAGTAAAGGATGCCGTCAAGCTGAAGAAGGAGTCCTATCGGGCCTGGTTGGCTTGTGGGACTCCTGAAGCAGCTGACGGGTACCGGCAGGCCAAGCGAACTGCAGCCCGGGTGGTTGTGGAGGCAAAAACTCGGGCCTGGGAGGAGTTCGGTGAGGCCATGGAAAAGGACTATCGGTTGGCCTCGAAGAGATTCTGGCAAACCGTCCGGCGACTCAGGAGAGGGAAGCAGTGCCCTGCCAACGCTGTTTACAGTGGAGGTGGGCAGCTGTTGACCTCAACTGGGGATGTTGTCGGACGGTGGAAGGAATACTTCGAGGATCTCCTCAATCCCGCCGTCACGTCTTCCATGGAGGAAGCAGAGGCTGAGGTCTCAGAGGTGGACTCGTCCATCACCCAAGCTGAAGTCACCGGGGTAGTCAAAAAACTCCTCGGTGGCAAGGCACCGGGGGTGGATGAGATCCGCCCTGAGTACCTCAAGTCTCTGGATGTTGCGGGGCTGTCTTGGCTGACACGCCTCTGCAGCATCGCGTGGCAGTCGGGGACAGTGCCTCTGGGATGGCAGACCGGGGTGGTGGTCCCTCTTTTTAAGAAGGGGGACCGGAGGGTGTGTTCCAACTATAGGGGGATCACACTTCTCAGCCTCCCTGGGAAAGTCTATGCCAGGGTACTGGAGAGGAGAATACGGCCGATAGTAGAACCTCGGATTCAGGAGGAACAGTGCGGTTTTCGTCCGGGCCGTGGAACACTGGACCAGCTCTATACCCTCTACAGGGTGCTGGAGGGTTCATGGGAGTTTGCCCAACCAATCCACATGTGCTTTGTGGATTTGGAGAAGGCATTCGACTGTGTCCCTCGTGGCGGCCTGTGGAGGGTGCTCCGGGAGTATGGGGTCCGGGGTCCTTTGCTAAGGGCTGTCCAGTCCCTGTACGACCGAAGCAGGAGCTTGGTTCGCATTGCCGGCAGTAAGTCAGACTTCTTCCCGGTGCATGTTGGACTCCGGCAGGGCTGCCCTTTGTCGCCGGTTCTGTTCATAATTTTTATGGACAGAATTTCTAGGCGCAGCCAGGGGCCGGAGGGTGTCTGGTTTGGGAACAACACGATTTCGTCTCTGCTCTTTGCGGATGATGTTGTCGTGTTGGCCCCATCAGACCAGGACCTTCAGCATGCACTGGGACGGTTTGCAGCCGAGTGTGAAGCGGCTGGGATGAGAATCAGCACCTCCAAATCCGAGGCCATGGTCCTCAGTCGGAAAAAGGTGGCTTGCCTACTTCAGGTTGGTGGAGAGTTCCTGCCTCAAGTGGAGGAGTTCAAGTATCTTGGGGTTTTGTTCACGAGTGAGGGAAGGATGGAACGGGAGATTGACAGACGGATCGGTGCAGCTTCCACAGTAATGCGGACGATGTACCGGTCTGTCGTGGTGAAGAAAGAGCTGAGCCACAAGGCGAAGCTCTCGATTTACCGGTCAATCTACGTTCCTACTCTCACCTATGGTCATGAGCTTTGGGTCATGACCGAAAGGACAAGATCCCGGATACAGGCGGCCGAAATGAGCTTTCTCCGCAGGGTGGCTGGGCGATCCCTTAGAGATAGGGTGAGGAGCTCGGTCACTCGGGAGGAGCTCAGAGTAGAGCCGCTGCTCCTCCACATCGAGAGGGGTCAGCTGAGGTGGCTCGGGCATCTGTTCCGGATGCCTCCTGGACGCCTCCCCGGGAAGGTGTTCCGGGCACGTCCCACCGGGAGGAGACCCCGGGGAAGACCTAGGACACGCTGGAGAGACTATGTCTCTCGGCTGGCCTGGGAACGCCTCGGTGTCCCCCCGGAAGAGCTAGAGGAAGTGGCTAGGGAAAGGGAAGTCTGGGCATCTCTGCTTAGACTGCTGCCCCCGCGACCCGGCCCCGGATAAGCGGAAGAAGATGGATGGATGGATGGGTATATGATTTTTCAGATTTATTAAAAATAGTTCCGTTTATTCTGGGAAATTTACATTTCAGTTGAATCAAACTCTTAAAGGTGTGCAGTAAGCGATTTCTGAGAAACTGTTGAAAGTGGATTGGACTGAGCACCACAACAAACGTGTAGCCAATCAGCAGTAGGGGGTGTGGCCTCTCATGACAGGGAGGAGAGAGTGAGCCAATAAACAGCACGGTGCGTGGACACATGATGGGAGAGGAGAGTGAGTGACCCAATCAGCAGTAGGGGGCGTGTCCACTCATGATAGGGGAGGAGAGAGAGTGACCCAATCAGCAGTAGGGGGTGTGTCCACTCATGATGGGGGAGGAGAGAGAGTGAGCCAATCAGCAGTAGGGGGAGTGTCCACTCATGATAGGGGAGGAGAGAGAGTGACCCAATCAGCAGTAGGGGGTGTGTCCACTCATGATGGGGGAGGAGAGAGAGTGAGCCAATCAGCAGTAGGGGGTGTGTCCACTCATGATGGGGGAGGAGAGTGGCCCAATCAGCAGTAGGGGGTGTGTCCACTCATGATGGGGTAGGAGAGAGAGTGGCCCAATCAGCAGTAGGGGGTGTGTCCACTCATGATTGGTGGAGGAGAGAGAGTTAGCCAATCAGCAGTAGGGGGTGTGTCCACTCATGATTGGGGAGGAGAGAGAGTTAGCCAATCAGCAGTAGGGGGTGTGTCCACTCATGATGGGGGAGGAGAGAGAGTGAGCCAATCAGCAGTAGGGAGTGTGTCCACTCATGATTGGGGAGGAGAGAGAGTGAGCCAATCAGCAGTAGGGGGTGTGTCCACTCATGATAGGGGAGGAGAGAGAGTGAGCAAAAGGGAGATTTGAAGAAAGGCTGTAGAAAGAGAAATATCTGGATGGCCTAAGCCCCTCGCCAGCAGCCATATCACCCTGTAGCCCAAGACCGGTTGCCCACTGAAGCTAAGCAGGGCTGAGTCTGGTTAGTACCTGGATGGGAGATCTTCTGGGAAAACCAGGTTGCTGCTGGATGAGGTGTTAGTGAGGCCAGCAGGGGGTACTCACCCTGTGGTCTATGTGGGTCCTAACGCCCCAGTAAGGTGATGGGGACACTATACTGTCAAAGAGCGCCGTCCTTCGGATGAGACATTAAACCGAAGGACTGACTCTCTGTGGTCACAAAAAATCCCTGGATGTCTTTCAAAAAGAGTAGGGGTGTAACCCTGGCATCCTGGCCAAATTTGCCCAGTGGCCTCTGTCCATCATGGCCTCCTAATCATCCCCATATACTGATTGGCTTCATCACCGTCTCCTCTCCACCAGTAAGCTGGTGCTGGTTGAGGAGATTCCCCCCTTCCATGTAAAGCGCTTTGAGTGCTGAAAAAAGCGCTATATAAAAGTAATGAATTATATAATATTAGGAAAGCTTTCCAGCATTGGAGACCTAAGCAAGAACGGATGCCGAGGTATAAAAAATGACCCAATCCTGCAATCCATATGACTTTCCCCCTTCTGTGGAACACAAAAAAAGTGATGGACATAAAGCATGATAAACGTTTGAAAAGTCGCCAATTTCTGAAGTCATACAATGTACGTGATGGTGTTTTTGTGAATAATGGCTCAAATTGTCATACTCAAAAAGCTATTGTATGAGATCACAAGTCATATTGACAATTTGTTTATGGAACCTTTTTATTTACAACAAGGTTCATCATCTTATATTATATGTTCAGTGATTTTTAGTGAACTATCCCTTTAAAATCTCTCGGTTGTTTAGCTAACAGTGCTACTTGTTTTTTGCAGGACAAGCACGCCCACCTGTGTATCCATGGCTACGTCGATGAGGTCACGGGTCAGCTGATGAAGCTGCTGGGATTGGATGTTCCTGAGTGGGCGGGGCCAACGCTGTGTGAAAGCTCAGGTGGAGACCTGGACATCCTCCCCTTCGGAGCCTGGAAAAAGGAAGTAAAGATCGAGCTGAAGATAGAGGAAAATAAACACGCCGTCCCAAAGAAACGAAAGAAGAAAGAGCAGGGTGAAGAGATAAACTGCAAGAAAGATGTTAAAGTAGAAGAAGAGACCAAAGAAGAGGGAAAGGAAACCGCGTTAAGTGACTCTCGACCAATCAAAGCGCAGACGGACATTGAACAACCCTCTTCTTAGAGAACTATCACAAACTGAATGACAAACCTCAGGAAGTGCGGTCACCAAATGCCCTGTGTTTACATCGTCATGAGGAAAGCCTGGACTCAAACCTGTTAGATTCCTTGCACACCGAGCAGGAAGTGATGTCATAGGGCCATTAGTTGTGTAATATTACAGCTAGTTAGTGTGTATGATTTTATTTGCCAGCTGATCTCTGCAGTTATTCTGGATAGAGGTTTTGGTGAATCATGGTTTTGTACTGTAAAATAATGTGATCTTTTCTAACCTCAAATAAATCAGGTTTGTAAAAATAAAGTTCACTTACATTACATGTCTTTTATAGTTCACTCCCATATATATATTAAAAAAAAATGACAAATTTTTTTTTAATGACAATTAAGCACATTTCCCCACAGTGCAGCTTTACTTTTCATACTATTATTTTTATAATCTCAATTATTTTCATTAGATTCTTATAATTCAATGTATTTATGATTGTGCAACAAATACAACTATAATCTGTGTAATTATTTTAACAATTAGAATGATACATTTGTCAAATGGGGGATATGCTTAATTATAATGCCACAATGCAAAAACCATAACTTGGCACTGGTCCTAAAAATAGGCTTTGTCTTTATGCAACATATTTTTCAATATTTTGTTTTATTTTGGGAAGTGTGTTTTGAGAGAACAGGCGTTCGCCATATTAGTTCTGTAACATATAATGCTTCACAACGTTTACTAGTTTACACTGATGAGACATTTATCGATTATTTTGTTTCTGTCTTCAGAGACATGCTGTGTAAGTTCATTGTTTTTGTACTTTTTTCATGAAGGAGAGAAAAAAAGAAGCTGAAACTGTCAGCAGACTAGTGTTTTGAGTTATTTTACACACACACACACACACACACACACACTCAAGTCACATTTATTTACATTGCGCTTTTTACAATACAGATCGTTTCAAAGCAGCTTTACAGAGATAACAGGAAAATGCAACAAAGTTTGTTTACAGAAGAAAATAGCGTCACAGTCCAGCTTAAGTAAGTGCAGTGATGTTTCATTTTGTTGTAAAAGGTTATTAATTTCGTTTAATTTATATATATATATATATATATATATATATATATATATATATATATATATATAGCGCCGCTCTGGAGAAAACCGTGATGTCATTGTTCAGCTCTCATATAATGGTGTCAATGCAGGCAGATCAATATTATTGTTGAATATTTAATTAAATGTTACATTTAATGTCCCCAACTTTGGGCTTTTACCAATTTAGCATCGGTACTTGAGTATTGTTTGACCATGACCGTCCCTTTATGAACACATGGGCCATGTCTCCAAGCTCATCTGGTTTCTTGATCATGACAGTGAGTTCACTAAACTCAAACGGCCTCCAGTCACCAGATCTCAATCCAATAGAGCAGATTTGGGATTTGCTGCTGGAACGGGAGATTTGCATTATGGATGTCCAGCTGACAAATCTGCAGAAACGGTGATGCGAAGACAATATGGAGCAAAATCTCTGAATAATGTTTCCAGCACCTTGTTGAATCTCTGCCACGAAGACGTTCTGAAGGCAAAAGGGGGTCCAACACGGTACTAGCAAGGTGTACCTAATAAAGTGGCCGGACGGTGAGTCTGAACTGTAATGCTGCCTGAATCATAATCATACACTGTTCGGTCATTGGCCAGAGCAGAACTGCCCCCCCGACTGAGCCTGGGTTCTCCCAACCTTTGTTGCCATTGGCTTGCTGTGCAAAGGAAATCGATCCCACATCATTACACCACCAGCAGCCTACACCGCTGAGACAAGGCAGGATCCATGATCTTTCATGTTGTTTGCACCTAATTCTGACTCTACCTTCTGAATGTTGCAGCAGAAATCGAGACTCATCAGACCAGGCAGTGTTTTTCCAATCCTCTATTGTCTAATTTTATGAATCGTAGCCTCAGTTTCTGTTCTCAGCTGACAGGAGTGTGTGTCTTCTTCTGCTTCAAGGTTGGACGTGTTGTGTGTTCAGAGATGCTCTTCTGCAGACCTCGGTGAACGTGTGGTTATTTGAGTTACTGTTGTCTTTCTATCAGCTCAACCAGTCTGGTCATTCTCCTCTGACCTCTGGCATCAACAAAGCATTTTCACCCACAGAACTGCCGCTCACTGATATTTTCTTTTTTTCTGACCATTCTCTGTAAACCCTAGAGATGGCTGTGTGTGAAAATCCCAGTAGATCAGCAGTTTCTGAAACACTCAGACCAGTCCGTCTGGCACCAACAACCATGCCACGTTCAAACTCTCTTAAATCCTCTTTCTTCCGCATTCTGATGCTCAGTCTGAACTCCAGCAGATCGTCTTGATCATGTCTACATGCCTTGATGCATTGAGTTGCTGCCATGTGATAGAGGCAAAGAAAAATAATATATTTCATTCAATACCAGAGACTATTGATAAATAATGGTGTAAACTAAATTAAAATTGACAACTTAGTCAAAATGTGCATGATATGTATTTATTGAGTTGTTAGCTTAAACTCTATTGGAATCAACTCAATCGTGTAGCTTACTGCCTATTCAGAGCATTACGAACACATTTACATCTAAGCATTTAATAGATGCTTTTACACACAAGTCAGTCATTTGTGGGGTTTCATTTTAAATGCGTCGCTCCCTTAGAAAGGCAGATATTAGCAAACGTATTATCTCACAGAATGGACCAATGCCGAAAATAACAGCAAGCCACAGAATTAGACGAGCCTTTGAAAGCCTTTGCATTAAACTGAGGGTTTTGGAGTTGGATATTGGCCGTCCGGCTGATGAGTGAGGAGGACAGTAGAAGTCAACCATCCGTCTGGCTGCCGCTGAGACTGTTAACATGCCCCCGAGGTGCCATCAAGACTGTTCTGACGGTCCTTTAGTGATCCAGCTTCTTCTGAAAGAAAAATGTAATGCCTTTCTAACCCTCTTGTGTCATTGCCTGTTCATGCAGAAACCCCAAATGAAACAACAGAGGCACGGGGAAAGCGTGCTTCAGGACCGCCTATAGCTCGTGCTCTGATCGCACTGGGGACCAGAGCTCCAGGAAAGTCAGCAGACGCTTTTCTCGTGATCAAAGATAGACTGAGAACTCTGACAATACAAAGAACAAAGTCCTTGTACACGCTGTACTGCCTGCATGGATTCCTTCCAGAAACCCCAGTATGTTCACCACACGAACCCTTAAAAGACTGCAGAGATACTTTCAGCAGCACAAAGCCTTTAGTCAACAATAGCTCTGACAAAACCCCTACAGGGACCTTGAGAAGTGGGACGTGCTGTCTCAGAAGAATATAGCGTCCTCTATTTCATCCCCTTCAGAATGTTTCAATTGGTTCATTTTCCAGGCATCACAATAGCTAAATCATTGAAGTGGTTGTCCACAGATCGATCTCTGTGTGTAGTTCATAATAGACTGAAGCACAACTTTTTAGAGATGTTTGATGCTGCTCGGTGTTGGTTTGATCTGGCCGCTGCAAACAAATATTTAATCCTCAGTATTTTTGTGTTTTCCAGTACAAATACACTGTAAAAAAATATTTTCATGATATGTTATCACAACTTTTTATCTTTTGTCAAATCAACTTCGATAACTAATGTGTGAAGATAACATACTATTTTGAGTTTCTGTTTATTAAACCATTCCTCTTCATTTTATTAACTAAAATTTTTAATTATACAACGAACTCAACATTTTAAGGCAACAAGGTAACTTGCTTTTTTAAGTTAAACCAACTTTTTCTTTTTACAGTGTATCTTTCTTAAATCTAGACATATTTACTTGAGAAGCAAACTCAATAAATTTTATAAAATAAAATCTCATTAATTAATCATAAAATTAAAAGTGATATTTGCTTACAACAAAAATAAATGTCTACCAATGGGATAACCCTTAATCTCTCAATAATATGACATCTATACTCTATTGATCCAATAAGCAGCCTTTAACCCTCATATTTGATATATTTGATATTAATTTAAGGACGCTAAATGATCAACATGATCAAAACCTGTTGCACACTATCTCCTACATGCCTTCTGTCGTCTGATTGATAGTTTATACTTTTTCATAGCAAGCTAAAGCCTTTCAGTATAAATGTAAAAATGCCTCCTTTAAACGTAAAAATAACTTTTATATTGTTAATATTATTTCAAGACGAACACTTACTGGACACAATTTAGGTATACTTGATTATCCATACATAATTGTTTTAGAAAAATCACATTAAAATGTGAGTATCTAATATAATCCATCTGGCTTTTGTTATTTGTTCATCTCCTAATTATTATTTTTTTTTTTTATGGAATATTGCATTATTTATTATAAATGATGACATATGTGTACATCTTCTTCTTTTTTTTTAATACGTGTGCCTTGCAATCAAAATAACTTCCCTTCCCTCTTCTCTGATGATGTGTTTACTGGCGCGAGGGCGGGGCAACCTCTCACTCACATGGGATCGACCAATAGCAAACCACAACCTAAGCCCTACATTTGTTCTTGTTCAAAAAGGCGTTTCACTGGGATATATGTCACAACAGGGAAGAAAAGACTATCGCAACTAATGCCGACTTTAAGGATAAAACACATCTTATACATCTCTTTTGCAGAATTTTGTTCAGTCTACCAGAAAATGACACTGCAGAAATAGCTTTATTTGAAGGCGTTCTCTGTTGGCACTTCTGAATTGCCATGTTGCAAGCTCAGACCACCTGCTGTTCAACACTTAGACAGCTTGGATCATTTTCCAATCATTTCCAGGCCTCCACATCCAGCCTATCTCAGAATGAACATCTCTCCCGGGGCTGTTCACCAGTCCTGTTGCGTCCGCAGAATACTAACACCTTACACTTTATTACCCAACAACCTTCTCAAGGGCTCTCATGATATCAGCAGAAAACTCCTCAGATTTCTGCCCCTCAAACCTGCTCCATACAACTGGGATGGAAATTGGAAAATCTCCATTTGTACTTCCAGAGTTGCTGTTATTTATAATTATTTTGTCTGTATTTTTATAAATGACAACTCAGTTTGGTCCTCTAAATAAAACAAGGCAATGTTTTTTTTGTTTTTTTTTCGTTCAGTATAGGAATTTTCACTATAAGCTATAAAAGTGTATATATCTGGACTGGTAGGTGGTGTTTTACCATTAAAGTCCCTCAGAGTGAAATGGATAGTCTTGGGACATATATCCCAGTCGAACGGCTTCTGTAACAAGGACAAATGTAGGGTACGGCTTGATTTTGTGGAATTGATTGGATGGTTGTGGTTTGCTATTGGTGGATGTCATGTGAGTGACAGGTTGCCCCGCCCTCATGTCAGTAAACACATCATAATAGAAGAGAGGAGATGTTGCTGCAAGTTTTATATAGTTTTATATGACCAGGCATTCCCGAGTAGCATTGATGCATTTTGAAACGCCAGTGCGCAACACACACTGAACACTTTGTTAAACGCACACTGTTTAAATGGAACGACTGATTTTGATAACTAATTTTGTACTTAATGCAATATATATTATATATATATATATATATTATATATATACTTGTATATACTTGCTAAAATGGAACTGCAAGTATAGGTATACTTTAGGTAGACTTTAAATATCTTGCATTTAAAGACTGACATCGTACAGTGTTCATACTATCCTTTAGCCTGGCTAACGCCAGACCCAATTCTCGTTGAGACTTGGGTCTGGGAACCACATGTGCATTTTCTCGTATTTGAGGCGTGGTTTACGAATGCGCCGGCGCCGTTTATTGGGTGCTAAGAATGTCTATCAAATGCGCCTGTACGTAGCTCATAGCCAATCGTTTCCATTATACCAGATGACGTATGTAGAGAAATGGTTTAACGCCAAACGCTGCTCTTTTTTCTAAATAAAATTGCGATCTAAACTACTTAGAACAATATCTAAGGCTGCATTAAAAGGTAGCTGCGTGTCTGCTCCCATGTTGACTCCATAGATATAAACAAACTGCTTAGTTGTGTCGCAAAGATGTCGTCATCGTCTTGCTGCTCCCTCCCCGTTCTGTGATTGGTTCCCTAAACGAGGCGAAAATCTGGTCCATGGTTTCCAGACTGCCTTTCAGCGAGAATAAAATCGCGCTGCGCAAAGGCAGTATGGGGAAACCCAGGCTAACTATCCTTACTAATAGTGATATTAATTTTAGGCTCAATATTAAGAAATGTGCATTGTGCAATAAAGAAGTACTCTAAATAAAGTTTAATTATAATATTTATATCCCTAATTTGCATGACTCGAGTGCATCTGTATTGATGATGTTACACCCCTACTGAGTGTGTGGAGCAGTGAACACTTCCAGTTTGACAAAGATCACTTTTGAACAAATGAAACGCAGTCTTTGAGTCATAGCACTGCACTAATGAGCCGATTCGATTCGAGAAACAGCAGCACAGGCTTCTGCAAATCACATCAGGCATATCCCATGATCCTTGGCTCAGATGCAGTCACAGCCATTTGCCCTCAGATATAGAAAGACTCAAAATACCTCAAGCCAATTTGGAAACCATACACATCGCCTCCGCTGTCGCAGAGATGCCGCGAGCATAAGTGTTGCCTTATCTCACAGTGAGAAACACTTCCTTTGCATCACCAGGAGTCGCTCTGACACAAAGCCCTCCGGCCAGTTCAAATTGAAATGAAAAGGTTCACTGCAGTTTGCAAATAGCAGAACAAAACAAAGCTGGTTAAAAAGGAAAATGGCCTCTTCGGCTGTTTTAAAATGAATAACCTCTTCCGCAGAAGGAGCCTCTTCAGGGACTGTCTGCTTGCTGATAGTGTGAGACCGCAAGTTGGGAAAGACATGCGGGAACATTGATTACGGAGGAACTGTAGTTCTGTTTAAAGGTAATCTTTACATGTAATTGCCTCAACACTTGAAATGCACACAATTCTGTAATCATTTCAGCAAAGTTGCTTCATTCATCTGTTCAGCTGCTTATCAGATCTTATTGACTCATCCACAAAAGCAACATATTTTTCTTGTCTCATCCATTAAAATATGATTTTATTTAGCTTATTTAGGACAAATTCAGTTCAAGTGTATCTTTAACATCCTGTCAATCAACATTCCTACTATTGCTGTAATTAAGTCCGTAATTAAGTTTTAAAAAAAATATATATTATTATTGAAAGAGATTTTTACTTCTATTCAGCAAGGATGCATTAAATTGATGAAAGAGACAGTAATGTCATTTATAATGTTACAAAAGATTCCTATTTCAAATCAATTCTGTTTTTTTTATAACTTTCCATTCATCAAAGAATACTGAAAAAAAGTATCTAAAAATATGCCTGTTTTCAACATTGATAATAATCATAAATGTTTCTTGAGCAGCAAATCAGCATATTAGGATGATTTCTGAAGGATCATGTGACACTGAAGACTGGAGTAATGATGCTGAAAATTCAGCTTTGATCACAGAAATAAATTACATTTTACAATTCAAATAAAAAAAAGTTATTGCAGTTATACAACTTTGTTAAACGAACATTGAACAAATTTTTTTTTTAAGTAGGCCTTTGACAAAATTGTTGTCTTCATCACTCTCAACGTGCAGAGAGAAAAATTGCAACCCATTTTATTTCTATAATCTGGCGTATTTTGGAGTAAAAAAAAAGGATGGTTTCTATCATCCGGTTATATCTGTATTTAAAAGGATTCATAATCCATCCATGTGATTCAGTTCATATGTTTAATTATTCACGTGAGCTGCTAAAGTGAAACTTTATGTCTGATTATTTTGTACTTGAAATTATGAATAAATTGCTCATATTGAAGTGTAATTCTTTTCAATTGACTTCCCCCAACAATGAACCCAATTTCCTTCTTTTCAAAGCTCCACGTGCATTATCACATGTAATTATGCAAATGGTTCGAAAAGTGATGTTTGAGGGGTTGAAATGTGAGGCACTTATAAGTCTGAGAGCTGATGCTGTGGAAGCGTTTAGCATGCTGAATAAAGTGGTTCGTGGATGGTGTGTGAGACTAGTCCACTAAACGCTGCTGCCGCTGCTAGTTGCTGAAAGTTTCCGTTTTCAAGGGGAACCATCATGTATAAAATGTACTTCACAACAACAGATCAATATCCTAACAAATAGAATAC
The DNA here is from genome assembly GCF_949152265.1 of Phoxinus phoxinus. Taxonomy (NCBI): domain Eukaryota; kingdom Metazoa; phylum Chordata; class Actinopteri; order Cypriniformes; family Leuciscidae; genus Phoxinus; species Phoxinus phoxinus. The sequence continues at coordinate 40,409,172 of NC_136880.1, read as the reverse complement.
CTTTAAATAATGTAGTCTATAGTTGCTGATTTATGCTGGAAAACTTCTATTTGAGAAATTCTGTTTATAATACCCTATTGAGTTTATAAGTATAAGTATTGTATATTAGTAGCCAACATTGCATATATTTTTCAGCGGCATGGAGTTTGTATGGAAGAACATTTCCACCAAAAAAAAAACACAATCAAAAAAATATAAATCAGACATAAATATTCAAAATTATGTCAAGTCATAGTTATGACATACTAATTATGAGATAAAAAATTGGGTCTTTCTATGTCATAATTATGACTTTTTTTTATAATTTAGACTTTGTGATGTCATAATTTAGACTTAGTGAAGACTTAATATGATATTTTGTGATTTTGTTTTCTTGTGAGGCAGAAATGGGCATGAAAAATGTGAGTACGATTATTTTCTTTTATAGACATGGGTTTCTTTTTTTATGAGTAAACCTTTATTTACATTTTCAGAATGATTTTAGGACACTTTGTTTAAAATTTTATGTTAATCATATATTTATTTTAAAAAGTAACTGTACTGAGTAGGGAACGATTAATCGTGATTAATCGCATCCAAAATAAAAGTTTGTGTTTACATAATAAATGTGTGTGTATTGTGTATAATTATTTTGTATATATAAATACACACACACACGTGCATGTATATATTTAAGAAACATTTGTTATTTATATATACAATATTTATATTTATAATATACATTATATATAAATCTATGTAGAGTATAACATGCAAATATTTCTTAAATATATACAAGCATGTGTGTGTATTCATATATATAAAATAATTATACACAGTACGCGCACATTTATTATGTAAACACAAACTAATATTTTGGATGCGATTAATCGTTTAACAGCCCCAGTACTGAGTAATTTAAGGGTTTTGTATGATTATCTATATAGAGCACAATCAATACAAAATTAGGCTCTCTAGATAGTTTATATAGGCTACACATCCATGATACACGACTCATAAAATCTCATATTTTCACATTTGACACTTTAAGTGAAATTAAAGACGTTATGAAATCTCACATGGAGTGAAAAGCACATCAGAAATGGATGGGATTAGGGATTAGGGCTCTTCTGACAGCGTTTCAGGTATAATCCGCTGTTCAGTGGGCAGGTATTTTAAGTCGTGTGGATACTTGAGCTCTTTGAATGTGTTGCTCTCTGCTGGAGAGATGCTTTGATCTGTAAACTTATATTCTCCTGCTCTCGCACCTCCTGCCTTATTGAAATCCGTGCTTTGCTCTTACGGATGTGGAATTTTCCAAAGACGCAGCAGGGGTTTGCTTTTGTCTGAAGGAACACGGAAGCTTCCTTTATCTTTATTGATGAATGCCCTTTCGCTTCTTTTTTATGTCTCAGTTCTCATTCAGTTTTTATGCATGTAACCCGCCTGCTAAAGACTGTGTGATTTCGCTAATCCTTTAAGATAATTAAAAATCACACTGTATGACATGGATCTAATAAACTTGGGTGTGACATGTAGACTGTACGATTATGACACATATTGAATCGTATAGGCTACGACGCAAGATAATATAGAAGAATAAAATATCATCAGCATGAGCTAGTGGTAAACAAATAGAGCAAGATCATCCGCACTTTTGGTTTTTATGTGAGCTAAAAAAGAGGAGGAATTGAAGACACGTCATGATTAGGGAAAAGAGGCCTACTTGGCTTGCCAATCTTGCAAATGAAGCTTGAGGGGACTAGTTTTAGCGCCATGTTTTTTTGATCAATATGCCATTTCATGTTGATTTTTATTGGTTAGTCAGTATCTGTAGGTCGTAGCAGCAAACCAAAGTCCTTTTAAGCAAGTTGTGCCACTCGGCCGCCATCTTGGCAACGCCTCCGGGCAGCTATTTCGGACTAACAAGACCTGGCTCCTATCTAAATGAATGGGCAGAGAGTCAGAACTGCACTTTCACTGGTCACCGGGACATAAAAACTCTATGTATAGAAACAGCAGTAAAATATGATAAAAAATCGCTGAAAAAATTGGATGACTTTGCCCCAAAATAAGGTTTAAAACGCCTTTTTCCCCACAGGTTATACTTTTACTACGCATGCGCAAGGGTTCGTCTCTGCTTTCGCGAAACCTCAACTGTGCGCATGCGTCAGTGGAACCAGACGATAGGCTTAAATGTTTCCCGGCGTGACTGTTAAAAGCAGATGATTGGCTTTCCAGCGGGAGGGGCGGGACATGTGCATACAACCGCCATCTTTGCCGTTACGGGTTTTCCTTATATAGTTGTATTGAGGATTGAAGATTGATCGGACCAAAGATTGATGCTTTGGTCACAAGATTGTGACAATAGCCTTCTTTGAGCCTCTCTCACTGTACGGCGTAGGACCAGCGTTTAGGAGACACGACCACAGAAATCGCCACGATTGATCATCTTTCGTCTGCAACAGCCCAAAATCAAAAACACGGTTTGAAATCGCTCGTGTTTCTGACTTCACAAACTACCTTGTAACCAATCAGATCAATGTGTGATCGTCAACCAGTGGATCTCTGAGCTGTTGTGAGTGAGTGGAGGCGGGGCTCATTTTTCATATTTATAGAACCACGTATACTAAATTAAGCGAGGGTGTCGAGTTACATTCAAGCCATTTTAAGGCATGAAGCATTTTTTTTCCTATATTTTTTTTTTTTAATATGTCATTTTGGTGATTAAAGATGAGTTTTAAGGGATAACATTATTGACTACAGGGGGACTTTAAAACCTTAATACACAACTTAAAATCACAACTTCCACAAATTAACTCATATTTCATATAATTCATTTAGGTATATACATTTGTTTATCACATTGACTTGCAGTGTTTATGTGGGTTGTAAAAAAAATTGCACATTGGAAAATATGTTCTGACATCTACATATCTTCCCGCTGCTCCTGGTTTTCTTTTTTGCAGATCCGCACTATTCCTCCCTGCCGTTCCACATTCACTGAGCAATAAAGCGCTCTCAGCACAGACCGCAGCGCTCCAGATTAGCTTTAACTAATTAGCTTTAAAAAGTTCCTGAGCAATTATGCACTGGTCTAGCCTGGCAAGCCAGACCCACATCAAGATGTTGGGTATGGGAACTCAACATTGGCAGGGCTCAATACGAGGGGCGGGATAAACGGTTGTCTTTCAAATTCTCTCTGCACGCAATAGAATAGCGCTACAACCAACCAGAGCAAGAAGAAGGTGACTTAGTCAGAGAGAGAATGACTTCAGTGCCGTTGTTGTGCCGAATTTCGACCCCCTGCCAAATGATTACCCCCCTCGTTGAAGTCAGTACCTGATTGCCTAATCCTAACCCCTCCCCCACAACTAATCCTAAACCTACCAATGCTAGGGGGGTAATAATTTGGCGGTGGTCGAAATTCGGCACCACACCGTTCTTTGTTCTTTTCTCAAAGAAAAGCTTAACTCCAAGTCTTCCAGAGTCGCGGCCAACCCAGATTCGAAAGACCGCTGTTCGCCAGCAGCAGCAGCCATTCTTTGTTTTCAAGTAGCAGGGTACTGTCGCAACTCTGTCGTCGTTATGTTAAGCCCGCCCGCCCGCCGACTCTACACGATGTGATTGGCCTGACTAGAGTTTGGTTTTTCCAGCTCGAAAGCCAACGGAGAGTTGCTAGACCACCCTGGCTGCAAAATAAAATTTGCTGCCGCTAGGGTGTGTCTAGATTTCTATGCTAGCACTGGTCACCTTTAGCCTGGTTCTAACAGACTCTCTACATTTCATTTGTACAGAGAGTCTGGCCTCTCTCCATTGACGAGCGTTAACTTCCTTGAAGGCTGGTACTCTGTTGAAGTTTAAAACTATTGGATCTGCCCAGAGTCACTCTGGATCTGCCATAACCAATCGCTGACGTTTGGTCGTGACGTATGACGACTCAAACTAGCGCGCGACCTCAACGTCATCGTTCTCAGCCACTCCCTCTGTTCGCTGATTGGACCGGTTAAAAATTGACTGGAGAAAACCAAAGAATACACCACAATCCCAGACGTAATTCTGAAGGAAAATTAAAATTGAGCGGAAGTACGTAGGAGGGCGGAGCCAGGCTAGTTCACCTTCAGAATGAAATGAAAATTATAAAATGCCATCCTCATTACCTCATTTGCAGCGTACCACGGAGACAACACATGTGGCAGTTTTCCCACGGGAATGAGATCCGTTTATCTCAATTACTTCTCTTAGACAGGAATGAGATTAAAGGTATGTTTACACGACAACGATATGCTTAAAACATAGAAGTTTTTCGCGTTCAGACGATACCATTGTCAAAACGATCCCCATTCACACGAATCCGCGAAAACGACTAAAAACGCTGTATTCTGCTGCCAGGCCATTAGATGCCGATGAAACACTATAGACTGAACACGTAATACGCCGTCATAGTCTCCAGAGATCGTTTTGACAATGGTGTCGTCTGAACATGGAAAACTCAAAGGTAAAACTTTTCCGTACCCTAAAAAGAGATCAAATATTTCTCAATATAAACTCAAATATTTTTCATTACACTCTTCTAAGACTGAATGATCATTTAAAAAACTCTATACTCTTACCATATAACAACAATTTACTCATCTTTTTTTTTCTTTTCTTTTTTTGTCCCTTCTGAATTGTAGGATAAGATAAAAAATATCCCCGTGACGTTAAAGAACATCTGAAATATACATTTTCATCAGGATAATGGGTGACTGACACTGTTTGTCCGGTAAGTGTCTGACCTCTCAGCATTTATCTCTTTTCTATATATCATCACTGTGTAACAATAACCCTCCTCATCTTTACAGCCATTGCATGATATTTTCCACTCCAGTATTCTCCATTCATGTCCTCTGGTTTAGTGTGAGTTAATAACATTATCACGGCACGTGCCGCATGTTTGTGGCGTGAGTGATAACACGTCATTTCTTTTCTGAAGAACCTTTTTAACTCAGTTACTTTTAAGAAATTCTATACTTGTGTTAAAAGCGTGCACATAATTATTTAAATGCATGTGCTTGGTAATCTTTAATCGAAATAACTTCCCACTCCCTCCTCTTCAACATCTCTTCTCTGATGACGTGTTTACTGGCGCGAGGGCGGGGCAACCTGTCACTCACATGAGATCGACCAATCCAATCAATTCCCCATTGACAAAATCAAGTCCCGCCCTACATTTTTTCTTGTTAATGAGCCGTTTCACTCGGATATAGGGAAGAAAAGACAATTGCGACTTCCATTTCAAGACTTTAAACATAAAAGAAGATCATTTGAGAAATGCCTCCCTTTTTTGTCCATTTAGTGGGAGTGAATGATCACCAAAACTGTTTGATACCAACATTTATGCATCTTGTGTTCATACAGGTTTGGTACGACATGAGGGTGAATAAATAATGTCAGTATTTTCATTTATTCAGTTAATCAAACTGTGTCTATACATGTCAGACTTTTAGAAATATGCTCAAGCTCAAACAACTAGTAATTATAAGTTTCATTATATAGGCCTAGTACACTGGCACACAAATGAACAGGATGTTCATAAAGAGTAAGAGATTGATGCGTGGTTTATATGAGGATGTCGACTTGATCATTTTTTTTGACATTTTAATATCACATCAGCTTCTATCATTGGATCAGACAGGCTGAAATGTTCTAGTGACACAAAACTGACATGAATCTGACAGCTCTTTAGTTCTATGGCCTCATGGGATAATAAAGTGTCAGTTATATAGTGTACCAATTCAAAGATCACATGCTTGAACATCTTTGAAACATAAATTGGACATGATAAAATTAGACTCAAATCAGTTGTATGATGTATACATAACTTGTGTTCAGTTGAGTACTTGTAATAACCTAATTTGATTTCCAAGGTTTAAATTGTTTTAATATTTCGTTCAATATATGAAGACATGATGAGAACATGATAATGTGCTATGCAGGAATGACATTGACAGCATCTTCTTTTGCTTTTCCATGCCTCTCTCTCTCTCTCTCTCTCTCTCTCTCTCTCTCTCTCTCTCTCTCTCTCTCTCTCTCTCTCTCTCTCTCTCTCTCTCTCTCTCTCTCTCTCTCTCTCTCTCTCTCTCTCTCTCTCTCCTCTTCTTTCATTTCCTCTGTTGGTTCTCAAAAAGCTCCATATGTCACAGTTGGCTACTCTCACCTCTGCTTCTTTTCTTCTCATTGATTCTCACTGTCTGTCCGTCCATATCCTGCTCTTTCAGAGTCACTCACTATCTATCCATCTCTCACTTTCTGTCTTTTGTTAGTGTGTTGATCTGGTTGTCTGCTTGGCTCTCTGTAATTCTGCTTAAACTGTGATTTGTTTTTCTTCCACTGCAGAATATTGGACAGTGACAGTGACACTTTCACATTGCCAGATCATGAACAAAGCCAACGTACTTAGACTGAATGGGACTGATGAGAAATGCTGTTGGCATCAAGGCAATAATCACAAAGCAATCACAAAGATGCATATTTTTATTTTATTTGTTGGGCATACTAACAGGAAAAGTGTTCACATTGCTCATGTGCATGTAAATATTGTTTGCATGTGCATGAAGCATTTGTGTTTAGCTAATGTAATTCCTTTTACAAAGAGTCTGTGCTAAACTTCAAAGTTTCAGGATAAAACAACCATCTTCACTTATATATTCATTATGCAAGCAGACAGGCCATGCTGACTTTCAATCACTAATGAGAAGCCTTTGTGTCTAATTACAGTGCAGAGATGAAATGTCTATGGCTTTCTCACTATGGAGCTGATGAATGTATAAATGTAGGTTACATCTCAAGGTCAGACAAATCTCTGCATCATTACGACACATTTAAAGGTAATATGAGCTTGAAGCTTCATGGGCAGAATGTACAGGAGTGTTCCCAGCTAACAAAAATATATTTTTTTATATATATTTTACAACCCTTTTTCTTGGTTATGCAGACATTATTGGGGGTAGTAGTGCATTAGTAACACAATCAGATTACTTTTTTTTACTGTGTATAGTAGTTGTGTACTTTGTATAAACATTATGGTTATTGTAGTTCTGGACATGTACTATTCTCACTTGTACAAAACAGAGAAATGTAAATTCTGAATATTACTCAAACCTGCAATAATTAAATATGTTAAATAACACAAAATACATGTATTAGCCAATGTATTTTGCAGCTGACTTTCGGTGATCCAATTAAACCTTACTAATAAGGATAATTATTTAGATAAACATAGAGCATGTGTTCATATCCACACATTGCATTCAAAAGCATGTCAGTCAGATCCAACACTGAATTGACCCTTCACAGGGAGCTTGATTGACAGGTGATCTGACCAATCATACTTCGCCATCCGCCATTTTGTCCAACAAAGCAGTCAGGAGAGTTAGTAGATTAACATTGGAGGATTTGATAAACGGAGTACTGACGCCTTTCCGCGGTTAAAACAATATTCCTTCTGATGTTCATTCATGTTTATTTGATGCTATAAATGAACTAGAAGGAAGAGATGATCGGTTCACCAGCAGCTTTAACTGATGCTCTACAGCGATCTGTCAGACACATTAAAGAGCCACAAAACGGTATTTAATATCAAAAGTAAGCTGGTCTGTCCTGTCTGTCAGCGCGTGTCTGTGTCCTCTCTGCTCGCGATGTATTTTTCACTGCGTGAGAACATGGTGTGGCGTGAAAGTGGCGTAGCTTGTCGGACATAGCGACAGTAAATAAGGCGGGCGGGTCTTTGCAAACGGTCAATTGGTACTTAGAGCAACTTTGTTTGTTTTTTGTTTTTTAAGATTCACTATGGAGTGTTGTTGAAAGAGAAAGTCGCCTTTATTTATATAGCACTTTATACAAAAGACACTGCAGCTTCACAGTAGTAAACATGAAAATAACAATCCATGATGCAAAGCAAAAATCATCAAATGAGTCAAATTCAAAGCAGCAGAAAGACTTTCTTTTAGGAGACAATTACTTTAATTGTCATGCACTTTGATATTTACAACTTTGTAGACCTTTTACATTCACAAACAGCAATATATTACACTGCATGAAAGGTAATATTTGAAGAAGCATAATACTGGCACTTTAAATAATTATTAAGAGGTTATATCAATTAGATGAATTTGCCCTTTCCTCTTGTGAGACTGCTGGTATATATCTGGTGTCGGTGTTGATGTGTGTTCACCCTCGACTCATGATGGCTGTGGACCGTGTCTGTAAATGTTTTCTTGTTCTCTTCTTCCTTGAGCTTGAACTTTGAATGCCCAGATGAAAAATCAATACGTGGCGAAGCTTCTCTCTAGGTCATCGCCGCGGCCTGTCAGCAAACACACGCAACGCACGACAGTTTATCTGCCTGTGTAAGTTTACTCGTAACTCTCAGGGAAGAAAAATCACAAATGAGATCTCGCTAAAGTCAACATGAATGTTTGCAACCCATTTCACTTCTGGCTCATTTGCAATTGAAATTGGATATATTTAACGGGGAAGGACTTTATATTCATGGGAATATAAAGTAAAATGTCTGTTTCAAGCTCACATTGACTTTAATTATGTCTCCAACAGTGTAATGAGATTATGTGGAGTAATGTTTCTCCTACGATAACAATTAATTTCACAAGTGTCTCAGAGATCTCAGCAACATCTCACATTTTCTAAGATATTGGACTTAATTTAATCTCAATCAAAAGTCAGAGATCTTAATATGAACTCAAACATTTCTCATCAAATTATTAGACAAATCAAATGATCTGATTTGCTATCTATATTATTTTTAGCTCTCTGTATGACAAATATTGACCCATTTGTCTGTTTTTGCTTGTCGGAAGGAAATACAAAGTTTGTACTAAAATGAGACCTAACAACAAACTAAATTAAGTCTTCTGAGAAATAAAAGAGCAACCTGTTATGATTTCAACCTGTGTTCCCCTGTCCTGCCCCATGTTTTGCAGTTCCCTGTTATGTTGATAGTTTCCCCAGGTGTTTCATATTAGCCATGCCCTCTTGTTTAGCTTGTTAGTCTCTGTATTTAAACCCTGTGTCTTGTTTCAGTGTTTGTGGGTTCTTGATTTTGAATGTGATTGGGTCCCTGGGTCTTGGTCCCTGGGTCTTGGTCCCTGAGTCTTGGTCCCTGGGTCTTGGTCCCTGAGTCTTGGTCCCTGGGTCTTGGTCCCTGGGTCTTGGTCCCTGGGTCTTGGTCCCTGGGTCTTGGTCCCTGAGTCTTGGTCCCTGGGTCTTGGTCCCTGGGTCTTGGTCCATGAGTCTTGGTCCCTGGGTCTTGGTCCCTGGGTCTTGGTCCCTGGGTCTTGGTCCCTGGGTCTTGGTCCCTGGGTCTTGGTCCCTGGGTCTTGGTCCCTGGGTCTTGGTCCCTGGGTCTTGGTCCCTGGGTCTTGGTCCCTGGGTCTTGGTCCCTGGGTCTTGGTCCCTGAGTCTTGGTCCCTGAGTCTTGGTCCCTGAGTCTTGGTCCCTGAGTCTTGGTCCCTGAGTCTTGGTCCCTGAGTCTTAGTCCCTGAGTCTTGGTCCCTGAGTCTTGTGCCCGGTTGCATAAAGCACCTTAAGTGAAAATTTCCCTTAAGTTCGCCCTTATGTTTCCCTTAAACCTAAGGGTGTTGCAGAAAAATACCCTTAAGTGTTACTTAACGTTTTTTTTTAAGTGAAACGTCATAAACACTTATAATTTCCCTTAAATGCTGTTTTTTTCTCTTAAGTAATCCCTTAAAAAGCGTTAAGTGTTGCATAAAACCCCTTAACGGTCATTTCCCTAAGTATAACATAAGGTTTGGAAATCGTAACCTTAAGAGTAACGCGGACAAAAAAATAAGACGACATGGCTGAATTTATGGAACCAGCTGAAGATCATTATGTGCCAAGAATAATTTTTAGGGATAGGGAGAACCCTTTGGACCATCTTAGTGTGGCGTTGTGAGGAAATTAAATGCCCAATTCAATGGCCTAAAACACACGAGAACCAAGATTAAAACCATACTTTCAATGTAAGGTGGACATAGAAAAATGAGTGGGTTTACATACCGACCAGCAGAGCTTTCACTCACACATCCGGCAAACCAGTCCCTCCTCTCACCTACTACATCAGAGGAATTCACGCGTCATCCACCGGCAAAATAATTCAGTCCCCCGCCCGCATATAAACAATACAATGGACCTACCGAACAGAAGAGTAGCAGCCACTCAGCCCTTCACCGCACGGCGTATTACAGGTTCGAGCGATTGGGAACTACAGCAGCAATGTGACTGTAAACTCAAGCAGTAGAGCGCGAATCCCTCACAGCACACTGAGTTATGCGTGCGATCAGTTCTCCTTTTCCCCACATGGAACTATAGCAGCGAGGTAGATGTAGAATGATCCAGCTACCCAATTCGTCCCTCCCGCCAGACACCAGCACACACACCGAGCAGACGAGCACCGGCAGCCAACACCCAGATGACGCGAGGATGACGCAATATCCTACCACTCTGGGGACACCCTTTATATAGTCCAAATAATGCTGCCAATAATCCTGGGGCGGAGTCCTATTTAAAAGGACCACCTCACCACATTAGCGATGAAAAATTGTTGCAAGAATACCGTTTTGATCGACGCGCAATATTTGACATCACTAACAAACTAGACGGCGACCTTGACCGTGTCACACATCGCAACCACTCTTTACCTGCCGTGTTACAACTGCTTATAGCACTGCGTTTTTTTGCAACTGGGAGTTTTCAGACGATAGTGGGAGATGTTCACCGGGTTGCGGGAGCTCTTTCCCGTTAGTGTTAGTGTTTTGCGTATCTATGGCAACAACAGACTTTTATAACGTGAATCCAGGATCGCTGTCGTGAAACACTTAAATGTTTCCATTACCTAAGAGAATCGTTTAAGAGGTTATATGCAACACCCTTAAATTATTCTCTTAGGTAAGGGGAAATCGCCCCTTAAGTGTCATACTTAAGGGAAAAACTTAAGGTGCTTTATGCAACCGGGCATTGGTCCCTGAGTCTTGGTCCCTGAGTCTTGGTCCCTGAGTCTTGGTCCCGTTAGTCTCTGTATTTAAACCTTGGTCCTGAGTCTTGGTCCCGTTAGTCTCTGTATTTAAACCTTAGTCCTGAGTCTTGGTCCCGTTAGTCTCTGTATTTAAACCTTGGTCCTGAGTCTTGGTCCCGTTAGTCTCTGTATTTAAACCTTGGTCCTGAGTCTTGATCCCTGAGTCTTGGTCCCTGAGTCTTGGTCCCGTTAGTCTCTGTATTTAAACCTTGGTCCTGAGTCTTGGTCCCGTTAGTCTCTGTATTTAAACCTTGGTCCTGAGTCTTGGTCCCGTTAGTCTCTGTTTTTAATCCTTGGTCCTGAGTCTTGGTCCCGTTAGTCTCTGTTTTTAATCCTTGGTCCTGAGTCTTGGTCCCGTTAGTCTCTGTATTTAAACCTTGGTCCTGAGTCTTGGTCCCGTTAGTCTCTGTATTTAAACCTTGGTCCTGAGTCTTGATCCCTGAGTCTTGGTCCCTGAGTCTTGGTCCCGTTAGTCTCTGTATTTAAACCTTGGTCCTGAGTCTTGGTCCCGTTAGTCTCTGTTTTTAATCCTTGGTCCTGAGTCTTGGTCCCGTTAGTCTCTGTTTTTAATCCTTGGTCCTGAGTCTTGGTCCCGTTAGTCTCTGTATTTAAACCTTGGTCCTGAGTCTTGATCCCTGAGTCTTGGTCCCTGAGTCTTGGTCCCGTTAGTCTCTGTATTTAAACCTTGGTCCTGAGTCTTGGTCCCGTTAGTCTCTGTATTTAAACCTTGGTCCTGAGTCTTGGTCCCGTTAGTCTCTGTTTTTAATCCTTGGTCCCGAGTCTTGGTCCCCCGTGCTTATTTTTGCTCTGTTAATGTTGTTATTGTAGATTTTCATGTTGATTTTCAGAAATCCCAGAATCAACTTGCATATTTCTCACCAAACTGTTGCAACACTAAATGATAAGAACTATACTTTATAATGTTTTTTGTGTCAGTTTTGCTTCTCCAATTAAATTTTAGAAACATCTGAGATAAAGTTGACACTTAAATGACACACAGCTGAAAACACAGATTTCCGCATGAATAATGCAGATGTGCTTTCTGATAAATGTTAATGAGTGGATAAGAAATTGATGCCAGACATATGTCTGTAAATAGCCCATCATGACACGATTAAAGGTCTGATAGTCTTTCCGATGAAAGATGCGAGAGAGGCAATTAAATAAAATGAGCTTTTCCTCTTCATTCAAAAAAGTTGGGACTGGGAGATAGAAATGCTTTTCTTACAGATAAACTAGAAGTTGTAATCACCTCATGCTGTTTTCTTTTTCTTGGCAGCTTGTTTCTGTCCTTTTACACTTTTTTTAGGGGGAAAAGAAGTAATGTAGTGTCCTCTGTGTTTTTCACGAGTGTGGGAGTTCATTGATCAGTACAGAACAAACAATCTTCCTGACAGCGGGGAGCCACACAAAAAGAGATGTTTACTGTGTGACTGGGATTAAATAGACAAAAGACCAACTTCTGCAGTGTGGATGCAGACAGATCAGACAAATCATACAGTACCACCAGAGGAAAACAGGGGTATATGAAACCACAGGGTTTTCCATCTCTCATCTGAGGAAATCAAGTCATTTTTGAGCTATGTTCTGATGAAAGCTCATGTTGACTACGCCACCCCACTACAACGTGGATATTTGTATGTGCATTGTTGTGGTTGATTGGGTTGTTTGTCATGTTGCTCATGTGAGATCTTAAACGCCCGTCTGAAAGGACTGAATTTTGGATTTTCCATTAAATTATAGTTCTTTGTGCGTCCATCCACTACAAATATTGAATGGCAGAGTGTGTGTAAAGACATTTTTGTCATGTAATACTTACTGGGTTTCAATTGGTTGAGTTTTAAATATCCTTTGGTGCTGATACAACGTTAGCTAAAGGCTGGAATACATTAAACAACTTTTAAAACATATTTTAAAGTCTCCCTAGTCAATAATTGTATCAAAAGTCACGTTTGATCACCAAAAATGACATATTTAAAAAAAATTTTTTTATTGAATAGCATTAAAATAGCTTGAATATAACTCTACACCTTTGCTTCATTTAGTATGCACGGTTCTATGAATATGAAATATGATGTAAATGAGCCCCGCCTCCACTCACTCACACCAGCTCAGAGATCCACTCGTTGACGATCACACGTTGATCTCTTTTGTCTTCGGTTCACAAGCATTGAAAATAAAAATACCAAAAATGCAGAGAAAATACTCAGCAATGTGTCATGTCCACACGTCACCTCCTGATGAATCCTCCATAAAGGGAACAGAGCAAGAACACATCTGGGAATTTGAACTGCACTTTGAATTGGAACAGTACTTGGGCGTCGACTGATGATGTTTCACAAAAACAAAAGTACAGACAAGAAAAATATTGAGCATATTGAAAAACGGCTTTTCTCATAGTATCCATCGCAGCAATCCATATTATATGACTGTTTACTGCAATACAGTCTGATGACCAAAGTTTTGTTGTGGATGAAAGTTTGTTCCGTTGCTATGGATACCTCCTCCTGTTGCTATGGATACCTCCTCATTCAGTCCACAAGGTTATTGCTCGCAAACTCTAATTTGTAATCTATAACCTTTGTGGTAACTGATATGGTTTAAGATGCATTGTAACTAATTATTGAGTGGGAACCATATAAAGGTTTTCTGTTGCTTTTAAGCGATGGTAACATGGCTCCACTTTTCTTTTTTTTCTTTTTTTTGAGAAAGTTCACAAACAAAGCAAGGTAGAAAACGTGTAGGTTTGTTACTCATATTGAGTTTAATTTGACGGGAAGCGTCGCCCACCTGTAATGTGGTGTTGTGAGTGATAACGCAGTGACGGTGTGGGTGGAAGTCATGACAGAGGTCTTAAAAGATTATTCCGTGTTAGATTTATGCAAACAGATGAAGTCGTGTGACGAATGTGTCTAGACCAGACAGAAAACGAAAGCTAATGCGGTTTGTTTCTTGGCAGGTCAGATTAATGACGTCTCTGAATCAGTGAGTTAAAACAGTCGGAAGTCGGAGTGCAAAAGAGAAAACATCAGGCAGAAGAAACAAAGTCTAAACTATGTTCAATTAAGTCACGTAAACATTGAGTCTCTCATTTTCTTTCTTTCGCTCTATTTGGGGTTTTTTTTCTCCACTTTTCTTCTGCAGTAGGTAAACCTGAAGTTTCCAACATTGTGAACAACACATCCTTATACTTTTTGTCTTGCATTTGAACATTGCAATTTTATATACACAGGAAAGGAAGTTGCAAGTACAATCAACTTGGATGTATAAGCCATTTCAACGTAAATTACATTAAACTGACTTAAAAAAAAAAATTGGTTTTGGGTTTAGTTGAATATTGTATGACATACAAAAGTTGAAAATTGCTGTGTTGTCATAACTTATTGATCATATAATTTTTGTATAGTGTGTATGAAATTTTCATGTTCACGCGGCTCCATTTACTGAGAATGACCCGTAATGTTTGTAAATTAATTATATATATTATAAAGATATAATATAACTTATTAACTGCATATATATATAACATTTATTTAGTATATTCATAAATTCAAAGTGTAGTCATAAATATATATAATAAATGTTTTTGTTTTTTAGTATAAATCAATTATCCAATTCTATACCCAATACCTAAGCTTAACCTTACAAACTATTATTAAGCAGTAATTATGAGTTTATTGAGGCAGAAGTTGTAGTTAATAGTTAGTTAATAGTGGGAATTTGACCCTATCTAAAGTGTGACCCCAATTTGTTCCTTTCTAATGACAGTTTGTGTTTTTATGCTGATTGGGCAGTATACATTACGTGTATTTAATATAATAATACATTTAAAGTATGCATTATGAGATAATTTACTACTTTTCTTGTTTTTCTCATGTTTCCCAACTCATCTGAACACAGAATGGCCCTGCGTTGCTGTCGGGCTCATTCATTTTCATGCGTCGAGTACAGAAGGTTTGATATCGCTGTAAAGGTCAGTTCAATCAAATGGTAATGGCTTTAAAGCCAGTCTATTTTCACTGCCCGCCTTTTATGCCGTGAACTGATGGGAACAGCTTTGTGCGAGTAATTTCTGACATTAACTTCAGATAAGCAGGCCAAAGAAGCCAAGAAAATAATTTTAGGACATCAGAGATCCATTTAATAATGGATAATATGGAGTAGTTAGAAAATAATAATCGGTGACATCATCTGAAAAGCAGAGACGTCATTGCATTTTTACCAAAGATTACAAAGAAAAATATTTCTTATCAATGATTTGTTCACAATAACACCATGCAGGAACTTATAAAGAAAGTTAATAAAAAAATACATGTATTGAGTAATACTGATACTGCAGATCTATTTTAAAAAAATGCACAATAATGTCTGCTTTGCATGTCATGTTCATTTGGCTGCACTTGACTGTTTTTTACATGTCAATCATTTTTCTTTTTTTCTCCAGCAGATGAAAAAATAAAGAGCTTTACAGCCTGTTGCCATAGGAACGATCTCGGATATCCCACCGTTTATGTGAGAAAAAAAATTACATCATGCATTTAACAAAATCCAGTTACATCAAGTTAAATCCACATTTACATACCGGTGCTTTAAAGATCCCAAACTAAAATACTGATTCAAACAATGGAATGATGCATCAAGAACTGTATTTACAGTAACAGTATCAACCCATGGGTGGGTCAAAAATGGACATACCCAAGCATTGGGTCTAAAAATGTAATGTGAAAATTGAAACCGACAGTTGGATTTTATCAATATTTGACCCAAACATGGGTTGAAACAACCCAGAGTGTACTTTGATACTGTACTTAATTTTTTTTGAAGTATCTGTATGTTTATTTTGAGAAACTCTTTGTCAGGTTGGTTTTGTGACAGAGCCCTGATACTGCCGTGTTGTGTTGTCTTGTCGTTGTGTGAGCGCGCGCTCTCTTGTCTGCATGTCTTGTTTCACGTTGGGAGCGTGGTATTCGGATCCCGGTGTTGTGCCGAATTTCGACCCCCTGCTAAGTTATTACCCCCCTAGGTGAAGTCAGTACCTGATTGCCTAATCCTAACCCCTCCCCCACAACCAATCCTAAACCTACCAATGCTAGGGGGGTAATAATTTTGGCTGGGGTCGAAATTCGGCACAACACCGGCACTCATGTCTAGTTCTGTTTCGGTTTCGTGTTGGGCTTCGGACACTCGCTCTCCCTGGTCTGTCTTTATTGTGAGTGCACAGGTTGTGTGTCCTCTCACTCACCGTGCGCTTATGTCTTGTGTGTTTTGGTGTGTTTGGTTTGTTTTCATTGGCCAGACTCTCTTGTGTTGTCTGTTCTGTGTAGCACGCGGTTTGTTTACACCGGCCGCGTGCTTTCATGTCAGTCTGTGAGTGTTCTCACTGACTACGTATTCGTTTTATGTTTTGTGTGAACACATAGCTTATGAGTTTTATCATTGCGTGTGCGTGTCTCGTTTTGTGAGCACATGCCTTGTAATTGTTTTCACTGTGCTTGTGTTTTAGTCTTCTTTGTGGTGTGAGCACATGGTTTCCCATGTAGCCTATGTTTCTTTGTGCCATGTGCTCTCCTGTCAATTGTCTAACCCCGCCCATCTTGCTTCCTGATTATTAGTTCATTTGCCGCACCTGTCATTCCTCTTACCTGCCTTGTTTGCTCCCTACTTAGGCTACGTTTACTCGTGGCCGGCTATTTTCATAAACGGACATTTCACCCTCTCCGTTTTCAAAAATAACATCGTGCACATCTGACAGTTTTCAGAAAAGTGTTTGTTTACAGGAACCCGTGTATTTAAGGTGGCAGTGTAACGAGAAGCTCAAGCCCACGTTAGCCAACCAGAATCCCGAAAATAGCAACAACAGCAACGAATCACTGTATTTGCAAAATGCAAACAGACGAAAAGGGTTTGCTCCAACATAAATGCGACTGCTACTCTGAATGCATCCATGATCACCATAGCCCAATGAAAATGTAAACATAGGTCGCACTTTCGACGCAGATGCAAGTTCTGTCGCATACTGTGACGTTGGCTGCCGTATTATTAATAAAGCCCATTATTTCTCCTGAGTCCTTGCTCCTTCCATCACACCCACACCTGACACTCTTACTTTTACTTCACTACATACCAAAGCATAATATTGTACTTTTTATCCCACTACATTCTATAAAATAATATTGTTCCTTGTCGTTTTGAACTGATGAAATCGTCAGCCAGTGATTTCCGATCTGCGAAAACAACTAAAAACGCTGTATTATGCTTACAGGCCGGCGATGTAGCTTTGTAAAGATACACGTGCGCCTCATAGACTGAACACGTAATATGCATGTGCATGCCGTCACAATTTTCACAAATTTACGTTTTTGTAGTTTACACGGAGACGATAACAGTATAGTTTTCAAAAACGTGCACTTTTTTGCACCGTTTTCAAAAGATTGCGTTTTCAAACCCCCAAGCGCTGTTGTCGTGAAGGCCTAAATAAACGGCCAAAACTCATGAAAACTTTTTTGGCATACATTTTTTTAGTATAGGTGTCATGCAAATAGCCCCTAAGAGACCTCGATTTCTGTCACTTTGGTGGGTTTAGCACACTAAATCATGGGAGGAGGATTCACTTCTCTCACAGGGTTCAGAATGCTCTTTCTAAAGAGGACGTCAAAATATTTGTGCCGCTCTCCCAAGATCCTTGATTTTCATCCATATTGTCAGAAGACTTGGCACTGCTGGTGATCTTAATATAATTCACCTGAGCCTACAAGACCTTTAACTCTCAGCAGATACAGACTGTCCCGTTAAATTACTGTAAACTCAATGTACACCTGACACATCCAGTTTCATTCGTTTCACTTAAATGAGCATTGATCCTGCAGTACACAGGTGACGGCTCACCTTCTGCTCAACATGCACTCGCCGTCTGAACCCATTCTAAGAGAGAGACGGCTAAACAACTCTTTCAACGATTCTATTTTAAGAATAGCATTAGTATTAGAGGAACAGCATGTTCCAGCATATAATAAACATGATTATATTTGAGGAAAACCACAGTGGGTTCATTAAAATGAAAATGATGTGCTTTGACTGGTAGGTTGACTGCTTTGAATAAAATGTATTTGTGGATGAAGAGCAGAAGACACTATACAATTATAATAATAATTTATTGTCATTGCAATGATACAATCAGATTACATTAGAGCATCAATCGACAGTGCAATTTCATGAAGTGCACGAGATCAACAATAGCATATTTTGTAAACAGGGCACAGCGACACATAACAAACAAGGGAAATGGTGTATGAGGCGACTAGAATCTTGTAACCAGGAAAAATTAGTATACGTCTGTGTGCTGCAGTGATGCAAAGTCCAGTTCACAGTTATTGCAATTGTTGGATAATATGCATAATAGACGGATTAAGTGAGATCAACACAAAACAGGGCAAAGCGACATACAGGTGAAACTCGAAAAATGCAAATTAAAATTTATTTCAGTAATTCAACTTTGGTGAACAAACTAGGTGATAGGTGCGTCGGAAAATAGGACCAAACAAGTTAGTCGTTTTAGCAGATAAGGAACTCCCGCACACTATCGTTATTTGCAATTTAAAATTAATGTTTATTAACACACAACGTTTCGGTCACACGACTTTCAGGGGGATCTTTACTGATTGTTGTAACTATCACAATGTGTAACTGTTTGTGATGTGGTGCTAATTATGTAGGCCTACTTCCAATGAGCTTAATTGTTTACAGATGGAGCTCTGTTAATTGGTCATGTGTTTATCTGAAAAGAGATGATTCAGTAATTCAACTTTAAAAGTGAAACTAATATATTATATAGACTCATTACATGCAAAGTGAGATATTTCAAGCCTTTATTTGTTATCATTTTGATGATTATGGCTTACAGCTTATGAAAACCCCAAATCCAAAATTAGAATATTGTGAAAAGGTTTTTATAAACTGTAAGCCATAATCATCAAAATTATAAATAAAGGCTTGAAATATCTCACTTTGCATGTAATGAGTCTATATAATATATTAGTTTCACCTTTAAAGTTTAATTACTGAAATAAATGAACTTTTGCAAATAAATGAACTTTTAATTTTTCGAGTTTCACCTGTATTGCAGTTGTTGGGTAATGTTAAGTGAGTGGATTAAGTGAGAGGAGGAGGAGGCGGTGCTTATTCTGCAGTCTGACTGCCTGGCGGTAGAGGCTGTTGGCCATTCTGGTGGTTCTGGCTTGAGGAGACCTGTACCTCCTGCCCGATGGTAGCAGGCGAAACAAACCGTGTGCTGGATGGAACCGGTCTCTCATGATGTTGTGTGTCCTATATGCTAGTGATAGCATAGTGTTTCGCGGCTGTAGACGGTAATGTTTTCTCTTGGTTCATCTCAGTCAGTATGAATTAATTTTGATATATAAGTCGCACCTGACTATAAGTCGCAGGACCAGCCAAACTATGAAATAAAGTGGGACTTATAGTCCGGAAAATACGGTATTATTAAATATATGAAGTGTCTTAAACCCCAACTAAATCCAAGCTCCATCAGATGACAGAAATGGAGAGAAAAACCCAGGCTCAGTCGAGGGACCAATTGTCATCTGGTCAAATGAACGAACAGTGTGCTTTATTCCAAGCTGCATCACAAGTCAGATTTGTAAAATAATAATATTCGTTACTAAAGTATGCAATCATAAGTTCGAGATCTTAATAGACACATTTTCTCATACTCAAATGATCTGAGCTGCTTTACACATTCATTTCATAACTCATTTAATAGCATTTGTGTCTATCATTTTAGGAGAAACAAAAGTTGACATTGAAACAACACACATTGAGCGCTCTATAAAACCTCCCGAGCTTTGAAACATAGCAGCAAACTTTCCAGACCATATCACTTTTGAATCATGATTCAAATGATTTGATTTGAAGCATGAGCATGACATCCTTGAATTAAATATAATATTGGCAGGTTCCAAGGATGCGGACAAATTGATGGATGAATGGATGCACAGAGAGTCTCGTGGCTGGGACCGTGTGAGAGAACCGCAGCTGTCGGCAAGATTCAGACTTCATAAAGACAGTAACAGAACAATGAGATTGAGAGATTCATCTTTAGTCATAACCTGGAGGACTTTGTTAGGAGCAATAGTGAAGAGCAATTTTGAGAGATCTGAGGGCGATGATGATGTATAGTCTGATATTTTTGCTTTTAAATACATTAATCATCACAGGAAGCAGATATTGGGCCCGTTTCAGATTAGACTCGTGGAATTGCCTCTGGACTCTCCTAATACAATTATGCCATCCTATCTCAACCCAACTAAGCACTGAATATATTCAGGGATTTCTTTGCAAAAGTAGTAGTTATTTTACAAAGGTTTCTTCTGCAGGCGTGTTTTTCAGCTTCTTCTTAAACTGCCGTGTTACTCGTGGCCGGAGCTTTGGCTGATATCATCTGACGTCTGCAGGGAGACAAGAGCGCAACCGTGTCCTGATAACAAGAGCCACGTCCAGCGCTATCTCTAAAGCTGAGCTAAACTACCCGCTCGGACCAGATCACTATCCTCCAGCCAGGCCGGATGGAAAGGTCATGGCCTGACCGGTGTGAAGGGACACAGAAGCAATTATGATAATCTTTTGAAGGCAATTACTTGTGTTTTAATGTGTCAGTTTCAGAGACGAAGAGCAGAGGCATGTGGAGCTATTGAGGAAATCAAATAAAGGATTTTGCAGGAACTGGATGAGAATTTAAAATGATGTATTCTAGCAGCCAACACACAACTTGAACAGTGTTTATAGCATGTATTTATCTTCATTTATTTATTTATTATAAAGCAGTGATCTGATCTGAGTGTCAGATTGTCATATGGATGCTCTGTGCATTTGCTTTAAAGTCTGAGTGAAGGATCTTTGTTGTGTGTCCTCATAGAGCTCACCTCTGCCACCAGTGACCAGCAGACCAGAGACAGACATCAATGCCGGCTGGGAAACGGGAATGTTTGCTTGAGTTTGCTTTATGAAAGCTCCTCAAGGTGGAAGTGGGGTTGAGCTCTGTTGTTCGGTCGTCAGAAACACATGGTTAAAGACATGTTTGGCAAGCTTTTAACTTGGTTTCAGGACATTATACTCTCTCTTCATAAAATCAACAGTTTGGTCACGTCCTCTAGCTATGACCGGTCAGCTTCTACTTTAATGAGAGACATTGATTGTTTTCCTCAGTGGTTTTACAGACAGCAATGGCTACAGTTTCGAATTCACTCCTTAACACAAAGATAGGAACGTGCTCACAAAGCTGAGACTCAATACTATTTACAATTAATAAGTGAAGCTCTGAGGACAAAACAGTGTCCTGCTCTCAGTTATACACACACACAAAAATATTTCCAACTGTTTCTTAGTTTTTTGTTTTGTTAACAGCACTGTAAAAAAATATTTTCATGATTTGTTATCACAACTTTTTATCTTTTGTCAAATCACCTTCGATAACTAATGTGGTGAAGATAACATACTATTATGAGTTTCTGTTTATTAAACCATTCTTCTTCATTGTATTAAATAGATTTTTTAACAACGAACTAAAAATTTTAAGGCAACAAGGTAACTTGCTTTTTTAAGTTAAACAACATTTTTTTTACAGTGAGTGGCGCATACATTTAAAAAAAATTATACTTTAACTCAATTAAATCATGGACAGTGGTTCGACATAATGGAAACATGGGTAACTTTAGAATACGGTTCCATAATTAATGAGTAACTACACAGGAACAAATAAGTATCGCAATATTAACTTTCTAGTAGCTATATTAACTAACAAGAAACTCTGATTAACAAACTAGTTAGTAATAGCGCTCAGTTTAATGCTAATTAATAACTAAATAACACTGTTGTTTAGCAATGTATGAATTTCTTTAAAAAACGAAAAAATAGTAAAATCTCACAGGTTTTGTGTGTTACCGGTATTTAGATGTCGAAATGATCCATGCAATCTATACATTACATTTACATTTACATTTAGTCATTTAGCAGACGCCTTTATCCAAAGCGACTTACAACTGAGGACTACAGCAAGCGAGTCATCGTGAAGAGGCAAAAAATAACGCAAGAAGTGCTCAACATACAAAGTTCTGGCATTGCTCAGAGTAGCATAAGCCAAAACAAGGGAGGGTAAAGGAGAGTTTTTTTGTTTGTTTTTTTAATGTCAAGTGCTCACATTGCAAGTACTTAACTAGTGTACATGTTTGGCAGTGGCTGATCTTTTGGGAGCAGCTGTCATTGAGATCTGAATATGAATGCTAACAGCTCTCATATAAAGTCATCTGGAGTATTCACTCTGTAGTTTATATAATCTCAGCCCACAGGGAGCAAATGTCACTGTTCTTAAAGACAACTCTCAATCGTTTACAATCACGGTTTTTCTGCTTCCTGCATAATAAGCGCACAAGTTCAAGAGAGAGCGGTAGTACTTCATGGCTCTTCA
This sequence comes from Phoxinus phoxinus, assembly GCF_949152265.1. Classification (NCBI taxonomy): domain Eukaryota; kingdom Metazoa; phylum Chordata; class Actinopteri; order Cypriniformes; family Leuciscidae; genus Phoxinus; species Phoxinus phoxinus. Next base: position 40,386,643 of record NC_136880.1, on the reverse strand, counting down.
TACAAGGTGTGTTAAAGGTTAAGTACTCATTTTAGTGCACAGACTCATTAATTAGCAACAGCGAGGAATCACGTCTCACAGGGAGTCCTGGGTAATTAAGAGACAGGCCATTTGTGTTCTTGTTTGCTTGTTTGCTCCCTCTTCAAATTAAACCATTTAAAAGGCATTTTAAGGCTGGAGGTTGTGTATTACATATGTTGTGTGTTTGTGTTAGCTCAGATTTTTTTTCGGATTTAGAGGATTTAGGATTTATTTAGATCTATGGTCCTGCAAGCTGATTGGTCGATTAGCAGTCCCACTTTTAGGTGTCTTTAAATACTATGTACATTCAAATGAGTCATTTGATATAGTGTACTTAGTGATCAAATACAAGGTGCAGTCGTGGCCGAATGGTTAGAGAGTCAGACTGTAACCTGAAGGATCTGGGTTTAAATTCTCAATTACATATATATTTTGTGGGAGACTTTGAGCTTTGTAACTTTGCAGGTACATGCACAAACCACAACATAACACACTAAAGAAAAAGGAATACATGCAAACATATTATATGACTCATTTAATGGTTTTAGAATTAAGAATTTATTTTATATTATTATAATTTATTTTTTTGTATTATGTTGTGACTAATACCACTTTAATTCTAAATTTGTAACATCAAACCATGATATTAACAGCATATTTCTCAGTCCTATAGATATTCCACTCTGAGCTCCGGATTAAACTGACAGCAGAGCATCAATGACCTTAGCAAAAAAACACAAACAAAAGAACTTAAGCAAACAGCGGCTGCATCCCCTGGTTCACAAGAACGACACTTTTAAATGGCAAATACTTCAAAATTGGAAAGCGGGTCATCTCTTCTTTCTTACGCTCCTGCAGTAAACACATCAGTTCATTTTTCATTTAACCTTTATTCAAGAAGGGTATAGTCACATGAGACTTTATTCTCTTTGGCAAGACAGCTCTGACAAAGAAAGCTGCATTTGCCTCACAGTGATGCTAAACTTAACAGACAACGAGGACAGCAAACACACCAACCAAATGAAACTGTCTTGGCCTGGTCTGACAGCCAGTGCTTTCATGCAAAGACGTGATTTGATCTGGATATTGATCATGTGTAGAGAAGTCACTGTGGAGCTGTCGTGAATGGAGATATCACAGCTACTGTGAATTATTAAATGATCCCATAATGACCCTCACTATATATTTTGTTTCTTTATTTCAAGGCTGCTTCATCATGAAGTTGAGGTATAAAAAAATATGTAAGGGATAATGTATAGCGGGGCGGTTGTTATAGCGAATACAACTCCCGACAGGCTGATTATGAGCCCGACGCGAAGCGGAGGGGTCTTGAATTATAGCCTGAAAGTCCGCGTGAACCGGAAGTTGTAAACGACTTTTCTCCAGTGTTGTGACGCATTTCAGAGTGAAAGGGAATATTGAACAGAGGGCAGGGTTTTACTTTAGCGCTCCTCCTCTCCATCTCTCGCCCATAGCAGAGTAACGGTTTGAGGCGAGAGGTTAAGCGTTTAGGCAACCCAAGCCGTCAAGCCTACGTCATCAGAAGAAGAACCATTCCAGACCGGAAGTAACTTTTCAGACTTTGATTAAAGATAACCACGGCAAACTATTTTTTTCTGTTAATTAACTTGCATGGATTAATTGTTCACCACAAGACTAGTAATATCCTCTAACAAAGTAAATATGGTCAATTTTGATTTCATGCCGACTTTAAGGGAGTTGTATTCGCTATAACAACCAACTCGCTATTCATTATCCCACTTATTACATGGCTACCTACCAAATACATCAGTAATTTGACACAAAAGATTGATTTAAAAAGGAATTTATTGATTTAAAAACTATTTATATGGCTTCCGCTAAAGAAAATAATTCGTTCCGTGTCTACTTCGTCCATGGCAACGCTCTGTTTTTCATGGCAACGGTCTGTTATAGTACTTAGCAGTGGTTATCAAGAAATAACAGACCGCATTCTACATTAGAATTCAACCAAGCCATGTAATAATAGTTTATAATTTGTCAGTTCAGTGACTTTATTTGAAATTTATATTTGGCTTCACCACACAACACCCAGTTTCACAGACAAGGCTTGTCCCAGTCTTATTTTTTAATGTCATTCCATTTCAATTAAGAAAATTTATTTGAAATGTTTAGATTTATTGTAAAATTATTACATTTATCTGGATGAAATAGTTATATGAAAAAAAATATAGACCAAATATTACAAGGCACAGCATAAAATTCCTTTAATAGGCTAGGCTAAGTCATTAAAACATTAAGGCCTTGTTTCCCAGACAGGCCTTAGATTGAGCCAGGATTAGACCTTAGTTTAATTAGGACATATATATATTTTATAAACATGCCTTTAAAAAATAATTACTTGTGTGCATCTTGAGACAAAACAATGGCACTGATAAATTTTAAGATATATATATATATATATATATATATATATATATATATATATATATATATATATATATATATATATATATATATATATATCAGTGCAAGTTGCTTTCAGTTCAAACAGATCAAGCATGCATTTTAGTCTGGGACTAAGCCTTGAAATCTGACATAAAAGTGTTGAACAACATGTTTCATCTCAACACAGCCTTCTTCAGCCATTTTATTTTTTATAGTGCAAAGCTACATGGTTGTGTGAGGATGAGAGTAAAAAATCTTGCATCACATAACCACGATATTTCAAGTTTTTTTTTTTTGAAAACTTTTGTTTTAAAAAAAGATTAGTTGACTCAACTTAACTAAGTCAAGTCTAAGTCAAGTCATCTTGTTGCTTTGACTGAGTTAATTTGAGTCAACTTATAGTGTCAAGTTTATGCATCATAAACTTGACACTATAAGTTGACTCAAATTAACTCAGTCAAAGCAACAAGATGACTTGACTTAGTTAAGTTGAGTCAACTTATCTTTTTTACAGTGGCCTATTTTATGAATGATTGTACACCAAACTGGTGTAGATTAGTAAAGCATTTGAGACCATCCATCAAAGCAGAAGCATCACAGCAGATAATGTGCATTTAATTGCAGTGAATTATCCTCCATTACAGCATTCACAGCAGGAATCAGAGGAACTGAACCTTTTCGGCACTCTGTTTTTAAGCTCTTCTCAACATGTTCTCTATCTTCCCAGCATCTGTCACTTCAGCAGCTTCTGAAACTGTTTTTCTTCTGGCAATCCAGCGAGAGATGAGGTGAGTAACACTGTCAGCACTGCCAAACGCTTCAAACAGATTTACAAACGCAAGGGATGTGTTAAGACTGCAAATTAAGTCATTAGCATTCACGAACGCTGGTTGCTGTTTTGATGGTGAGCCATCGAAACATTACAGATGTGTGTTTTAGCTACATTTAATACTTGTTTAATTTAAACATTAATTTGTGAACAAATCGATCGAATAAATTATTTAATGACTCACTCATAAAGACAGTATCTGCGTCCGAAATCGCATAAGTAGGCGCTTTTGAACGCATTATTACTTTGCGACCGTAAAAAAAAAAGTTCTGTAAATGTGTGTTGTATGACTGTAATCCGAGCGAACTACATTCGTCATATTGTCATTGTCATGTGACCTAATATACATCCTCTCACATGGCTTCACAGAATAGGAAAATGTCTATTGGATGCATGCTTCAGAAGTCCGCCGTAAATAGTAGTTTACATTTTGGAGCCAGTTACATTTGGTCTTGAATGAACGAGTCAGTTGAGGGAATCAGTGTGTTTGAGCGAATCGGTTGAGTGAATCATTAAATGGTTTACTCTTAAAGACACTTCTTTCTGTCCTGTCTTTTATTGCAGTCATGTGTCGCCGACTACTGGCATAACTGTGTAACTTGCAAAGAAATTCACTGAAAAATCCCAAAGTGAGGCCCTGTTTACACCTGGTATTAAGATGCGCTTTGGTGGATCGGATCACAAGTGGACGACACTAAATACAGGTGTGAACGGGGTCTAAAACATTTTTAGCTTGTCCACTTTCTATTACTTCTAGAGATAGTTGAAAACACATTCGACCGGATTGCTTTCGTAGTGTAAACACTCATGTAGTCGAATGTGTTTAAACAGCCACAAAAGACTGTCTTCGCCTACTGACTTAATGCATAACATTATAGGAATACGGGCCAGACGGGATTTAAACTTTGTTCGGCTGGAGACCCAAGTTTGGTTTGAAGATGAAAAGCGCATCAAGCACAATGTTCTCTCATCATTCCTGATTTCTAACACACACTCAGTGTTCGGCTGAAACTAAAGCTGATGCTCTCCGTATGTTGTTCTGTTGTCTCCGGTTGCATTGTAAATTGTGTTTAGTTTATTTTGTCCATTAGATCGAAAGATCTGAAAAAACACACACATTTACCCGTCCATAGACCCTCACCTCGAAGAAATCAGGACAGAAGTGTTTGAAAGTGGACAAAAGAGACGGATTAAAACACCAGGTGTAGGCTAAACGGGAATGTGTCTCCCTTGTCCACTTGTGATCCGGTCGACCGAAATGCATTTTAATACCAGATGTAAACACGGCCTAAGTTACTAAATCACAAAGAATGTTTCTTCTTCAAAACACAACTTTACTTTTTTTTTAGTTTTTTATGTCTCAAAATAATTTGAGAAGGTTTGTCCATAACATTTTTATTCAAGATAATAACACAATGACATACAAAGAGGCCAGTCATACAGAACTATGATTATAATGGCACTGATTATTACGATATTTACACTACATTAGCTGTGCTGCATTTTGGTTGGACTGAATCAAACCAAAGCTCATGCATTTGCTATGCTGCTTTATTCCTGAAGTCCATGAAAAATGTAGGTTACGCTTCCAGCACAGAGCAATTCTGTCCAGAGCTCCTGCTAACAGGCAAACACATTTAAGATTTACCACAGAGTCCCAAAATAAATCAACTCAGCTCTGTTTTAAAGCAATGCCACTACACTCTTTTAAAATTCAAGGTATAATCTAAATCGGAATGTGTAGATTTAAATGCTTATAATAATGTAAATATATATATATATATATATATATATATATATATATATATATATGATCCAGTGTATTGGGGTTATAGTTTTATTATAATAATTCATTCCATTTATTCAAACTCAAAGTGCTTTACATGGAAGGAGGGAATCTCCTCAATCACAACCATTATATTACTGTTCAGTCACTCACAGCTGTAATATCTGAAACTGATTCACACAAACAGAAGCAAGAGTTAAGAACTGTATTGTCAGTTGACAGACATGATTAATGAAGAGCCCTTCATGACCTGAGTTTGTGCATCTCACATGAAATATGTGGAGAGATGAGAAGACTTAACCAAGACTGACAGCTCACAGTGATGAACGTCAGATGAGGGGTCACAATCATAGCAGTGAAATCTTTCTCCAAAGTGAACAGAATTCAGCTTATTGCATTATTATTCTGTGTGCACGAAGCTTTATGGCTTTCATCAAGCGAGACGCGTGTCGTAGAAACCCCATCATCAATTCCCATTCTTTCCACTGACCTGTTTACAATCCGGGCTAATGTTAATGCACAATCACTCAAAAATAATAATAATTCTTTGGCTAAACCTGATTTGATTGTGGGCAAAGGTTCCACACACTGGAAATTGATTTTTTCAGGGATAATAGTTTACTCAAAATGAAAATCTTCATGTCGTTTCAATCATGCATGAGTTACTTTGTTCTGTGAAACAAAAAGGAGATATTTTGGATAAATATTTTCCCAAGAAATTAAAAACAAAGAATTTTTAGATTTACTCTCTGTGCTTGCTGGGAACTTGAAATTACTGACTTTCAGCAATGCTGCATTAAAGTCCCCATGAAATCAAAACTCATTTTTTAGTATGACTAGTCTTACTGTTATATAAGCTCCAAAACAATGACCAAATTCACATTCAGTAGATATACTGTAAGCATTCAAAACTTACAGTCTCTCACTTCTGCCAATATGGATCAATGATTTTGATGATGACATCTCTACACTTAAGATTCTCATCAGATTTTCTGTCCAATCAAATGCTCTCTAGAATCTGAAGCTCCGCCCCCTACATTATAAATAGACGCTGAAGCTGCGGCTGAAATCGGTCACTTGTTCACGCATTTACTCCTTTCTACATGGTGAATGTCTTATAGTGCACTATCGGGGATAGGACCAATTCAGACATAAATGCATATGTAAATATGCTTTCCACTGGGCGAATGAAGTCTGGTTTTACATTAGTGTCACCCGAACCGCTGCCGCGCGCATCATACCATCAAACATCTTTAGAGTACCCGACAAAACCTCCAATTTTCCTTAATTTCGTTGACTTTATCATTTGAACAAAATGGAATAATCAACCAAAAAATATTTGCTTGAAACGGTTTTATTTACACTGCCATTGTACAAGTCAGCAAAGTGAACTATTGCAATTGACTAGAAGATGCATCTGAAGTGGAAACACGTGTAAACGTTTTGTTTTTTCTTCTCAAAAATGACACATTGCTTTGAAGCTTTGAGTGCTGTTGTTTAGATGATGTGAAGATTGTTCACACCGCATCCAGCAGGGTTTGTGTCCGCAATGAAAACTTTAAGAGACGGACTGAACTATTCAAAGTGCTTCAGGACAGTTTAGAAAACAGTTTCTCTCCTCATGACTGTTTCCTCTAAAGGTCCAACAATACAGTCAATATTTTTCTGTCCTTTTAGAACAATAGGTTCTTTTCACATTTTCAAGATTTTCAGAAGTAGAAATATTCATATTTGGATAAAATTCTATAGTTGTGAACGGAAACTACAACAATTATAATTTTTGCATTCCTGCTGGACACTTTAAATGCTTTTACATCACTATCTGCTTTAATTCACCCATTAAATTACTGTAAAATAAATAAGATGGATGGATGGATGGATAAATAGATAGATAGATAGATAGATAGATAGATAGATAGATAGATAGATAGATAGATAGATAGATAGATAGAAAGAAAGATAGATAGATAGATAGATAGATAGATAGATAGATAGATAGATAGATAGATAGATAGATAGATAGATAGATAGATAGATAGATAGATAGATAGATAGATAGATATTTGTGTTTCATCCTCAAGATTTAAGTATATTTCCTTAAATTTGTATGGGAAAATTGAAGAAGAAAAAAAACATAAAAGTGTGTCCAACTGTATAACTTAATGGTTATATGATAATGCAATGCTATTTATGATAAATCCACGTTGCAGAGGCATACGATGATGCATTTAAAAGTTCAAACAAGTCTCAGTGTCTTTTTGCTTATTGGTAACGTCACATCCCGATCTCCATCTGCACCACAGCCACTCCAGGCGGAGCCTCCGCGACCTTCTTCCTCCTGGACACCAGTTTGGCCAGGTTCCGGATGGACGGAGTGGCTCGAAACAGCAGTTTCTTGAGGCCGGTGCGATACTCCTGTCGGATCAGACAGTACAGCACCGGGTTCAGGCAGCTGTTGGTGTGCGCCAGGCACACGGTGATGGGGAACGCGTAAGCTTGCGCGTTGTAAAACGCGTTACTGAACGGCACCAGGTCGAATTTGATGAGCACTCCCCAAAGGGTCAGCGCCTGGTTGGGAAGCCAGCACAGAAAGAACGATAGAACCACGATGGTGACGGATTTAGTGACTTTGGAGCGGCGCTTGTGCCGCCCTCTCTCGCTGTCCGAGCCGGGAATGCCGCTGACGCGCCGCCGCAGAACGAAGCGCAGCAGGAGGAGGTAACAAACGCAGATGATCACCAGCGGAATCACGAAACCCAAAAGGACCTTCTGGGTCTGATAGAGACCGAGCAGCAGCTGCGGGTCCCAGCTACCGGAGTCCGAGAAGCGGACGAGGCACAGCTCGTCGTCGGACACCTGCGCCGTGGTCGAGTACACCGCGTGAGGGATGGTGGCCACCACAGACACGAGCCAGATCCCCAAGCTGGCCCACTTGACCTCGGCCCAGGCCGTTTTGGGACTTTGCATCCGTAGGGAAGAGGACAGAGAGCAGTAGCGCGCCACGCTCATGGCCGTTAAGAAGAACACGCTCGCGTACATGTTCATGGTGGTCACCGAGCTGATGATCTTGCACATCACCTTTCCGAACGGCCATCTGAAGTCCAAAAGTGTGTCCACGGCCCAGAACGGAAGGGTCAGGACGAACTGCAGGTCTGTCACGGCCAAACTCATGACGAAGCAGTTGATGGACGACTGCTTGAGTCTGTGGCGCGACTGGAGCAGGTAAAGTGCCAACAGGTTCCCGACGAGCCCCAGTGCGCACACGATCAGGTAGACGAGCGCGATCACGACGCGCATGGCCATGCTCGAGCTGTCGCCGTAGAGCTCCTGCGCGGACTCTTTGGAGAGGAGCTGGAGCCAGCAGCGGAGCGACAGGTTCTGGAGAGTCCGGTTCGACAGCGCATCGTCCTCGTCCAGTGCCGGACCGCACGACGCTAAACCCGGTGCCAACGCGCTGCTGTTCCCCTGCATGGCACGGCTTTACGCACCCATACGATTTCTATAACATTCCATGTGCTGCACAAATGTTTCCCTAAAAATCATCCTACAGGTGCAGCGTGCGATCCTAATATTCCCAGATTCAGAGACTGCTGCGTGAATCTGTGCTGCTCCTCTCTCTCTCCTGACTCTCCGCACCTGAAGGAGCTCGTGGAGCATCACTGGCTTTTATAGGGGAGACTGCCACTGTCGCATAGAGATGTTGGCACTTATAGCGTTAAAAGGGAGAACATAAATATAGTTTTATTTATTTATTATCATTTAACTTATTATTTAACAGACATTGAGTATATGGATAAAAGCATCTGCTAAATCAATAAATTCTACAAGACTGAAATTCCACAAATAGCTTGCTTTTGGAAATTACAGTATTGGCATAAAACATGTCTATGATTAGAGTTTTTACATTAAGATGATTATAAATGTGTAATTTGGATGTGCTCAATTGTCATTAAAATATCACAATACAATTACAATACATTTTAAACAGATATTTTATTAATATTTTTTACTCTTATATGGTGTTTCATATTTTAAGAAATCCTTCTGAAATTATTTTTAAGGCATATTTCTCTCTCTCACACACACACACACACACACAAAAAAACAGGTTCCAATTGTGTTGCACAAATTACTTTTTTTTTCCTGGTTAATAACATGGAAATGTCCAATAGCTTGTTTTAGCAAAGACTTTAGAGAGTGTCTATAATCAAACATTCTTTAAAAAATAATCTCACCCTGAGAAATATTCACTAATAAAAACTGGGACAGACACACATACAAAATGAAAATCGTCTTAAACTAGAATCGTGGGCTGGGTGAAGAGTGAATTTTTGTAGTTGAAACAAAAGCCGCTTTTTTGACTGAAGCAATACAGTAACTGGAACACAAGTTCATTCATTGAATTTCCTAGTTTTTCACTCTTCTGGGAGATTTATGCCAAGATGAATGAATCCGTCTTCAAACCATTTTTCCTGAAAATCATTTCTGTGTGTGCACTTTTAATAACATAATCTAAGAATGCATATTCCTAAACTTTTATAGGATTTTCTGAATTGATGTGTTCCTTTTTCCTTGTACATGCATATTTACATCCAGCACATTCATGAATATTATTAGCAAATCCTTGAACATAAAACAAAGACTGATATTTAGGTCATTATTTGCTGAAACGATTGAAAAGACAATTTCATCATGCTTTGTCAAGTGCTAAAAAAAATAGTGGTGGTGACACTTTTTTTTTTGTGTTGTTAATTTATATATTCGTATATCATTTTGATTTGATATGATCCTGATTTTTTACCACTCAAAACAATGTCACTTGGAGGATGTTGCATGAACTGACTTTTAAAGGGTCTAACAGAATGAAGTTAAATTGATGACAGGAAAAAAATAACTCTAAATTGATTACCATTTAAACTATATTCCTAAAACAACAAGACTATTAGAGAATAGAAAATAGGAAATGCTGAAATATTTATTTTTCATGTTAGTATGAAGCAGAAATCATATGATCAAAAACATCTGCTCAGACCAAATGAATTACATTGTTTCAAATTTACTTAACTGTGACACAACCAAACTAATTTGTACTCTTTAAATGACATTAAGTTTATACATTTTACTTGATGAGCTTTTGCCTGTAAAAATGGGTCAGTATTCAGACTTCATATCAAGTGTACTGGAATGCAAAGGGAATGCAGTGTTAGAGAGAGATCAGAGAGAGAGAGAGATCAGAGCAGTCCGTGATCTCCACACACTCCATCCTCCTCGGCTCTTTGAGAAGAATCCTGTAATCCAGAGCGAACGACTCGGCCTGGGCTCTGTGAGACAGTGATTGATCATGTTCGAGGAGGAGGGTCAATCGGCTTTTCCTCAAGCTGATGCACTAATTGAGTTCAGTCCAGGACAACTGGCTTTGACTGCGCAGATTCTGAGATATCGGCTCTTCTTGAGCGTTTAGTCCAGATGGTACGGGGTTAGAATTGTTGCACTATTCCAAATAAATTGATTGAGATTCACAAACAAATGTAAAAAGATCAAATTCACAAATAAATTAAATGAGATTTGCAAATAAAATAGAAATATTTACAAATGTGTTTTATGTCACAAACTATAGGCCTACTGATGAACCCTGATGTGCATTGAACCAGTCAAGATATATGAGGAATGTACACAGGGTCATAATTATTAATCAATCCCAAATCATTCTAATGGGACCAAACAAGAATCAAATAAGAACTGGATAATTATTCAGTTTTACACTAATCAATTATAATTTTGAATCCCCAAAATATGATAATTTAATGTTTTTTTTTATTTATTTATTAAAGATACATTACAGCCTGCCTTTGGCCCTCGGTTGAAGCAATAAACAAGTAACATGCGGACTGCGGAGGAATATTGTTTTGGTAATGACGCGAGTTGTGCTTCGGCTGTGCGGATGAATCTGATGATGGCTTGAGGCGCGCCGCTGTGATGATGACAGTCTTTTTACTGCGACGAGTTCAAATCCAAAACTCTCCCAATAACGAAAGAGGGATTTCTGAAAATACTGTATTTCATATGAGCAGGTAAGCAGCTTATATGCCGTTGTTGTTTTGACTTGTTGAAATTAACTATTTTAAAATAACGTTACAAAAAGTTTGCCAATTGCTATTCAGGTAATGGTGTAAACTAGCCTATAACTCGGCAATTTATAATCAAATAGACTTAGAGATTGGCATTGATACCAACAAACAATGTTTTGAGAACAATGCACAGCGAATATGATGCCATCAAACAATGTTGATTCATGATTTATTACCAATGTCACTTTCACGTTTTGGTTAATGCATGTAGTAGCCTGACCTTCTTTCCTTTATTTACGGATATGCTGTATTTGTTAACAGGCACATAACAATGATGAAAGTGTGGAAATTATTATAGACTTACTTTTTTTTTTATTGAAAACAATATATGAATACTACAAAATGGCATAAACATACATGGAAGGCTCAACACAAATGAATTAAATAAACACAATACATAAAAATAAATAATCATTTTATTTAAAAATGATAGGCTTACCATATAAAAAATGATAGGCTTACCATATGCAGTGATTTTGGGCAGGCAAAAACTGTTTGGAAGATGTTTTATGATGTAGGCTAGGCTACTCGTTTATTGTTTAGATTTTTGTCATTTTTAAATTAAAATGAATAGTTGCTACCTTTATACCTGATTAAAATGCCTCGTGACTGAGAGCTTTAATTAAGAGAGACTGGCTCTTGGTGTCTATATGAAAGGAGATATTAATTCTGCAGATGAACATGCATCCACAACTTCTAAAGATGGATATCTTGTATGTATAAAGCTCATGTATAAATATGTATAAAGCTCATTGTTAAAGCTCAGATATTGCTGGATACACATAAATTGAGCCTGCGAATGCAAAATGAACAAATTAATTATACCACAGAGGATTTTCAAATCTCAAATAAACTTCCCATGAATCACCCACACATAGCAACACCTGAGGTCATTTATTTTCAACCGGACGCCATTAGGTTGGAATATTTTCTAAAAAAATACAAAGCAGAAGGAAATAAATACATTCAATTTAATGTGGAGTAGGCCTACATTATTGTAAAACCTTGAAAGCTTCCGAATTTATCTTGGAGAATATAATGCCACACTCTCATAATACTGTACCAATTTAATTGATCAGTAATATTCTAAAGACTCACTGCAGTATAAAATGTAAAAAAAAAATCAAAAAACGTACAAGGACAAAACCCCAGATGAGAGGAGAACTGCTCGTTCTTGCACTGTATTTCCGGTGGCTCCACTCAAGCAGCTTTCAAGCAAAAGGACTGACCTTGTGCGAAACAGTAATTATTATTCCTCTCTGCCTTTCCTTCACCTCTAAAACACACACATTCGGCTCCGCACCTGAAACACTTGTGCATGCGCGTGGCCTTGACCACTCCTGAAGCGCTGATGAATGCTTCGGCCTCGGGACGTGTAATACTCCACGGGTCCAATTATACACATCTCCTTATTGTCAGGCAACAGCTGCCTGGAGGTTCACAGAGGTGGACCCCTGCTTGAACAAACTACCATATTCACTGCTTTATTATTCTGCAGTAATTTTAGGTTTCACAGCTGCTGCCTGTTGGAATACTAAATGGATTGTGCATATATTTAATGGAGCAACAAAAAGTGAAAGTGTCGTTTAGCATTCAAGAACCGCGTTTGACCGCGAGAGCACTCGAGGGAGTTCTGTGCAGCGAATTAGGGAGTTAGGCCACGTTTACATTACATGCTTCAAGGGACTCAATTCCGATTTTGTGTCTCCCATGTGGCACAGATCGGATTTGACCCACAAGCGTGTAAGCAGGAAAAAAGTTTGTGGATTCTGATATTCTCCGATCAGTTTCAGGCCTGGAAATAAACCTGATATGAATATATATATATATATATATATAAATATATATATATATATATATATATATATATATATATATATATATATATATATATATATATATATATATATATATATATATATAATATACCGGTAATGTGTGCATTTGCTTCTGCCAAGTGAGCGGACAGATCGGATATTTCCCCTGTCAATGCAAGTTGTACGTCATTGAAAAAGTGACGTCAACTCAGGTGGACACCAACCGCGATCACATGACACTTTTCAATGGCGCAATAAGGATGAAGGCTCAAATTCAATCCCAATTTTTTGCTGACCTGTGCTGTGTTCCAGTCCACTTTTAGACACGAACTTCCCTAAGCACTTCCCCTCGGGGGAATCCCTGCCGCCATTTTGAAGTGCGTTCCACTTCGCGAAGTGGACGAGGGAAGTTTATATGGACAGACAGACACTCGTTCCCTAGATTTTGACAGAGGGAGCGAGTCTACTTCAGATGTACACTTCAGGCACCTATATGTCCCACAATGCAGTACGATTGTGACGTCACCACCACAGATCTCGTCTAATCACCCCCACAACAAACAACTCTATGATATATTAATTATATATTTTTTATTTAAAACAACCCAAACACACCTATATACATTTGGATGCTGCATTAAACAAATTCTTAAAGGGATTTAAAAAAAAAATAATACATCAACTCCATCGCTGATTCCAAGTGATCACCCAGATAGCAAACTGACATTGAATCAACGTGGAAACGACGTTGACGTGACATCGAAACAGCATCGTTTTGCTCATCGAATTAACGTTGAATCAACGTCAGACACGCCATTCAACCGCATTTCAACGTTGAATCGATGTTTTATTTTCGACGTAATAACGTTCTGATATTCTGATTCTGATGTTCTGATTGATACTGACCTTTACAACTAAAAATCAACGTTGAATCGACGTCTGTCTGCTATCTGGGCAAGGGCTTAGGACGTTCCAGTTCAGCCGATGGCAGTTTCCGCCAGAAATGGCACTCGTGCAACGTAAGCAATGACGGTACATCCGAGTGAACGAGACGGATGGAAGTTAGCGAGTGAAGGGCATGACAATTTTGGACTGGAACGCAGCCCTGGTGAGGAAAGCAAAAGCTTGTATTATCATTTCATCTGCGTCCATTGCAAAACGCGCCGTTTTTACTTCCTTTTTGGCCTAAGGTTTTCCTTGTCAGTCTTCCTTGAGTTGTTTCGGTAAGTGTAGGCCTATAGTGTAAATGCAGATATCGGATAGCCTATTGGTAAAAGATGTATGCTAGTCATAAAAAAAATTGGATATAGTCAACAATTCAGAATTTAAATGCAGCCTTAGAGAACAAAGTTACTGACAAAAAACTAACCCTCAGATAAGGATTAAGTATAATAAAAAAAAAAGTAAATTAAGTAAAAAAAATATTGCTGGACATAAACTCACATCTGGAATGAACACCCAGAGTCGTGTGTTGGTACATTGTGCTTGTGCTTGATTCTGCACGAATGAGATTAGCTGTCTGCGCATTAATCTGAGTTATTAAACGGCCGAAGCGATGTGATCTTGGCACGGCGATCCACACAACGCTTGGCAGGAACTTTCGCTTTTGATGCGATGTGCCGTTTTAGGACATTTCCGAATGATTAATCTTTTCCCCAATGGCAACAATTGCCAGCATCTGATTTTCCTGCAAATCTGTGGATTCAAATGCTGGCTCACTGATGCATTTGCACAGAAAACACTTCCTCGATCTAATCGAAGCGGATTGGCTGGTTTTATGCAATTTAAGTAGCAGTAGAACTGAAAACAGAGTCATGTTTACAAATGTTAATGCAATGAACGCTTGAATATAAAAAAATTGTCACATAATTTGAGTTATAAGGCACGTTATTCCCAAAATATGTACTTTTTTATACACATTTTACACATTGTTTTCTGCACGTTTTGCATAGGCTGCTACATTATTATTTGAAATATTTATTTTTCCATTCCATTGTTACTTGTGTAAAAAATATATATTCAGATAAACCTGCGTCATTTTACTATATTTTACAATTTTTGTGTGTTTTCTGTACAGTTTTTTGCATAGGCCTATGCATCATTATTTGACTGATTTATGTTTCCATATTTCAGTTGATATTGGGGTAAATCTATTCACATAATCCTGCAACCTTTTACACTATCCTAGTGTTTTCTGTACAACTTTTTGCATTGACTGCTGCATCATTATTTGAATAATTTTTTTCCATCCCAGTCTGTTATTGTGGTCAAATCTATTCAGATAAACCCACAAGCAAGCTTTGCATGTCCGTCAGACGGTCGGTCACTTCATATATGAAGTTTCCTTAGTCAAAAGTCTGGTGTAATGTGCGCCAGTCGGTTACATCACTTCCTGTCTTTCTCCTGATGTGTTAGCCAGCTCAGCGAGGCAGTGTGGCCGGTGATGGGGTCGCTGTGGTGATGCTCACGGTCTTTGTAGCTGTGGTTGTGATGGAGAGGGTTCATGTCGGCGTACTCAGGCCTCAGTTGAAGCTTGCTGTGAGGGGACGAGGACACTTCCACATCCCTGTTGACTGAGTAGCCAGGCTGAATGCTGTACACCTCCATCACCGAGCGCAGTGACCTGGACTGAACTGCAGGAGAGCGGGGAAGAGGAAAACAGACTCCATCATTTCAGTGACTCACTGCTGCATATTCAGTGTGTTCTGTCTCCGGGAGGCTTCAGAGTCAGTCAATTTTTTCATTTGTATGTACATAGAATTAAACTTTCTCCCGAGAGCAGTTCCATCATACATAAGAATACAAACTGGATCTTGGCATAGTAGATTTAAGAAACATAACATCATAAATGTCTGGACATACTGTAACGCTCTTTTGGGTTTATTCTGTCATCATTTTCTCAGCCGTTAGAGTCAGAACGATACACTCTCAGAAAAAAAGGGACAAAAGCTTTCACTGGGGCGGTACCTTTTCAAAAGGTACACTTGTGTTCCTCTTAGGTACTAATATGCACCTTCAAATACAAAAGTGTACCTTTTGGAAATGTCGAAAATGTCTTGAAATGTCTGTTCGCAAAAAAAGGAGCAAAATGTGCAGTTTTTGTACCTTTTTTTCTGAAAGTATACAAGGGTAAAATTACATTTGGTTGAACTCTCTGTGTAAAAACAGTGTTTTTCAATAGTACTTTACAGTACTTTTAGGTTCTAGACATAATTTTCTATCCAGCATAATTTTTGGCTGTATATAGTGCTCTTGAGTTATATAAGTTGAGTTGAGCTATACAGTTCTCTGAAGATTAAAATAATTTCTAGATTGCGACATTATAGGTTCTTCAGATCAGTGTTTTGGTTTCTGGGTTTTTTAATGAAGGGGTTTCAAAGTTTTTGATGAACCGCGGGTCCATTACCCTTCAAATTGCGCAAATTGAAAATGCGAATTGACAATACGCCAAATGGAAACACACCAATTTTGCAATAACTCCCATTCATTGCAAAACAGTTTTTACGCTCGCACGAGGTGGTTTTTCAGGCCATTCGAAAAATAAATATTTTGCAAAACTGCAATGGAAACAGTTTTTGCGCATTTACAGGTCACCTGACGTAGATGACGCGGTGTGTTTGGACAGAATACGAGACAGAGTTCTTTATTAAATTCATGAAAGACAAAATAATAAAAACGCAAAAGTGGCGTTGCGTTATCACTTTTTATTCTGCGTTTAGACGAGCGTTATTGGGGGGAAATCTGCGTGCATATGGTGACGCAAAAGTGTGTGAAATTGGATGTAGTGTGCACTCCAGGCGGCTAGGTGGCGATGTGAAGCACTGAAAGTGAAAGAGCCGCTGACACAGTTTTTCATATTTAATGCGGTAAAGCTGCTGCTTTAACCCTCGGTGCTCTTCGCGTGTCGCTCAAAAATGACAGATTTTTATTTTATTTTTTTGTCAATTAAATTAATGCTATATTTTATTTTGATAATGTTTTGTTATTTTCCTGTACTGGCGCATGCCTGTGACGTAAACACATACGCGACGCCTTCATAGTTTAGCAGACTTTTGCGTTTTTACCCTTTCAACGGGAATGCGATGGTGGAGCGTTTTTAAGATTTCCACTCTGGAGAGTGGTTTCACTTTTTTGCGTTTTTAAGCCCCAAAAACGCCGTTGCCGTGTAAACGAAAGGCACATCCGATAAATACCCGCGAGCGTTCTCGTGTAAACAGGGCCTAAACCTCAAAGAAATGCCATAATCAAGACCTCGAAGCAGAAATGAAGGAAAAACACCCAGAAACACCTCATATGTGCCGCTCTCTCAAGTATAAGGGTCTTTCCTTGCCATTAATGATTGGATAACACACACACGTCTCATTCGATTAATAGTAATTGCCAGTGCAGTGGCTGGCATATACGTACATAAACCTAACAACGTCCGTTGCCATGATTTTTGGAATGACTTATCGCGAGAGGAAAAAATGAAGTTTTAGTCGCATAACATCGGTTAATGGAAACGCCATAATTTCACAATCGTTTTTTGTCGACATTTAGAAAAAAATCACAAAAGTTTTGCGCAAATTTGAAATGGAAACGCGCCCCCAAATATAAGGATCCTCTTGCTAAAATATAATGGCAGACTATATATTTTCATGTATAAAGACTCCCATGTATAAATTGTTTGAGAAATAGTATGATGTATATATGATACATTGGTAATTTTGTTAAATATTAATTTAATTTAAAAAATGTGCATTTAAAAATAAATATATTTTTTTAATAACGGTATATATTTAAAAAACTATTTATATGAATTTACTCTTGAATTTACTTTGCTCTTTGATAGTAATGATAGATGTTACTAAAAATGTAGCCTAAGTGTTGTTTTTTTAATTAAAAAATGTTTGTATAGTATACACTACATCAAACATTTTCTAAAGCAGTCATTTTGTAAAATTTGTAAAAACATTTTTCACGTCAAATTTTTCCACAGACTTCTTAAGCTACATTCTGCCTGAGTCAGTCCAAATCTGATTTTGTGCAAATCCGATTGAAATCAGAATTAGCAAGTGTGACCTGCATGAATTACAAATCCGTTTCAAGCTACATCCATATGTGGTTTGAAATCTTATTCAAATCGCATTTTTGGAAATCTGTTTCAGTCTGATCTCAAGCCACGTAAAACGTAAACTTCAGACGTTGTTATATAGGAAACATGCAAAATTGTCGTAAAGTGCCGGACGAGCAGAAAATTACAGTAAAGGAGACATGTGGAGACAATGGCGTGGAGTAAAGCCTCTTTTGTTTCTGCCGCATAAAACACAGTAATCCAGTGCGGTGAATGCACATTGTCATGTTGTAAATAAGTTATCTGTATTGCAAAGCCTCCATGTTGCTCCATGTTTGGCGTATACCTACCAATGCAACATATTTGCCATAGAAACCATGCAATGCATATATTCCAGAAAACGAAAGAGCGGCATGGACACACAAATCGGATCTGAACAGATGCGATACACAGTGTGGACAGTCAATAATTTTAGATTCGGATACACAAGTAATCGAATTTGGACTGGCAGTGTGAACGTAGCCTTAGAACCCTTTTCTGGAGCCCAGTTTGTAAACCCCTGCTTTAAAACACCAGATGCTTTCTAGATGTAGAGAATAAAAGGTACCAGAGGTACTTCGTTTTTAGCATCTCCGACTATTGTGCCTAACCTTGCTTTGTTGGGTGCAAGCAGACATCGAAACCAACACTGTCAGAGATTAAACCAGGCAGAGTATGAGAAAGGTCAAACACGAGTTGAGAAGAAAACACGTGCCACATGAAAAACGAATGCAGGGGACCGTTCTGAACTTCTGAGATTGTGAAAAGCAGGCATTGTATACCGTCTGACAGCCACGGCCCCATTGCTTTCTGATCGCTGTCACTGCTCTAAAAGAACAGAAGAGCCTGAGACGTGCAAATGTGAGCTTGTCTGTTCGCTTCAATGCTGCAGCCTCCCACTTTAACCTGTTCAAGAACCTGAATATAAATCAGGTTACGCCTTGATGTAGAGCCCTATAGTGCTTATGTGTCTGTACTATACAGTCTCTTTAAATTAAAAACAGCAGATTACTGTTTTTTCCGGACTATAAGTCACACTTTTTTTTTATTGTTTGACTGGTCTTGCGACTTATTGTCAGGTGCGACTTATATAAAAAAATGAATACATACTGACTGAGATGAACCAAGAGAAAACATTACCGTCTACAGCCGCGAGAGGGCGCTCTAGTTAGCGGAGTTGTTCAGAAGCGACACGAGGAAGAACTCAATGTATTCAGTGATGTGGAATGAGATCGGGAGCTTGGTGAACTTGTTGGACTCACTGGCTAATGTTAATTTAGTCTATTCAGCCTCCCAGTATATGTTCTTTATGCTATTGTGCAGCTAAATAACTGTTAATGTGTTACGTTAACATAATGGACACCTATTCAGCTGTTGTTCTGTGTGCTATTGTGGAGCTGAATAACTTGCCTTTCCAGATTAAATGCCTGTTCTTGGATTTTGTGAAATAAATTTCTAAATAAATGCGACTTATAGTCCAGTGCGACTTATATATATATTTTTCTTCTTCATGATGCACTTTTTGACTGATGCGACTTATAGGCCGGAGCAACCAGAGGCGCTGCAATAGGACAGGCAAGGCAGGCAATTGCCTGGGGCCCCGCATTTTGAGGGGGCCCCCGAGGATCGATCATTTAAACAATCAAAAATGTTCCTATTAATATAGCACGCACAAGCAGTGACGCCGCCACACTTCCGCATACCCCTTAGTGGGGCCCCCTCTCTTAATGCTGTTTATACTATTGCAGCCTTTGGCGCTTTTTTCTAACTGCCGCTGCTTACTCGCGAATCTATCAGGTTTCTATAGCTATTTTCGAATCATAGCCAGAAATGCATGAATTCATGTATTAAAGGTAGGGTAGGTCAGAATTGTCTAAAAAAAACTTTTATTCAAATTTGTTTAAACTGTCTTTATATACCAATGCATAATTAAAATGCAAGTACTCTGAAATAGAGAGTATAAAAAACCGAGTGGCTCTAGTGCAGGGGTGGGCAATTAATTTGCCCAAGGGGCCACATGAGAAACTGGGGCGGTTATAGAGGGCCGGACCAATACACTTAACTCAGTTCTGCCCAATATATTACATCTCTCTCAAAAGAAAAACAGTAAATGAAATTAATTAAATTAACACAACACACAATTATATAACTATTTAATTAACATTCACAAAAACTTTCTTTTTTTAGCTGACATATTTAAGGGCTAACGGTAAACTCGCATTTCTTGAACGCTGTCCTGCATGAGCGTGAATACAGTTGAGTGAAGGTGCAGGTCACACACACTGTGACTGACGTAAATAAAATAAACAAAATCAGTTGCCTTGACAGCAGTCCATAACTTTTGGCACTCTAGCGGTTATTAAACAGAACTGCATGCGTATTGCGGAAGAACATTGCAGCCGGAACTACTTCTCTCATGTCTATGACGAGTCACTCAGGGACAGTGTTACTCTGCAGCGGTGCCGACTCGACCGGCCTAAAATAGTCTGAATATAAACACTGATTATAGGTGTAGCATAGTGATTCAGGATAAGACACAAACACGGTTTGGAACATTGATTCATGATGTACACACTCAATATCGAATTTTTTATATATTGAGAAAATAAAAAAAAATTACGGACTCCAGCTTTTATTTACCAATTACATTACGTGGGCCGGTCAAGGATAGCCAGAGGGCCTGATGTGGCCCGGGGGCCGTACAATGCCCAGGTCTGCTCTAGTGTATTTAATCTTCAATAAACACAGCTCATTAATTCCATTCACTCCCACCTAAAAACGGGTGCGCGACTGCACTTAATTTATGTTAAGAATAATAATTAACGTTAATGACAAAAATTGTTTCCTTGTTCAATTCACATCTAGTTTTCACAGTAATACGTATTGTTTTAAATAAGCTTTACAGAAAAGACATGCCTATCTCGATTGATCTGTTATCAGAATGTTATTCAGAAATGTAAAAAAAAAAGCACACAACCTTGTTCTTAACTACCGACTTGCTATACATTACAACGCTTATTACATGGCTACCTACCAAATAAATCATTACTTTGAAACAAAATATTGATTTAAAAAGGAGTTTATTGATAGTTTACGATTGTATTGCTTCCGCTAAGCTTCCGCCAAAGAAAATAGTGCGCTCCATCTCTACAGTTAGAATCCTGTGAGTCCATAGCAACGCTCTGTTTTTTATTTCATGGCAACGGTCTGTTATACTCTGCAGCGATCTGTTATCAAGAAATAACAGACCGCATTCTACATTTTAATTGAACCAAGCCATGTAATAAATGGTATTATTAATGCAGGCTGAAATAGAATACCTTTGGTACACAGCAACATCGCTTGGAAAGTGTCTGTACTGCATTGTAAAACACATGTAAAAAAGAACTAAATTAGTTAAGTTAACTATTATCTGATAAACTAACATAATAATAATAAAATATAAAATTATGATCCTAACAATAGGCTATATTTCTTTATAGGAGCATTAGGCTACTTAAATTCCTTTCTTAATTAAGTACTTTAATGTTGTAAACAATAAACAATTCATGTTCTGTTAGATGTGTTTTGACTACTTTTTTATGCTGTATAATTATATCTCTAGGTAAAAAATATATATTTACAAAAATATATATTAGAAGGGCCCCATTGATTAATTTTGCCTGGGGCCCCCCTCAACCTTGGCACGCCTCTGGGAGCAACTTATAGTCTAGGAAAATACGGTATATGTTTGTATTGACATCTCAGGTCAGTAAACGTCATTCACTACACGCCTCAGATGGCAAACAGAGATGTTTGGTAGATACACAGTTTTCTGAATGCGTTCGGAAGCATATGTAAATGAATTCAAATTCACAGTTGCATGATGCTGTCCGCAATGCTGTTGATGTTGACGAACCTTTGGCAGTGCTGAAGTCCCCGGGGTCCGCGGCCCTCCTGGGCTGGAGGCTCGGGATGAGAATGAGAGAGAAAGAGATGACCAGCACCTAGGAAAAGAAGGAATATTAAACGAGAGGAAGTAAATAAACAAGTCCTGCTATATGGGTCAGCGTATGACCTACATCCATTAAACAGGCTTGTATAATCAACACTTTCATTATAATCATCAGATCCTTCTCGTTCTCTATCTGCCACATGCACAGGAGAGATACAAATAAATGTCTATATTATAATATGCAATATCCCTAAATTTTTTTTTTTTACATGTAATGCTTTTTAAAAGTTTGGGGTCGTTAATATAATAACATTCGATCCTTCATTTTCCTTTCCTTCCTTCCTTTTTTTATCCTGGCCATGACTTATTTTCTTGTATCCCTCTTCCCTCTTTTTCACCCCTTTCCTTTCTAAACATGTTTTTGAGATGCTGTAAATCATAAAGTCTGCTCTTTACACCCGTCAGCAATATTCTATTATCCAGACAGTTCACTTCATTTATCTTCATGGCATCTGTGTTCATTTGAATTCAAATACCCAACCGGTGCCTCCCGAGTCACTTTCAAAATTATTCATTCAAATGCTTAAGGGAGAGATTGATGCTTGAATTTATTAATAGAGTTCGACTGGGACATCTCAACAGAGCACGGACCGCAGCGAGCACAAACACAAAACACAAACTGATTATTATTTATTTTGGTTTATTTACTTTCACTGTCAATGCTTTTCATTTTAAAGAGGACTTATGTCCTTTTACAAAGTCTTGATTTTGTTTTTGGGGTCTACTAGAATATGCTTTCATGCTTGAATGTTCAAAAACAGATTATTTTTCCCGTATTTGTTATTGTTGCAGCACCTCTCTTCCCAGTCTGTCAGTAATGCTCTGTTTTGTTCCTATCTCTATGAAGCCCCTCCTTCTGAAAAGCGCACTGTGCTCTGATTGGTCGGCTGGACCAGCGTGTTGTGATTGGTCAACCGCTTCAAGTGTGTTTGGGAAATGTCCCGCCCCTTCCCATAATTGCAAGTTTCAACACACTGCTAACGAACTCAACCAGGCCCGCCTCTTTATTTAGCGTATGCCTTGGGCGGGAATTATTTAAATGAGGAATATTGCGACATGTTCGTTCCCGGAAGAAAACTAAAGACTACAATGGAGGCGTTTCAGGGAGTTCAGAATCAGTGACAGTAGCCGCGTTTCCATTACAGATTTGCGCAAAACTTTTGCGATTTGTTTTCTAAATATCGATACAAAACTATTGCGAAATGACGGCGTTTCTAATAACCAATCTTATGTGACTAAAACGTAATTTTTTCCTCTCGCAATAAGTCATTTAAAAAATCATGCCAACGGACGTTGGTAGGTTTATCACAGCCACCGCACTAGACATTATTATTATTATTATTAACGGAAGGAGACGTAGACGTGTTATCCAAGCATTAATGGTAAGGAAAGATCCTTATACTGTGAGCGGCACATGGGAGGGTGTTTCTCCCTCATTTCTGCTTCGAGGTCTTGATAATGGCATTTCTTTGAGGTTTAGAATCCAGTATTCCTGTAATTCTTTTGTCTTTTATGAATTTAATAAAGAACTCTGTCTCGTATTCTGTCTGAACACACGGCACCTTCTAATGCTGTGTTCACACCAAACGCGAATTTCAATGTTAAGTCAATGTAGAGACGTGTTTACGCGCCTCTAGAGGTGACTGTAAATGCGCAAAAACTTTTTCCATTGCAGTTTTATAAAATATTTATTTTTCGAATACCCTGAAAAACCACCTCATGTGAGCGTAAAAACTTTTTTGCGATAAATGGGAGTTTTTGCTAAATTCACGTGTTTCCATTGTGTGTATTTTCAATTCGCAATGGAAACGTGGATACTGATATTGAGAATATATCCCGCTGGAGGGACTCTGTGCTTTGTATCTTTGCAGAGCTTTTTCATGCTCAAACAGCAACATTACACACTAAAGACAGTTTAAAATGTTAAAAAGCGACAGGTCTTCTTTAATTCTCTTTCAGAGGAGTATGTGAAGAGCACAGCTGAGATTATTTGGAAGAAATGTTTGATATCTCTGACTTCTGATTGCAAATGTGAGCACAGTCTGAGATGTTGTGGAGCTCTAATGGAAGGTGGCAGACAGTTTTCATGAGCAGTCAATGATGTAATCAGTTGTAATGAAGAAGGAAAGTGACTTTTCTGACGACACGGCTGACATCTTTCTGCTCTGGTCGATGTGTCACTGAAGATTTGTTTGATTTCTTTTTCTACCTCTTCTGTCAATGTTTACTTTGATTGTGCTTGTTCTAAAAACCCTTGGAGCGGGTTCCTTCAAAGCATATGCTACCTTTATTCCTTTATTTCTTTTCATTTCATTTCCTTCCCTTCCTTCCTCCTCCGCTGTCATCTTACCAGGATGCAGGTTCCCGTTTGAGCCGGTTTACAGGAGCCGTTCATCACCAGAGACTGCAGGCGACGTAACTGCTCCACCAGAGACCTGACAGAGAGATGGAGAGAGTGCGTTATGAGTTAGAGGAAGGAAGTAGCAAAACTTTCATTTGATGTGAACTTTTGGAAGTGTAAAGTCACGGTAAAAGG
Organism: Phoxinus phoxinus; assembly: GCF_949152265.1. Lineage (NCBI taxonomy): Eukaryota > Metazoa > Chordata > Actinopteri > Cypriniformes > Leuciscidae > Phoxinus > Phoxinus phoxinus. The sequence continues at coordinate 40,362,013 of NC_136880.1, read as the reverse complement.
AAATGGCCTCATCAAATATGCAGAGAGTGGAGGATTTCAGAGTGCAGCAAAGTGTTTTAAAAAAAATGTCAAGAGGGATAAAATACGTTTTAAAAGTCCATCAAACCAATATATTCTTTTGAATACTATCAATGTGAAGCCAATTCTAATAGGATCAAACAAGTATCAAACTGATTCTACAGCAATTCTGAATAAATTATGAATCATCATCATCATCTCTCTCTCTCTCTCTCTCTCTCTCTCTCTCTCTCTCTCTCTCTCTCTCTCTCTCTCTCTCTCTCTCTCTCTCTCTCATATACTGTATATATATATATAATGTAAAAAATTTTAATATATATATATATATATATATACATACAGGTGAAACTCGTATATACTCGTTCAACTTAAAAGGTGAAACTAATATATTATATAGACTCATTACATGCAAAGTGAGATATTTCAAGCCTTTATTTGTTATAATTTTGATGATTATGGCTTACAGTTTATGAAAACCCCAAATTCAAAATTAGAATATTGTGAAAAGTTTTCATAAGCTGTAAGTCAAAATTATAACAAATAAAAGCTTGAAATATCTCACTTTGCATGTAATGAGTCTATATAATATATTAGTTTCACCTTTTAAGTTGAATATATATTTATTTATTTATATTAAGGATTCATAGGATTATTTGACATGAGGCTGATTCTGAAAAAAAATTTCATGTTAAATTCTGAGTGAAATACTGATGGCGTAAACCTTGCAAAAAGCATCAAAACTGAATTGCATTAAACATTTTCTCACAGTGCTGATTGGTTCAGTATGACATATTCTGGCCTGGGGTCTTGAATGCATATAACAAACCAATTGTCTTTGCATCTTGCCGAACAACACCCTTCAACTGTGGTAAAAATCATTATAACACACAGCCAATCGTGGTTTATTGCTCCATTTTATGACTGTTTTCACTAGACTTCTCCTTTAAATTTAATAGCTGATTTCATGGCATCTTAAATAGCCTGTAAAATAACCAATAAAAGACTGAAAGAAGAGACGTTATGTAAATGGTCTTATAATAGAACATGAGTTCAGGAGGGCCAGGTTTATAGCACAGTTAAAGAGCTGTGTGCATGAGCAGGTTATAAAACCTACATATTTTACAGCAGTGGATCTCAACTGGTGGGCCACGTTCTGATCGAAGAGAGCAGGGGGAAACAATGCTAAATGCAAATAATAACATGCAAAGAATAGAATAAAATAAGTTTTATTTTATTGTTTTATTTTTCTTATCCCATTGGCAGATAATTTTGCTTGTTTTAAACAAAAAGGCTACTCACTTAATTTAGATATTTTTTATTTATTTTTTCAGAAAGCATGACATTACCGGTATATCTTATGCCATTTTACTTATCTAAATGCATCTTGACTTAAGAATTGTTAAATATTTGGACTGGAAACCATATAAAACACAACCTGATTGGTCGGCTTTTATGACGTAGGACTATTGCCTATTTTGAGACGGAACTCACCAAACATCCAAATCCATGCTGTTTTCTGGGCTAAATGCACTTGTTGTGTGTGTGTGTGTGTGTGTGTGTGTGTGTGTGTGTGTGTGTGTGTGTGTGTGTGTGTGTGTGTGTGTGTGTGTAGCTACATATGATGGTATTCTGACCAGCTGAGAACTCGTGAAGAGCTTATAAACCGGACTACAAGTGTAAACACACCCTTAGTTTATTTATAAGGACATTTTAGGGTGCTTTCACACCAGCACTTTTGGTGTGCACCAGGCCCTGCAAACATGCCCCTGCGGGGCCCATGCTGGCTTTTTGCGGGCACGGTGGGCTAGGGCCAGCCCACACCTAACCTAAACAGGCCCAGTGTGGGCTTGCCTAGGCGAGGCCCCCAGATTTGGGCTCACCGCGGGCTATCTGTGAGCAGCCCACACTAGCGGGCTGCCCACATTAAGCCCATGATGGCCCATTGTGGGCCAGCCCGTTCGGGCCCAGAGCAGCTTTTGTACCTTTGGGCCCATGCAGGTTTTGTTTAGGTAGGCCACTTTCATTACGGTTTGGCTTTTAAAAATTTTATGTGAAATTCAATAAGACCTTCCATTTATACCTTTGCTCAGAATGAATTGTATTGTGTCTACAAGACAACACATGATCCATTAAAAACTCTAAGAACAATTCTTACTTTAAAAAGCCTATTATTTTTACTGGATATGATGTTTGTAATATAATCTAAAATTAACAGTGTATAATGCAATTGAAGTGGTGGTAAAAAATCTGGCTGATTTAAAAAAAAATCTACCAACCTAGTTAATTTTGAATCCTGCATATTAGGAATAAAACAATAGGCTTTTCATTTATTTGAGAAGGTCAAAATGTAAGGTTAATGATGGTACAGAGATATGAAGATTCTCATGGGCCCTGCGCTGGCAGCCTGCTAGGGGCCCTTAGGCTAGCCCTAAGTGGGCCCGTAAAGGGCCAGTGTGGGCTTGTTTGCAGGGGGGTTCGACTGACATCAGAGTTCGGTTTGTCTGGATAATGTGAACACTGTTTTCTGAACTCGGGTGCGCACCCGTTGACCATACCCGAGTCTGCTTAAAGTGTGGTCTGGGGTACGGTTCATGTGAACTCCAGTTTGCTAATGATATGAACGCAACCGTACTAAATCGTTGAAGTGAACTGCTATTGATGCCGTATGATCCGATAAAACTGTGTATTTGTGTCCGTCTCACTCACTTTCCCAACAACTGACTGACGCACTGCAAGCAGAGAGAATATATAATTCATTTAATGTCATTTCGTATCGCCTTCAGCAGTAATGGACTCACACAGTTTTTAAAACATTTGCATTACATTCACGGCAGATAGACGCAAGTGCTATTATGTTCTGAGAACAAAACGACAGGTTAAAACACAAAAGTATAAAAGTAAAGTGATCGGCGCTATGCTTTTGCCACCGCCTCCTGCTACCAAACAACAGCGGTAAACAGCCGTCGCTTATGCAGACGCCCTGCAGTTTGGGTCTAAATAATATAATGTGAACACAATCAAGTGGGGAGAGGGAGCAATCGAACTCGGGTTTGGACCAGGCGATCGAACCAAGTGTGAAAACACCCTTAGTTTCCTGCAAAACCCGTCGAGAACCACTGATTTATAGCCTTGTCAGAGCGGAGCGGATCTGATGTGGTTGTAAAACGAGACTTACGTGTTGGTCTTCTCCAGCTGGATGACTTTCCGCTGTAATTGCATATTCTGAACACTGCAGGCAGCCATCCTAGACCAGAGTATATTGGCAAATTACTCACAGTGATGAATCTGACTTACAAACACTCACACACACCCTCTGTCTGTCACAGCAGCATGTGTTCACACACACACACACACACACACACACACACACACACACACACACACACACACACACACACACACACACACACACACACACACACACACACACACACACACAGAGTCTGTCACAGCAGCATGTGTAGGCTACATACACACACAAACACTCCCTATATAGTCAAGTCAAGTCACCTTTATTTATAAAGTGCTTTTTCCAATATAGATCGTTTCAAAGCAGCTTTGCAGTGATAACAGGAAAATAATGCAACAAAGTTTGTTGATTTAGAAGAAAATAGCGTCATAGTCAACCTTATGTAAGTTCAGTGGTGGTTGATTTTTGTTGTAAAAAAGTTATTAATTTAGTTAATTAATATATATATATATGGCTGCTCTGAAGAAAACCATAATATAATGGAGTCAATGCAGGCAGATCAATACTATTGTTGAAAATTAAATGTCCCCAACTAAGCAAGCCGAAAGCCAAAGGTGACATAGTGTGTGTGGTGCTGCTGCATCAATAACATTAGATAATGGTGGTAAGATATATATATATATATATATATATATATATATATATATATATATATATATATATATATATATATACTTAGGGCCAATCGTTTTTTTAAATTACAATCCAATTAAGAAAATGCTAATATATTTAAATTGCGTTTTTCTTGAATAATTTTATGTTTATTGACAAAGTATGAAAAGGAGAAAATGAGCTGTCTGTTTTCTTTGAGGACAGTGCAATCACAGGTGTCTGTTAGCTGACGCTGACGGTGTGTGTAAGTTTACTCGACTGATTTGTGAGTGTGAATAGAGAACTGCGAGACGGCTCCGGTGCGTTTGATGACTGCAGCTCCTGCTGTGAAATGAGTTTGTCCTTTGGACAGATAAACCCACAGGCTCTTCCTTAAAGGCCAATTTTATTCCCGAAGTTTGTGCAGCAGTGTGTTCTAAATAATTTCTCCAGCCTCTCCGAGGATATTCGATTCCTTTGATCCCAAGTTAAGATAAGTTCGAGTCTGGGTTTTTAATGACTTTCAACCTCAATTTCAACTTCACTGCAAGTTTACTTCCTAATGAGTTTTTCTTTGATGTCATATTGAGACTTGTAGCACAAACAGGACTGGATAGTCTTGTCCAGTATATTCACAATAGTTCACAATATACAATACCGTTCAAAAGTTTGAGAAAGAGAGACAATATTTTTTTTCTCCTGTGATCAAATCTGAATTTTCAGCATCATCATCATCATCATCAGTCTTCAGTGTCACATGATCCTTCAGACAACATTCTAATGTTGATTTACTCAAAATAACTGCATTTAATCTATTTGAAATAGAAATATTTGTAACAATGTAAAATAGTGTGCTGTCACTTTAATTTAGTATGTCTTTTCTGAATATAAAACAAAACATTGACCCCAAACTTTTGAACTGTAGTGTATCCAATTCTGCTTTCTCATTCTACATACGCGAGCTAAAAAAAAAATTGTAAGCTGAAATTGTGTGTGTGTGTGTGTGTGTGTGTTTTTTCAGGTATTTCCTATGTTATGTAAATGGACATTTTTTGGTCTCCTTGGGGAAAACCACTTATAAATTAATGTGTGTTTTTTATGTAAAAATGCAGAAAGTTAGGGGATAGAATATACAGTTTATACAGTATAAATGTCATCATAAGTCATCATATTATGCCTATGGAAAGTCCCCAAACATGAAAACCCAACGTGTGTGTGTGTGTGTGTGTGTGTGTGTGTGTGTGTGTGTGTGTGTGTGTGTGTGTGTGTGTGTGTGTGTGTGTGTGTGTGTGTGTGTGTGTGTGTGTGTGTGTGTGTGTGTGTGTGTGTGTGTGTGTGTGTCTGTGTCTGTGTCTGTGTGTGTGTGTGTGTGTGTGTGTGTGTGTGTGTGTGTGTGTGTGTGTGTGTGTGTGTGTGTGTGTGTGTGTGTGTGTGTGTGTCTGTTTGTGTTTACCTGCCCTCCAGTCCATCTATATATTCTTTCTTTTTCTTGCGGCTCTCCTGTGCCGACTGCTTGTTTCGGATTTTCCTTCGAATCTTCTTCAGAATCTTTTCTTCGTACTAATAAAAACACGAGAGAACAAGCCAGACAAAAGGTTAAGAGGAATTCATCTTGAATTGAGATGGCACAAGTGTCTACATTTCAAACGTTTATTTTGATACAGATTTTAGTAGAAGGTCGACATGTGAGTTGAATCAAATCAGCTTAATCATGTCATTATCATTATCGTATACACAGAGGGAAAAACCTCTGCGGCTGAATGTGTTATTACGACGAGAGCTGCCTTTGCCTTTCATCACTGACTTCCTTCATCTCAGCCTCTATAAAAGCCTCTTTCCTCCCTGCTGATGTCTGATCTGGCTTCCAGCAATGTAGAGACATGGAGCAATGACACGTGCAGGACATGGATAGATTATTACATGTGGCCATGTGACCTTGGCTTATTCAGGAACATGTGTGTGTTCAATGCACCTTGTTTAGAGGCAGTTGGCTGGGAAGATTGACTCCTTCCTTGGCTAAAAGTTTCTTCTCATCTTCATTGAGCATCAGTTCTTGCTGGGATTGCTGGTCGGAGGGTTTTGTCTAGACACAGAAACACACATTTCATTTCATGCTCTTGTTCAAAAACTTTAGGAACTGCATATATTTTGATTATGATTAAAGACACTTTAGTGCTGGATTTACTAAACAGGGCAAATTAGCTTGAGAGCGCAATTCCAAAAAAGCACCGATGGGAGTGGGAAGTTCTGCACGTGATCTACAGTCGACACAAATTAAAGACCCGGATCATTTCCATAATGACCAACACAATCTTAGCCTGGTTGACACCAGACCCTTCTCAGTTGTGACTGAGAGTGGGTCTGGGGAAGGTTCATTCACAGCCCATTTCCAAAGGGGCGTCACCAACGGGCGTCGCTCAAATGCCTCTGGGCGCAATTGGATAGACCTAGAACCAATCAGAGCGATCGTCATCGTGTAAAACCCGCCTCAACGTTTGTGATTGGTGCCTCGATTTGGAAAAATTGAATGGACTTGCAGAGCAAATCTCAAATTTGCCGGAAGTTCATCAGGGTTTTCCCAGGCTAACACAATCTACCAAGAGCAGAGCAAATCATTACACTACAAAAATGCTGGGTTGTTTCAACCCAATTTGGGGTCAAATATGGACAAACCCAGCCGTTGGGTTAAATTTTTACATTACATTTTTAACCCAACGTTTGGGTTTGTCCATATTTTACCCCAAATTGGGTTGAAACAACCGAGCAGACGTGCTTTTTTTTGGGGGGCGGTAAATCATGGTGCAAATACAAGTAAATTGACAAGCGCAAACCTTAGTAAATCAACTTGCATAATTAATTTAAATACTCTCCTCCCATAAATAAGGTCAGCTGCAAAAATAACCCTGTTCACGCCTTCTCAGTCTCAAGTATCAATGCAATGCATCATGACAACAGAAGTGCTGCACATACATTTGTTCATCTGTTTGATTTAATCCAGCATTCATCACAATGCATAAATGCATCATGCATCAACCCAAACACTAAAACAGCATCTGTGGAGGTATTAAAGCACTGTGAAAAGCACTAACAGCTCTCTCTTGTGCTTTATGTTGCCCAGTGATGTTTACAGGTCAAAGCCATTACCTGTATGCTACAGGACGAGCTGTTTACGCTATGTTTGATTGAACACATTGCCCCTCAACATGCTTTTATCTGTTCAAAGCACATTATTACGCTGTTTACTGTCTACACAGGCCTCTGCTTTCTAAGGGGGCATTGTTAGATAATGCACTCTTAACTCTTTCCCTGCCATTTACAGAATTTTCCGTCATTTATGAGACAACGCTTCCCCGCCAAAGGCCAATTTCACACATTTTTGGCTTCCGGATTGGCCCACGCTGGGTAAACTTTTTCCGGTGTGTGTATACATACATACATGCATACATAAATTTATATATATATATATATATATATATATATACATGTGTGAATGCATACGTAGCCTATATAACTGTGTGTACGTAATGGGAATTTAGAATAATACATATTTCTTTGGCAATTACAATTGGCCTATTGAAGGATTTTTCTGGCTTTCCGTGTTTTCGCTGTTTTACAATAGGGGGTGCTATAACGCATCTTCTGAAAGAGTACAGACTCTGGATCAAAACACAGGCGAAGAATTAGCAGAAACAAACATTTTAGTCTTTTGGACGGGGGAAATGATTTTTCTCAGCTTTTTGTTCAAAATATTGGTTTTTTTATAAACTTACTCACATTGTTGATAAAAAAAGAATTCATGAAACTTTTTTTTGTCACTCTGGGATTGACGACTTAGTATGGAAGCTTGTTTCCGCTACTGCAATTGCGAGTTTTTTTTTTTGCGCAATTTTTTTTTTTACCTCAGAATTGGACTTTATAACTTGCAATTGCGAGAAAAGAAGTCAGAATTTTGCATTGCAAGAAAAAAAAGTCAGAATTGCGAGTTTGTATCCGGCAATTGTGAGGGGAAAAAAAGGTCAGGATTGCGAGATATAAACTTGCAATTGAGAGAAACAAGTCTGAATTGTGAGGAAAATGTCGCAATTGTCTTTTAAATTGTTTTATTCAGTGGCGGAAACAAGCTTGCATATCTTAGTGACCAATGCATGCAATAAGCTACCTTCAATTTTAGCCAAAATCAAAATTAGTTTTCTTACAAGCCTTAAACCATTGTCAAAGTAACTTGGTTTTAGAGCTATTGTGCATTTCTCTCTTTCTCTGTCATTTATTTCTTCCCTCGACATCTCCTGTTTTCTCCACTGCTCCCTGTCTCTCTCCTCTCCTGGTTGCCAATAGCATCCCTGGATGTCACACTCAGCTGTATGTTTCACATTAAATGTCACAGCAGGACTGTTTAGTCACATACACAACATGGTGTCATGTTCTGTCAGTACTCACTGGTTCTCCGATGTTGGAGAGCAGCAGGTCTTTTACAGTGAGCTGGTAAACGGGGGTTGGTTGAGTTCTCGTGCACTGAGAGTCTGTCAGACCGTCAGTGAACAGACAGGCCTCCCAATCTGCTGCACACACACACACACACACACACACACACACACACACACACACAAGCATTTTACATCACAGAATACGTTTCCTTCACACTGTCTGAAGACCAACAGACAAAAAGATCTGTTGTCTGTTAACAGAAACAAAAACAAAAAGTTTCTGTTATTACATTGCTACATGGTATAGAGTTTTGGTGTTTTTTAGGATGTTAGCAAATAGTTAGGTTCTTCTGAGAGTTTACCACTAGGTGGTTGCGAGGCTTTTGCTAAAGTGTTCTGCGTGTTTATCACATTTTTCTAAGTGGTTGCTAGGCCATTGCTGTGCAGTTGCCAATGTGTTCTGATGGTTGTTGGCACTAATGGGTTCCAATGGGTCATTACCCACATTTCTAGGTGGTTGCTAGGGCAGTGCTATGCAGTTGCTAAAGTGTTCTGAGTGTTTATCGCATTTCTAGGTGGTTGCTATGCAGTTGCTACAGTGTTCTAAGTGTTTGTCAGATTTCTAGGTGGTTGCTAAGGCATTGCTATGCAGTTGCGAAAGTGTTTTGTGTTTATCACATTTCTAGGAGGTTGCTAGGTTGTTGCTATACAGTTGCTATGGTGTTCTAAGTGTTTATCACATTTGTAGGTGGTTGCTAGGCCATTGCTGTGCAGTTGCCAATGTGTTCTGATGGTTGTTGGCACTAATGGGATCCAATGGGTCATTGCCCACATTTCTAGGTGGTTGCTAGGGCATTGCTGTGCAGTTGCTAAAGTGTTCTGAGTGTTCATCGCATTTCTAGGAGGTTGCTAGGCTGTTGCTATGCAGTTTCTAAAGTGTTCTAAGTGTTTATCAGATTTCTAGGTGGTTGCTAGGGCATTGCTATGCAGTTGCTAAAGTGTTCTGTGTGTATCACATTTCTAGGAGGTTGCTAGGTTGTTGCTATACAGTTGCTACGGTGTTCTACAGTAGGTGTTTATCACATTTGTAGGTGGTTGCTAGGCCATTGCTGTGCAGTTGCCAATGTGTTCTGATGGTTGTTGGCACTAATGGGTTCCAATTGGTCTTTACCCACATTTCTAAGTGGTTGCTGGGTGTTGCTATGCAGTTGTTGAGGTATTCTGAGTGTTTATCACATTTCCAGATGATGTCTAGGGGATTACTGTGCTGATGCTAAGGTGTTCTCAGTTCTCATCTCAAACAGTTTCATTAAAAATAAGTTATTACTCCACCACGTGCGTATCGTCATAAACGAAGGTGGTTGAACGACCACTTTGCGACAACTTGGTTTCGGGAAACATTCGTGACTAGCTTGATTTCTCCAACGATGCATCGTACTATGGCAGTGAAGCAGCGAGTTACGTAGTTGTACGGGAAACACACCCCGCCCAGTGTGTTTGATAGGGTGTTGTAAGTGGTTATTCTAGTTTGTAATGTGATTGTAGTACAGTAAGACATTTGAAAAACACATTTAGCAGCAGTAAGTAAAATGTATATTAAGGGTTGATTCTTCACTACAGTGACTCAGGCTTTGAACTCAGAAAGCTTTGAAAGTTTGTTGTGTGTTCTGATGGTTTTGCAAGCCTTACAGGTTTTTGTAATTTGAAACAATAAATGGAAATGCGATAGCCTGCAATTTCCCACTCAAACATTTGTAGTAGGTCAATATCAGCTAATCAAGATATACATACATCCCTGGCTAATCAAATTGATCAACAATTGTTTGCCTGTCCTGCTGCTGTATCCTATTACAGCGAATGAGCATCAATATGGCCTACTCAGAGAATATATGAACAATAAAAACCCTGTGATTGTGTTAACAAAAACAAAAATGTATGTTTTCTTACAGAGTTGAGTTGATTTCTTGATCTCAAATAAAAACTGAAATGTTTGTAGCCTATGCAACTCGGCTGCACAGTAGATTTCATTAATACTTTATTTATATAATTAATTACCAGTAAATAAGCTCCTGTCTAGTGTTTTTAATAGCTAACTAACGACCTGTGAACTGAAGTGTGAACATAACTTTCCTGAGTTAAATGTAACATTAAATTATTGACGTCTTTCCATGGTTGAAAAAACACTGATTAAACGAGTATGAGACATGATTAATTTCAGTTCGTTGTACTGTATCTTTTAACATAGGCTACCTTCTGACATTCATGCATAAAATTATAAAATGGACATAATTTCAAAGCTGAGACTTGTTTACAAAGCACAAAGCTCTTTGCAATTATTGGATGGGAGGCGTGCTACAAATAATGTTTAGTGTAGGGAAAAACTGTGGATTTGGCAACCCTGGCTTGATCTACAGGCAATTCATATAGGGTCAAATAGAGCCTGCTTTAACGTTGCTATTTTTTAACTGTGAATGCGTTATTGTCGCGTTAACTTGTCTTAAATTCAACACGAGATTTGCAGAACATGTGGTTTTTCCGCCCCCTTTTGATTGACAGGAAATAATCGACCATGATTTTAAACAATCAGCCAATGACCGATAATGAAAATAATTGCTTTTATCGGCCGTTACCGATTACTAGCTGATACATCTGTGCATCTCTACTTTATTGTGTAGTCAAGTCATCTTCATTTATATAGCGCTTTTAACAATGTAGATTGTTTCAAAGCGGCTTTACAGTAATAAACGGATAATTTACCCTAACCGTACTCTTTAAATTTGTATTGACAATGACTGTTGATGTTGTTTTGACTGTAAAATAATCAACAAGTCTGCTGTTTGAAGAGTGAAATCTCACCCAGATCAATGGAGATATCCGGCTCTGTGTTTGCGGCGTGAGCGGCCGGCTGAGGAAGAAGATGAGGATGCTGAGGGAGGAAGATGGAGTCGAAGAGCGGGCTGGTGGGGGGTGGTGGTGGGGGGCTGTCCAGGTGGTCTGACGGGGTGTCGTCACTGATTCCACTGTCACAGGGTGAAGGGACCCAGAGAGGAGAGCAGGGCTCCGACAGCAGGGAGTCCAGGAAGTTATCCACAACACCTTCATCGTGACACTGACAGACACAAATCACAGAGAATAAATACAGCAGAAACACACATGCACAACCATGATACACACACATTGCAGACGGGTCATGTGTGTCTCTAAAGTACATCATCTCAGGTTACATTTACTTTAACATGCTGGATTTCTCCTACAAAAAAATAAAGTGGGTTTTCATAGCGATGCTATAGAACAGGGATAGGCAACTCCGGTCCTGGAGGGCCACTGTCCTGCAGAGTTTAGCTCCAACCCTGATTAAACACACCTGAACAAGGCAATCAATGTTTTCAGATTGCTAGATACAGGCAGGTGAGTTGTTATCAGGGCTGAAGGTAAACTCTGCAGGACAGTGGCCCTCCAGGACCGGAGTTGCCTATCCCTGCTATAGAAGAACCATATTTGGTTCCCCAAAGAACCTCAAAGTGAACAGATCTTAAAGGACAATGAACCTAGGGGTTAATAACACATGGTTGCCGACTCGATCGTTCTCTGGGATGTTTTTTCATGATAATCGAATGTAAAGAGTTTTATCTCTAAAAACTGATTATAATGCTAGTATATGGGGCATAGAATAGGCAAAAGTAAATCGCTAGTTAATACCACTAACCAGACTCAAAATAGCCTCACACTAACACGGTAGCATAATGAGGGTCCCTACATGCAAACCGAAGCATAGAGAACTTTGCAAGTGTACAGACAGTTTAATAATAAGATACTTTATAAAGACAGTACACGTCGCGTACAGGCAGGAGCCGTCTTTGGAAAACAGTCTCGACCTGTCGAGCCATGAACGCCGTGCCAAGTGAGCTGGTCGATAGGAATTAAGTTTGTGAAATCTAACATAGCACGGTGTTCGTGGCTCGACTAGTCGTGACTGTTTTCCAAGATGGCTCCTGCCTGTATACGCGTAATGTACTCTCTTTATAAAGATATCTTCTTATTAAACTGTCTGTACATTTACAAAGTTCTCAATGCTTCGGTTTGCATGCAGGGACCCTCATTATGCTACCGTGTTAGTGTGAGGCTATTTTGAGCCTTGTTAGTGGTATTAACTAGCGATTTAGCCTTTACATTTAGTCATTTAGCAGATGCTTTTATCCAAAGCGACTTACAACTGAGGACTACAGAAAGCGAGTCATCGTGAAGAGGCAAAAATAATGCAAGAACATTAAAAAAAAAATCTAAATACATTTTTTCCCTCTATAAAGACCCATTTGTGGAATGGATGTAAATGTTTCTTTATGGAACCATCAATGAAGGACCTTTATTTTTTTAAGTGTAAGAGAATACAATTGTACAAAAATACATCTATATTTATACAAAATATATAACACACCAAATAAGAAAAATATTTCCCTTTATAAAATATATAAATATATATACAATTTTAATATATATTTTGATGCAAATATTGTAATCACAATTTCTGTCCAACAAAAATGTGGTTATTTTAAAGTAGGTACATTTTGTCATCTTGCTAAATAAGCTCACAAATATTACATTTTCGATGAGTTAATAAGTCCTAGTTTGTCTTGAATTGTTCATTGCTCAACAGTAGCACGTTTTCTTCATGTCTCCAGTATTGCTTTGCACCCTTGTTAGTATGTAGGCCTACTAATGGCATCTTTAACAAATTAATCCAACCAGCCATGACATCCATCAATTTCCCTCATGTACTGTAGCAGCACGTGTCAAGGGAAATTAAAGCGTGCAAATACTTTCCTAAATAGATACACATCAAATCATCATATCCGAATGATTTCTGAAGGATCATGTGACACTGAAGACTGGAGTAATGATGCTGAAAATTCAGCTTTGATCACAGGAATAAATTACATTTTAAAATATATCACGATAGAAAACAGTTATTTTCACATTGTAATAATATTTCACAATATAACAGTTTTTTCTGTATTTTTGATCAAATAAATGCAGCCTTGGTGAGCACAAGAAATCTTCTCAACAGTTCCCAAAAGGTTTTAGAATAACACAGTTTCATATCAGATAAATCTGGGGCTGACATGTCATGTGCTGTCACCGTGTTTACAAGAAGACTTTCAGGGTGCCTCATTTATTATAATAACTAAAAAATAAAATGTTCTCAGTGTGCTCTCAGTAGGACGGTTGTCTTGTGATTGATCAGATAAACATGTCACTCACGCTTTGATCTGTGATTGACCACGCAGGGAGGTCACCATTGCTCTCCAGAGAGATCTTATGGGGCTCGAGGAGCAGGTCTAGGAGTTCAATCCCGGAATAACCCTGAGACATAGAGGAAAAGATGAAGAGATGGAGGAAATGTGGGAGAAAAACAAATGTAAGTCAATTCCTAAGGTGCTTTCACACAATAAAATCACCATGAATCTTCCCCTCCCTCTTGCAGCAACTTCTCTTCTCTGATGGCGTGTTAAGGGCGGAGCAAACTGTCACTCACGTGAGATCCACCAATAGCATTTTATCTGGACAAGCTGATCTGGTTTTCTGGTTTTTGATGAGTTTTGGGCAGATATCAGCTGGTCAGGTTTAGAGAAAAGCTAGCTGACCATCTAAACAAGGTGAAATATCCTAAAAACAGCATCTAATAAATGTGCTTTGCTTGTTTTAGCTGGCCATGCTAATCTGGTTTGCTGGTTTTGAAGGGGTTTTAGGCTCTTATCAGCTGATCAGGCTAATCAAACATCTGAACCAGGTGAACAAATACAGCTTTTTAAGTTTTAAGCATTTAATACACATATATGTGCCGTTCACAAAAGCAATGGCGTTCTGTCTTTTAGTGCGTTCAAGTCATGTCGGAAAGATCATGTTTACTAGTTGGACGTCACTACAAAGTCGTAATTACGAGTAGGAAACTCATGATTTTTTTCTGAACCCTGAGTTGAGGTCACATGCCAGATGCACAGCAGCGTCTGTATTAATGGTAAATTGCATATAAAAATATTATATATTGTACAATAATAACAAAATATTGAGTGATTTAACCCCTTTATACCGCCATTACATATTTAAAACAGTAATATCCTATACTAAACCTAAACTAATCTTGACAAACTATATATCATTTGAAAGCTTTAAATCTCTAGTTTACATGATTTTCAAAAAAATTACAGAAGAGCCGTACTTTATCAATTTGCAACAAGAATATTGTCATACTCCTAAGGCGTGTTCAGACCTTTATTCTGAAATAGTGATGAACATGAAAAATCATGAAAGAATGGTAGAAACCTCAGTTTGTTTTCATGCCAAGAGTTCAAAAGATAGCATCTATTCAATTCTTAAAGAAAAAAAGGTCTGAAAATGTTTTAAATATAAAGAAAAAAAGAAAAAAGAATAAATTCTCCATTTGTGATGTTGCAGCGAGCTATAATGCACATACGTGTTATTTTTGTGTTTCTTAGAGATTTAATTCATTTTAAAATCTGCCAAACTTTTGCCAAATCAACCTATACTTCTGAATAGGATGTCTACTTCATAAATTGTATGAAAATTGTAAAAATAATGGTTCAGACTCAAACAACATTTGGAAATGGAGGCGCCCTTATATGGGTAGTAATGTCAACTAGTGGAGAAGTGTGGTACTGCGCCCAAACTAAATCTCACTGAAAGCTTATATTTTAACTTCCTTAATTTATTTCACTTCTACAAAAATCTGCCAAATGTTTTCTTTAAAACAAGACCAATCTTACATCTATATTCCAAAGCATTCTCGAATTACAACCATGTAAGTTCGGAATGTGCATTTTCATGTCTATTTAAAAAAAGGGGGGTGCCGCTTAAGGGGTTAATTTACAGCACCTTCATAAATTGAAAAAAAAAGCAAAAACACCACATTTTTTATTCTTCAACCATGGGTGTGATAGGACAAAAACACCACATTTTTTATTCTTCAACCATGGGTGTGATAGGACAAAAACACCACATTTTTTATTCTTCAACCATGGGTGTGATAGGACAAAAACACCACATTTTTTATTCTTCAACCATGGGTGTGATAGGACAAAAACACTATATTTTTTGGGGAACGGCAAAGCGTAGAGTTACCGTCAAATGTAGCCTATCCGGATAAATCCATAGACCATAGCAAATCTGAGCACAGTTTGAGACTTTGTTGAGAAAGACATGTGAGATTACTGGATTTGTCCATGTTTTTTTTTGTGTTAGTAAGCATTCTTCTAAACCACCTTACAACATAGTGGTGACCACTCAGATTTTCTTCAGAAAGTGTCTTCATTACTTCCGCATGTCTGGGGTCCTGAATGTAAAACTTCCCTCCACAATGTATTAAAGAGTGAGGCAGGAAGCTGCTCGACCATTAAAGTTTAACCATGTCCGTCGGGCAGTATTAAGTATTCATTTGAAAGTCTTCAGTGTCGTTGTTAGTGCTGTAGCGCAGAGAACACCTGTAGTTAGTGTAAAGAAGATGACATTTGAAGCACAGCTGGCTATTTGTGACACAGCCGACAGAAACATCTCTCTTCAAGCCTGGTTACAGCATAAAGCAACAGGATATCATCAAATGTGTCAGGAAAAGTTGACAAAATGAATGAATTCATGTGACAAGGCCATGCACCTGATATAATGAGCACGAGGACACAAAAACTGTGACCTAGATCGTGCTTTACATCTGACAAGTCTAACTCAGAAAGGAGAGAAATACAAAAGAAAAATAATATCATGCTCTTAACAACCAAGAGTTTGGATTCCCTAGCTCTGCCAGAGAAAGTAAACTCGATCCTTGAGAAGTTAGTCTGATTCAGAATCACACACGAGACAGAAAAGATTGGCTTTGAGTCACTCTTTTATTGGTTTTCTGTTTAAGATTGTTTAGTTGATTAGCTATCTGTGCAGAATTAAATTAGGTTGTTAAAAAAAAAGAAATTCTTCCTGTGTATTTCTGTCTTGTTTTCCCGTACAAATATCTAAACATTCTTGAATATGATACATTTACTTGAGAAGGGAAATTACTTAAGATATTGAGTCTTAAAATGTATATCAATTAAATGAGTTTATGCTTAAAACAAGAAAAACTTAATTTAAAGAAAAAACTTTTTTTTTTTTTGATTTTTCAGAAAACATTTTGATTCTTAAGTAAATGTCTCTTGATTTCAGTGTTTAGATGTTTTTCTACTAGAAAAACTCAAATATGTATCTTTGCTAAGGGGATTTAGTCACCAAACTTCTAAAATGTACTCTTTCTATCTCGGTAGACCAAAGTCCTCAATGAATTTATGAATGCCTTCGGGAAGGAAAATCATTAATGAGATCTATTCATTTGATCTCCATTGCTTTTTGCAGACACCAATTAGATTTGTTGGAGATAAAATCGAGACCTTTGCTTACTGTAAATCTCCTGCCGCTCAGATTTATCCTCTGAAAAACATGCAGCAGTAGCCTAATATTTATCTCAACAATGCAATGTTTCAAAGTGTGCACAGATGATATCAAGAACTGCAGTCAAAACGTTGAAATATGAAATCAAATGTTGCCAAGACCAAACAATTTAAGCAATGTGTTATCTATATTATTTGTCTCTCTTCAGTATCTCAATTGTTTCTTCCAGACACAAATAAAAACTGATCAAATAAGGGGCCTGATTTACAAACCCTCTTTCGGTGTTAAAAAAAGAAATTTACTAAATACACACAGTGAAAAATATGCGCCGAAAAGGCGTTGACAGGGTTAGTTTTTATTTACTAAGTTTTGCACTCGTCATTTGACTGGTGTTTGTGCCCTTATTTACCACCCAAATAAAGCATGTCTTAAACCAGATGCTAATTTGCGCTGCTCTTGGGAGATTGTGCTGGTCATTACGGAAATGATCCGGCTGCATCCGTGTTCTTTCATGTGTGTGTCGTCAGTAGATCAAACGCAGAACTTTACACTCCCACCGCCGCTTTTATAGAATTGCACTCTTTTTATACTAATTTACCCTGTTTAGTAAATCTGGCACAAAGACTTTAGTCTCTGATTTTTCTCATGAAACAAATCTCTCATCTAGCGTTCCAGTAGACACTTGGACACTTTGCTTAAAAAACAAACAAACAACCACCCGAGACAAAGTTGATGCTTAAAACAAGTGAGACGTTTCCTGAGCTATAAAAGACAGTGGTGGACGAATGTCACATTTACATTTAGTCATTTAGCAGACGCTTTTATCCAAAGCTGAGGACTACAGCAAGCGAGTCATCGGGAAGAGGCAAAAATAACGCAAGAAGTGCTCAAAATACAAAGTTCAGGCATTGCTCAGAGTAGCATAAGCCAAACAAGGGAGGATTAAAGGAAAACATTTTTTGTTTTTATGTCAAGTGTCACGGAAGAGATTTTCAGTTGTCTTTTAAATGAACCAAGGCCTGGGCGAGAAGTTGTGTTGCATGCTCAGTTAGGAAAGGCCTGATCTTCCTGATGTTGTGCAGTGCAAACCTGCATGATCGAGCTGTCTTTGTGATGTGGTCTGTGAAGGTCAGATGCTCATTAAATGTTACTCCAAGATTTCTGACCGACCTTGATGGGGTGATTGAGGTTGCATCTAGCTGGATAGTGAAGTCGTCACGAATCAAGTACTTGAGTAAAAGTACAGATACTCTATTCAAATATTACTCCGGCAAAAGTATAAGTAGCCTACTTATTTTAAGTTTTACTTAAATGTACAAAAGTGCTTGATTTTTAAATGTAGGCCTATTTATTATGTATTAAAAATAAAAAGTACTGATCAATGAATCTAATAAGAAAAATTGGTGCATATTTGATGTATAATTTTTGAACCAATTAAACAGGTTAATTAAATAATGAATCGGACATCGCTATTTTTTAACTGTTAATGTGTCGCGGTAACTTGTCCTAAATTCAACACGAGAGATTTTCTTCACACATATAATCAGCCCTGATCATTGGCTGTTTTTAAACATATTTTTGACATGGGAATGACATGTTTTTATGGAATGTAGTGAAGTAAACGTAAGTTTCCCAAAATAAAAACACTTTCAATTTTAGAAAAATTTACCAAAGTAGAAATACTTATAAACGAGCAATTCAACCTTCCTTTGTCCTTGCATGGACGGCTGTGGCTTATTGACGGGTTTCCAAAAGGAAAGGTTTCATTTGGTATGAAAAAGTCAGACTGAAAACTATGGAAGCTTGTTTCCGCCACAGAATGAAAAATAAAAAAGGCAATTGCGACGTTTTCTCTCTCAGAATTCTGACCTTTTATCTCAGAATTGCGTGATATAAAGTCGCAATTGCAGGTTATAAAGTCAGAATTGCGTGATATAAAGTCGCAATTGTGTGTTATAAAAGTCAGAATTATGAGATATAAACTCGCAATTGCAAGAAATATACTTGAAATTCTGACTTTTTTCCCCCTCAGAATTGCATGCATCTCGCAGTTATGACTTTACAATACGCAATTGGGATATATAAAGTCAGAATTGCATGATATAAAGTCGCAATTGCGTGTTATAAAGTCAGAATTGTGAGATATAAACTATTCTGAGGTAAAAAAAAAAAGGCAGTATTTTTCCCTTATAATTGGACTTTATAACTCGCAATAGTGAGTTTATATCTCACAATTCTGAGAAAATATGTCAGAATTGCGTGATATAAACTCGATATTGTTTTATAAAGTCAGGACTGCGTGATATAAAGTCGCAATTGCGATAAAAAAAGGCAGAATTCTGACTTTATAACACACAATTGCGACTTTATTTCACGCAATTCTGACTTTATATCTCGCAATTCTGAGAAATAAAGTCAGAAATGTAAACATGTAAACTAGAGAATGTGAATGTGATGTCACGCGTTTCACTCCGCGTTGCATTTTGGGAAGGTGCCGCCATCTTTGCAGGATACGTTATCCGTTGCCATTTGCCATGGTTTCTTCAACAGTGAGACCGAGAGAAATAGCGGCAGAGAGAGAGAGAGAGAGCAGCTTGATATTTGTTTGCATTTTGCGATATGCTGCAGTTTCTTGGGAATAAATGGAGAAGGAGGAAGCGAAAGGAAAGTGACTCTATCAAGAGAGAAGAAAAAACAACGCCAGGCAGCGCTATTTAGAGAAACTGCTTGACATCAACAGCATGGACCCGTACGACCTGCCAGCTACAGGATGGACGAAAGACCCAGAAGCACTAGCACCTTTCACACACCCAGACATAGTCAATTAACGTTACCTGGTTTATGGTCTCAGTGGCTACAAGATGCAAGAGTTCAGAAGCTTTCAGTCATTAGAAGCCTATGAACAAGTCTGCTGCGGCTGGGTGCAAGACTTACAAACCCACAAACCTGTAAAAGTCGTAAGCTCAGTCATACTTGAGGTTTCTGGCGTCATTCAAATGTGGAAATAAATCTGATATGAATCTGATACGTGCATTTGCACCTGCCGCGTGAGCGGACAGATCGTACATTCTGTCATGCGAGTCGTATGTCAGTCGTACGTCATTGAAAAAAGTGACTTTTTGAAACATTTCGTGGTACAGTCAGATATATCTATAACAAATAAACAACTCTAGTTGAGCAGAGTATTAATTTAGTTTGTTTGTGTTAAATAAAAGGCGATCTGGCGCTAAATGTTGCTTTTTTTGGTCACTGCTGTCAGTTTATTGACAAGCAGTTTCTCTAAATAGCGCTGCCTGGCGTTGTTTTTTCTTCTCTCTTGATAGTCACTTTCCTTTCGCTTCCTCCTTCTCCATTTATTCCCAAGAAACTGCGCCGTATCGCAAAATGCAAACAAATATCAAGCTGCTCTCTCTCTCTCTCTGCCGCTATTTCTCTCGGTCTGATCTGTTCTACTACCAAAACAGATCAATTTCTCCAACGAATACCAAACCCTTGGGATCTTTAAACCTCAGATTAGTTTTCATCCCAGACGGGCATGTTCTCTCAACCTTCAGTTTATTTGTGTTTCATTGACAGGATCGCTCCTGGTCATGCGGTTTAGCAGTGAAGATAAGCTTATCTCATCTGAGCAAAGTTTTGTATGGCTTGTGCTAATAGCACAGAAGAGTCACACACAATACTTGAATCAACCTCTAAAGAGCAGTTTCAAGGATGTTTGTGAAGTGAGACTCAAAGCTAGATGGGTTGATTTGCATTTTGTCATCAAACAAAAGAAAGTTCAACATGCAAAAGAGCTAACTTTAACTTCCAGTTTCATTTGGGAGGTTGTATATAAACTGATGGCTGTACTAAATCAAGATTACAGACGGCAAAGTAACACGGACAGAACAAACATCTCTCAGGGATGAGTGTGTGAGAGTAATTACGACATTTTAGTGTAATTGAGTATCTGTTGAACTTTCTCTGCCTCGTCTTGTGTTAATGGAACAACTCTGAGAGGAGCCTTGGGTTTATTCTTGTTTACGTGCATGCCGATGAGTTACTAGACTAATTAGGAAAAGATAATTATCCTCGGGGTTTGTATTATTGTCATTTCCACACGCTTTCAAGCACAGCAAATACACTGGTTCAATAAAACCTCAAAATACCAGGATGCTATTTTGTTCTCGATTGATGAGATATAAATGGAGAGCAAATTTGCTCCTGAATGTTTCTCCTGAGCGAAAGAGACCCGTAATCTCACACATATCTCAACTAGAGTTTCATGAGATCTCAATAATGTCTCAAACATCTTTTTAATCAAATTCTTCCAAAACAATCATTTTTCTCTGGGTTATTAATCTTCAGATCATCAAGCTCAACCACATGGGTTATTCTCAAAAAGCAGTGCCATGGCTCTGTTTGTGTTGTAAAACATTTTTTGAAAAGGAGAACAACGATTTGAAATGTTTTACATTGGATCATCAAACATTTTGCATGTCCCCATTCATATACTGTATATCATATATCCTACTGTATACTATTTATACAGTACCGGTCAAAAGTTTGGAATCATTTTTTGATTTTTTTTTTAAAAAGTCTCTTTTAAAAAGCATTTTAGAATAATTTCTGAAGGATCATGTGACACTGAAGACTGGAGTAAAGATGCTGAAAACTCAGCTTTGATCACAGGAATACATTACACTTTTTTACTGTATTTTTTTTTTTTTTTTTTACAGCATAAGAGCATAAGGTGAGCATAAAAGACTTCTTTCAAAAAATCACAATTATTCCAAACTTTTGATCGGTATGTGTGTATATATTTCTGATACTGTTGGTATATATACTTGTTTATTTTTCTAAATATGAATGTGACCCTGGACCACAAAACCAGTCTTTTGGGTAATTTTTTTAAAATTGAGATTTATACATCACATGAAATCTGAATAAATAAGCCTTCCATTGATGTATGGTTTGTTCGGATAGGACAATATACAACTATTGAAAATCTGGAATCTGAGGGCGCAAAAAAATCGTAACATTGAGAAAATCTCCTTTAAAGTTGTGCATTTATGTTCACGATTGTGCTGCATTCACTCACAAAAATATTTTTTACATATATTTACGGTAGGAAATTTACCAAATAGCTTCATGGATCACGATCTTTATTTAATATCCTAATGATTTTTGGCATAAAATAAAAAATTATAATATACCCGTGCGACTTATGACTGGTTTTGTTATCCAGGGTCACACATATATACATTTTAGGCATACCATATTTTGGAGGACGCACCCAGTTATGGTGGCCAGTGTGGCGTTTACAGCCCTGTACTGGGCCTGAGGTGGGCCGGTTCGGCATTAACCTTTTCAAATTATTATTATTTTTTAAATCAAAGCATAAAAATGGCACCGTTACCTGATAATGACCCCATTCCAAACAATGAAAATCACAGTAAAAGCAATGAGAATGCAATACTTCACCTTGTCTGAGAGAAGTGCCATGTTCCAGGCACTAGAATCCATGTACAAGAAAACTGATGATTAATATCCAGAGAGAACAATACAGTATGTCCGTGTGGATCTGTCCTCTCACAGTTGTGTTCCTGGATGTGTTCTCTGTTCTAGGACAAAGTTGAAACTCCAGATAAACTCCAGATAATGAGCCTATGATTCAATTGGATTGTTAATGTTTACAGGGCTTTGACTGACAGGATCTGCATTCTGTTTATCAGTGAGGAGAGGATGATGATCTCATCAAATTAAATAAACACCAAAACAGGAGAGGATGACATCATTGTCTAAATGAAATGTAAATTAAGTGGAAACATCCACTGTAAGATAAAAGGTTCAGTGGGTTTCTTCTATATAGAACTCTAGGGTTCTTGACTCCATTTTAAAAAACACTTTATGCCAAAAAGGTTCTAAATAAGGAGAAATATCTTAAATGTAATTATTTAATTAGTTTATTTGTCAGGGAAAATGTACAAAATACATTAATCTTATGAAAAGATGTTTTGTACCAGAGTAAATTATTGCATAATATTATATTTAAGGGATTATTTCCTTTTTTTTTTTTTTTTTTATACTATTGTTGAAGTATGATGAACTCATTCATCAAATTAAAATAAATATATTAATAAATAAAAATATATAAATAAATACATAATATATAAATTAATTAATTAAAATACAATTAATTCCAACTAAACTTACTAATTACTAAATTTAAATGTCTTATATTATTGCATAATATCATATTAACGGGTTATTTCCTTCTTTTTTTTCTTTTTTCTTTTTTTTTACTATTGTTGATGTATGATGAACTGTTTAATTCATAAAATTAAAATAAATACATTAATAAATAAAAATAAATAAATAATATATAAAGTAATTATTTAAAATAAAATAAATTCCAACTAAACTTACAATTTATTCAATTTAAATGTAATTGCATAATATCATATTTAACAGGTTAAATCCTTTTTTGTTATGTTTTGAGTCAACTTTGTCTCATATGTTTCTCTGAAAAAAATATAGATAAAAATAGATCCTGATGGGTTAATAGTTGACTTCCAGTGAGAGCAATAAGAGAGCTAAACAAATGCGGATCGATTATTGAGTTCTTTTGGAGATCTTTCACTTTTGAATAAGTCTTTGGTATCTTGGCATATCCTATAGTCTGAGACATTGCTGAGATCTTTGACATAAAGTTTGTGTTTCACAAAGTTTGCTGCTTCGTTATTTGTAGATTATATTATGGTATACTGAAAAACAATGATAGGTGAAACTCGAAAATTATAAAATGGTGCAAAAGTTCATTTATTTCAGTAATTTAACTTAAAAGGTGAAACTAATATATTATATAGACTCATTACATGCAAAGTGAGATATTTCAAGCCTTTATGTGTTATAATTTTGATGATTATGGCTTACAGCTTTCTAAATTTTAAATTAGAATATTGTGAAAAGGTTTTCATAAGCTGTAAACCATGGCATACACTCTAAAAAATGCTGGGTTGTTTTAACCCAATTTTGGGTCAAATGTGGACAAACCCAAACGTTGGATTAAAAATGCATTATAAAATTTTTACCTAACGACTGGGTTTGTCCATATTTGACCCAAAATTGGGTTAAAACAACCCAGCATTTTTTAGAGTGTACTTGAATCAACCTCTAAAGAGCAGTTTCAAGGATGTTTGTGAAGTGAGACTCAAAGCTAGATGGGTTGATTTGCATAATCATCAAAATGATAACAAATAAAGGCTTGAAATATCTCACTTTGCATGTAATGAGTCTATATAATATATAATATGTAATGATGAGTTTCACCTGTAAGCATTTCATACGTTTTAAAGGCTTTTATTAGCAAAAAACATTGAATATACTGCATGCACAGAGTCAATATTGCCCCTTCTTCTTCAAAACCTGCCATTCGCTCTGGCATATCAGCTTCTGGGCCAAATCCTGAATAATGCCGATCACTTTTTGCATTATTAGTGTCCGGAGTTGATCACAATTTGAGGATTGACCTCAGGTATGACCTCAGCCCTAATGATCTCTGAGCCACTTCATTATCACTCTTGCCTCGAGACATGGTGCTGCGTCATGCTGGAAAATGCTCAGATCATCACCAATTCCTCCTGGTTCGTTGGGAGAAGTTGTTCTTGCATTCATGGCAGTGTCTTTGGCAAGCTCTGCACTGGTGGTGGCATGGAGGAGACATTCTGGTGCTGTCTGGACTGGATGTCCTGGAAACTTCTTCACTGCTGTTGAATCTCTCCTTGAAGTTCTTGATGATCCAGTAAACGGTTCTTTCAGGTGCAATATTTCCTTGCATGCGAGGCCATCAGCCTGCTCTTATAATCCAGTCAGAATGATAGAGTGATTTTACCTGAATACTCGTTCACATGATATGATTAGTGAGATTATGTTACTCTGTAAAAAAAAAGTTGCTGCCTT
Source organism: Phoxinus phoxinus (assembly GCF_949152265.1). Lineage (NCBI taxonomy): Eukaryota > Metazoa > Chordata > Actinopteri > Cypriniformes > Leuciscidae > Phoxinus > Phoxinus phoxinus. Next base: position 40,337,362 of record NC_136880.1, on the reverse strand, counting down.
ACATTTTTAATTACAATCAACTTGGATGTTTAAGTCATTTCAACTTAAATTACATTAAACTGACTTAAAAAAAAAATAGTTGAATCTTGTATAACTTATTTAAAAAAAAAGTTGAAAGTTGCTTAACTTATTTTGATTAGTTAAAGTAAAATATATATATTGTCATAACTTATTGATCACATCATTTTTATAGCTGGACATTATGTGCCAGGGCCAAAAACAGTGAAATTTGCTTTGTTTTTTGTTTTGTTTTTGCCATAAAGTTCATTTTTAAGTTGGCCAATGATGCTTTTTGCAATTGTTTAAAATGCATCTGATCAGTCTGTACAATAAACTACAGGAATATTTGCAAAACAATATTCATGTCACTGCCAACCACAGGTGTATGACAGACTTTTGGGAGAAAACCTCTATTTGATTTCTTTGCATTTTCATTGCGTTGCATTAGAAGTGATCTCTCTTTTGAATTCCATGATTTGTTTGTATTTGACAAATTTGTTTGCATGAAAATGTTTGTAGACTTGCAGTGTGTACTGAAATCTGCAATAGACATGCTGCATGTGCAAAGATTCAGTCTCCGTGACTCTTAACCTGAGGTTTGGCACACAGATAAACCGAAACCGTAAGCTGAATAAGTCTGAACTGTGCAATCAGTGCACGCTTATCCTGTATGTGTCCCAGCCGTTATCACAGAGGATAAGGCTAATATTGGGAACTGCCCATACTCATCAGAAAAACAGAGAAAAGTGTTACATAATTCATGAACAAACTCCAGACATGTTTTAGCGATTATTTAGTTTGGCTTGACAAAAATCAGCATACTTTTCTTGTGCAAGAAACACTTTTAACAACTGTTTAGTTGTTGGTGTTGCTAAACGTGATTAACTAAACAATATTCATCTAGTAGTTGAACATGAATGAATATTCAATACAGCTGGAGCTCTATGTGACATACTGTCAATTACCAGATAAAAACATTTCAACTCAGGTTGTAAAAACAAAGAAAAGCATTTACAGAAATGAATTTTCTTTGGGGTAAACATTATCCCATGATGTTTATTGTCAGCATGTTTACTTAAAAACAAGCAAACAAACAAAATAAGGTCAGTTATTATCGTTAACCAAATCTAAAACTAAAACTATTAAAACATTTCTGCTACAGTTTTTTACAACTGCTTACACACATTTTCAAACTATGTCACCTTTTTTCAAAACTCTACACACAATTCCCAAAACTGCCATGCAAAATGCCGCACATCTCCTTTAAAAATGTAACACTGCATTCAAAATGCCATAAACACACGTCAGAATGAAGCATTTGCATCAAATGGCAAACACTTCTTTCATAATAGTGAATTTTTGGATATACTGTACCATGTAAACACTGCTGTTCTAAATCTAAAGCTCTTTGGTTTAATATCTACATTTCAATACAGTGTTCTACAGTGAAAGTAATCCACTGAGAGGGGTAACAAGTACACTGTAAACACCAATGCAATGTAGAAACAGAAAATATTTACAGTTTTTCTCAATTGTTTACACACAAATACTGGTACTTGAGACACAATGACCACAACATGTAACTCATTCACCAACCCCCAGAACCAGTTCTGCTAAACTACAAGCACAACTCCTGCTTTACACTCAAACTGCAGCTCTAAAACACACTTTTTTCAAAACATTCTCTGCATTTGTCACAATTTTCATGCAGAAAATCTCTTGTTTTCACAAGGAACACACTGCCATTCAAACATGCACACTGACTATCACACGGGCAAACACCCGTCACACAGTTTTACAATCAGCAATCAGAGCTTTAGCATAAAAGGGCAACAGGTGAGCTCTTCAGTGGAGCAAATTTAGTTTTACTGTAACTGTATATGTTACACACGAGGTCCACACGTGCGTTTTATGAAGATTTAGGGTCGGGTTTTATTTCAGGTACACTTGCAACACCTTAAAACAATCTCGGTAACAATAGCAACAACAATGCTCTTCATCAATCGTCTCGCGCTATTTTCGTTCTTTTCCAATCTCGCGACCTTTTCAGATCTGCCTTCTCCAAATCTCGTCTGCCAAGCTTTTAGCTTAAAAGTCACAGACTGAAAATAATAAAGATGACTTGTTTAAATACACTGACATTAAATAAAATAGTATTTAAGATGAATAATGGGGGGGGGGTGAATTTACATATACAGTAAATTCTTCTGTTGTTTTGTATGTAGGACCACTGAATGTGCAACTTTGGGATGTGTTTATGTGTTCTGAGTATAGAAACAATATTCTCAAATATTTTACAACACACTTATGTATGTACTACTGTCTGTAGTAAGTGTAACACTGAAAAAAAAAAAGGCCTCAGTCATTATGATGAATGGAGAAGAAGTGTTTTCCATTGAGCTCATCAGTGTTCAACTGGTTCTTATAAATGTCTATTCATATGATGGTTTGTGTGTGTCATTTGTAAAGTTTAATTTTGCAGGAGAATTGAGGGGTTTTGCCATTGTGTGTGTTTTTTGATTTGTGTGTGTTCTGAGAATATGAGGCATGCTTTCAGAAAATGTGTGTAAACAATCGAGAAAAACTGCAATACAGTAAAGAACGCAATTGTGTGTGGGGTCATCCATTGCTCAAAACAAGTAATCTGACCTTTGACCTGTTTATAGGCCTATACTACAGTAAAGCAGTGATTAGTGATCAGTAAAGCAATTAGTGTTTGCACATGTGAGGAGCGCGTGTGTGTGTGTGTGTGTGTGTGTGACCTGGTGAATAAGTGTAGCATTTTGATTAGTTGTGTTTGGAAAAGGAAAGCAAGTAAATTCCTGCTAGATTTTTGTGTGTTAGGAAGATAATTGTGTGTAGTGTTTTGAAAAAAGTGTTTAATGCAATTGAAAACTGAGTCAAAGGCTGATTAATAGCTTATGGTTTTGGACATTTGGTGTGTAGTTTTGCACTTTGAGTGAGAGGTTTCAAAAATCATGTGACATAAAAATATTTTGTGTGTAAGCAGTCGGAAAAAACTGTAATTAAAATAAAGCTAAAATAAACTTAATTGTTAGTTGAAAAAAATTAACTAGAGATGTTGCCTTGGCAATGAACTGAAATAAGTTTTAGTCGGAGCACTAAAATAATTAAACTAAAAATTAAATACATCTAAATTAAACCTATAGCAATATTTAAAATAATTAAATAAAACGACATGACATAAAATAACTGAAAATTAAACTTACTATAAAATGAACATGAAAATGGAAAATATGAAAAAAAAGTTGAAAAACAATTAAAAATATGAATAAAACTATAATAAAACCTAAAACAACACTGGATCAGAATATATTTCTTTATGCCTCTCCAGACATGCCTGCAAACAAGCCTGAAGGCACGCTCTTTCAAACGCGCTCACATTCAAGGGCAAAGGTCATATTGGCTCTGTCGAACACACAGTGAGGCTTTGCTGTTTGTTCACTGTAACTGAAGGTATTAGGAGGATCTTTGATGTTCCTGACTCCCGTGTGTGTGAACGGTGGGGCGTCTGTAAGTTAAGCAGTTCAAGTCTCACACCAGAACAATTCTTCCACAGAAATGCTTCAGAGAGAATCTTCCACACAAAAAAGGTCAAGAAAACCAATTAACTCGTCGCTCCAAATCCTGGATGCACAAAAGAGGAATTGAGATTAAAAAGAAGAGAAAATGATTTAGATTTTATCTATCTATTTGTGTGATTGTATGAGTTTGTGTGTGTCAGGTGTTGCCTTCATTTTGATGTGTGTGTGCGTGTGTGTGTGTGTGTGTGTGTGTTTTAGAACAGAAACCAATTTAAACAGCTCTGGCATCAAATAAATCCAATGCAGAAAGAAACTTTTTAAAAATGAAACAATAACGTTCATGTATTTCCATGGTATTTGTTATAATACACATCAGAGCTGTCATGCATTTTTGAAAGCAATGTTTGGCCAAATGCAGTGAAGAAACACACCGAATATGGTTGCCAGACGCTCTTAAAGGGTTTTATTGTCATGTGGTTTTATCAAGATGGAAGGAGGGTCAAAGGTCAAGTAAGGTGGTGTAAAAACAATTTCAGGCAAAAACAAAACAAAAAAAACAATCAACAATTAAATACTTGAATGGAAAGTTAGCTAGTTGCCAAAACAATATTTTGTATTTTTTATTTAGTTGTGATGTACTAAAATGACTAAAACTGAAATAATAAATAATAAAAACGACATACATACATACAAATAAAAATAGTAACTTTACAATAATGACGAAAACACAACAAAATGACTAAAACTAAAATTTTAATGGAAAATATAAAAAGGAAAACTAATTCAAAATGTGAATAAAAACTCTATTAGTATCTCAATATTAAATAACACTGGTACCAGTTTCGACTGTAACCACTGACTCATACAGTTAAGCATGTATACTGCAGTTTTATGATGGATGCTGTACAATCTGTCCAAACTCTTATCTGGCGTCTCAGATAATCTTTCTCACGACCATAAACAAAACGATAATGCCTGAATCATTAATGTGATTTCATGGCAATCCCTAAAATGATCTAACCAGAGGAAGGTCTGTTTTTCTGTTACTAAGGAACATATGTTCCCCACATAGACATGAATGAACTCACAGTTATATTACTGTAATACTGCACTGTTGGTCTGTTGCTCAACAGCTACATCTGCTGGCCTATTGGCGCATAGAAAACACTGAACATATTTATTTTATAGAAAGAGATAGTAGGTCTATATGTAGAACAAAATCCTTACATCTTCTTTTTATTGTTTGTGATATAAACGAGAAATAATGTCCTCAAACTTATCCAAACATTATATTAAAAATAAAAAGGTGGCAAGTGCATAGAGAACTCAAACTCGAGCTCCCATAATTCAAGAAGGCTGCAACTGCGCATGCGCGCGTGTCAGATGGGACGTAAACAAGCTACAGGAAGTGCAGCTGTTACATTGTCATAGAAGGTTTGTGCACGGATTATTTTTCTTAATATATGTATAATTATTCTCTAATATTTTATCAGCATGATGTCTTATTTTCTCGTTCATACAGCGTATTAATCTTTTAATAATTTTAAATGTCGACTTTGTCCATAAAATCCGAGGTTCGTTAGCAGACATGCTAAGCTATGAATCTCCCTTTATTACTTTTGAATATTTAGTTATAATCATTGTTGTTGTTAAACGTTTTCTTGGTGGAAATGCATCTTTTAAGTCCGTTTCATTCATTGTTTTTTAAAATAATCTGTCATATGGTCTGGCTTGTGTTCAATTCAACGAAACAGCTGCTGTCAGGAAAGATTTATTCTGTTCTTTAGTGGAGAAAATCTTTTCTTTATAATCTGTCGAAATGCCTTTAAATCACTATGGTTGTGTGAGTTAAAGCCGTGTCCCTCTGTTTTGAATGTAAGGTGATTGCTTATCACCTTACATTCTTTTTGTTGATTTTTTTGTTGATTTATTAGGGGCAGGGCCCGCAGTTAAAATAATCTCTCTCTCTCTCTCTCTCTCTCTCTCTCTCTCTCTCTCTCTCTCTCTCTCTCTCTCTCTCTCTCTCATACACACATATATAATCATTTTACATGCACCTTTTAATTATCTTCATTTTTGTACTCAGTTGTCACACAGCAGAGTTGTTTAAACTACCTTATACAGATAAAAAAGAGTTGTCTATGAATATTGTTAATATAAATGTATGTTATCATGATTTAGAGACTTTTGTGATTGATCTGAACTCTTTTAAAGTGAACGAACTCAAAAGTGACCCTATTTACTATCTAAATACATGTTTTAGATCTAATTGAGATTATTCATTTGAGATGAGATGAGTTATTCTAAAGAAAAAAGTTGGTTCCCGTATTTTTTTCTATTGATATGTAATAACTTGCTCCGTCCGCTTCTGATATGATTGTACTTTTTCAACTTGCATTCTTATTTTTCCACCCCCTTTTTTGGTTTTAATGAGATCTAATCTTGCTGGTAATGTTTGAGCTTTTGCTGGTATTTATGGACACAAATGGGCTTTTGTGGATGTGGGCCTAACAAAATATGCTTCTACAGTTAATTATTTTTACTTAAGTAAAATAATAATGTATAGATGACAAAGATTGTAGCTCAAAGTGCTACTAGTTGGTACTATATTTTTAGTGTTTACAATATGAAACTGAGAGAGTTTATTTAAAGGGATAGTTCACCCAAAAATGATAAATTTGTCATCGTTTACTCACTCTTGTGTTGTTCCAAACCTGTATGAGTTTCTTTCTTCTATTGAACACACAAAAGAAGATATTTTAAAGAATGTTGGTAATCAAACAACTGGCGGTAGCCGTTGACTTCCATAGTAAAAAAAAAGGGGAAGTCAATGGGTGCCGTTAACTGTCTGGTGACCTACATTCTTTAAAATATCTTCCTTTTTTGTGTTCAGAAGAAAGAAACTCATACAGGTTTGGAACAACATGAGGGTGAGTAAATGATGACATAATTTTCATAGCTTTCTCTAATTTCAGTTTTTTTTTTTTGGTGTTGTTGGGTCTTTAATCATAAATTGTAATAATTCAATAAATGATCAAGGAATTTTTTGATATTGTTGGATATGAAGAAGGTGGCTTTTGTGGTTTGAAGTTTGTACTTCTCGACCAATAAACCCCTTTTTTAATTTTAGTGACAGAGTTCTAGGATCCTGTTATTGCAATAAAGATGCAACAAGCATTATGGTCACTAGAGGACAGTGTTTTCAGTGTTAAAAAGTTACATTAGCAGATCTGAACATTTAGTAGCACATAATGTCATACAGTTTACAGAAGGGGTTTTAAGAGACCCCTATTTGAAGGTTATCTGTTCATCTGATTTAAGAAAACTGCTGCTTAAAAAAAAAAAACATGCTGCCATGAGAGGTTCATGTGCTCAAAATGTGTTTCAACAAACACAGTGTAGGTTTTTTTTGCGCAGTTCTTACATTTCAGATTCACCATTGTGCATCAGAAAGAGTGTCAATAAAAATGGCAATTGTATTTAAACAACTTGTCTATATTTCTCCTGTTCAGGTGACATGGAGAGGTAATGCGTCATCAGAGCGAACAGCCAATCCCAGGGCATCGTGCTGCGAGGAGCCAATAGCAGGGCAGCGCAGAGATGACGGAGTGTTTCCTGCCACCCAGTAGCAGTCCTGTGGAGCAGAGGAGGGCGGAGCATGCCGGGGGTGTGGCACGTACCCCGAGCTCTGAAGAGATCAGCCCTACGAAGTTCCCAGGTCTGTACCGCACGGGCGACCCCTCGCCCCCTCACGACGGACACCACCATGAGCCGCCCGACGTGGTGTCCGATGACGAGAAGGAGCACAACAAGAAGAAGAACAAGTTTAAGAAGAAGGAGAAACGCAGTAAGATACACACACACACACACACACACACACACACACACACACACACACACACACACACACACACACACTCCATATTTACACTCAACAAGGCCTGATGCTCTGATGTAAATAAAGACTTTGTTATTACATGTTATTACATAAAAAGAAAGGGAATAGAGAAAGCACAGGCACACTTATCATGCAAAACATTTAACAAAAAGTTGTTTTGTTTCGAATCTTGAAACATTTTAATATTTTATTATTTAGTGCAATCATATTCAGACATTTGAAGTATCTGAATGCCTTTTGGAGCCACTGTAGATCTTTGCTTTTCAAGTCATTCGATTGTGTCACAATCATTTCTTGTCTTTCATCTATGGTTTTGAATTTCAGTAGCAAACATGCTTTTAAGATTCTTTTGGTTTGTCTCTGTCAATCAAATCAATATTATGATTCAGTTATTCATTTGCATCAACACAATTAACAAATTTGACTGTTTATGTTAATTAGCATAAATCACACTCTGTGTGCTAATTTTCTAAACTATATGTGCATATTAAATATTAATATAAATTAAAATGCGGAAATAGATTTGTTGCTTGTGTTCTTGCTTGCCTGGATTATTTTTAGCACATTTTTGGTTGAAATTAAAATTATGGTACTAGTAAGGTTTGTTTATTTCAAGAAATTAGTACTTTTATTCAGCAAGGATGCATTAAATTGATGAAAAGGGACAGAAAAGGCAGTTATGTTTTCTATTTTAAATAAACAAATGTCTTTTTGTGATTTATCAAAGAAAAATCCTGAAAAAAAGGAATTAAATCATAATTTCCACAAAAATATTAAGCAGCACAACTGCTTTCATTATTAATAATAATCATAAATGTTTCTTGAGCAGCAAATCTACATATTTGAATGATTTCTGAAGGATCGTGTGACACTGAAGACTGGAGTAATGATGCTAAAAATTCGGTTTTGGTCACAGGAAAAAATTACCTGAAAAATATTCAAATAGAAAACATTTTAAATTGTAATAATATTTCACAAAATTACTGTTTTTACAGTAATTTTAATCAAATAATTGCAGCCTTAGTGAGCAAAAGAGGCTTCTTTCAAACACCTAAAAAAAATCTTACCAACCCCAAACTTTTGACTGGTATTACTACTGTATGTTACCCTGGCAAGCCAGACTTACATCAAGATGTTTAGTCTGGCAACTCTCCATAGACGCGGCTTAATCCGAGGGGCGGGATAAACGGTTGTCTCTCAAAATCCCTCTGCACGCAATAGGATAGCGCTACAACCAACCAGAGCAACGAAGAAGGTGACGTAGTCAGAGCGGTCTTCTTCCTTTTTTAAGAATGACTTAAGTGCCGTTCTTTGCTCTTTTCTTAAAGAAAAAAAACTTAACTCCAAGTCCTCCAGAGTCGCGGCCAAAGCCGATTCGAAAGACCTCTGTTCTCCATCCGCAGCCGCCATTCTTTGTTTTCAAGTGGCAGCCGTCGCAACTCTGTCGTCATATGTTAAGCCCGCCCGCTGACTCTATACACAACGTGATTGGCCTGAGTCCTGACCCAATTTAGGTTTTTGCAGCTAGAAGGTCTATGGAGAGTTGCTAGACTGCCCTGGCTGCAAAATACATTTTGCTGCCGCTAGGGTGCGTCTAGATTTCTAGGCTAACTGTATGTATCAAATGTCATCAAAAGGCTGAGAAAAAAAAAAAAAATATATATATATATATATATATACATATATTTTTTTTGTAGCTAAATAACCCAGCTCTAGTTCATAGTATGCCCTTCTGCCCTCGATGTGCAAATGCTCCAGTTTCTGTGCCGCTTCAGAGTGAATTCTTTATTTTGCATGCCACTATATTTAGCTGCCTTACAGCAGCCTATTGCACACAAGCAGGAAGTGATGGAGCTTTAAGGACACACCCTGTAGGTGTGTTACAGTGGCTGAGGAGGGGTGTTCGTGAGCAGCCGAATACTGTGCTGCTCGGGGAGAAGTCGGTGTCAGGACGAGGAAATGGATCACTAAAAAAAGAACTGGCACAGGGGGGGATATTGCTAAATTGTTAGCTGACCTCTTTAGAGCAGTTTTCTGTGCCTTTCGTTCTGCTCATTTCAGTCTCGCCTAACCTTGAGAGACACAGACGGTGAGACAGTAAATTTTGCACAGCTGTTAATAGGACGTTTTCTCTTTAGCAGCATCAGGTCCTGGAAGAAAGATTTCTCTTCTCTTCTCTTCTCTTCTCTTCTCTTCTCTTCTCTTCTCTTCTCTTCTCTTCTCTTCTCTTCTCTTCTCTTCTCTTCTCTTCTCTTCTGGTTTAGTCTCTTTATCTCTTCTTTTTTATCTCCTCTCCCTGTAGCTGAGGGATACGCCGCTTTCCAGGAGGACAGCTCTGCCGATGAGGCCGAGAGCCCGTCTAAGATGAAGCGATCCAAGGGCATCCACGTCTTCAAGAAGCCCAGTTTCTCCAAGAAGAAAGAAAAGGATTTTAAAGTGAAGGAGAAGGGACCTAAAGAGGAGAAGGCCAAGGAAAAGAAGTCTAAAGACCTGACGGCAGCGGACGTGGTGAAACAGTGGAAAGAGAAGAAAAAGAAGAAAAAGCCAAGCACAGAGCCTGAACCTGTGATCACGGAGACGACGACGGCGATGACGACGACATTGCGGCCGATCTTTGGAGCGCCTTTAGTGGAAGCGGTGAGGAGAACAGCGCTGTACGATGGTATACAGCTCCCGGCCGTCTTCAGAGAGTGTGTGGACTACATCGAGAGCTACGGCATGAAATGTGAAGGCATCTATCGTGTCTCTGGTACGACCCTCTTCTACTTCCTGTGAACTGAACTGAAATGTCATGTTTGTTTATTTAAAGGAATATTCTGGGTTGGTTTCAACTTTAAAGGGTTAGTTCACCCAAAAATTAAAATGATCCCATAATTTACTCATCCTCAAGTCATCCTAGGTGCATGACTTTGTTCTTTCAGCCAAAAACAATTGGGGTTATTTAAAAAAATATCCAGGCTCTTCCAAGCTTTATAAAGGGAGTGAATGGTACAATAGATTTTGAAGTGCAAAAAAGTGCACCCATCCATCATAAAAAAATATATTTTTCTTACAAAAACACATCGCTTTACTTCAGAAGGCCTTTATTAACCCTCTGGAGCTGTATGGATTACTTTTATGTTGGTTGAATGCGCTTTTTTGGGCTTCAAAATCTATGGTACTACAGGTGAAACTCGAAAAATTTGAATATTGTGAAAAGGTTTTCATAAGCTGTAAGTCATAATCATCAAAATTATAACAAATAAAGGCTTGAGTCTATATAATATATTAGTTTCACCTTTAAGTTGAATTACTGAAATGAACCTTTGCACGATATTCAAATTTTTCGAGTTTCATCTGTATACACTCTCATTATAAAGCTTGTAAGAGCCAGGATATTTTTTAATATAACTCTGATTGTGTTTGGCTGTAAGATTAAAATGTCTTATAAACCTAGGATGGATATAATGTTCATTTTTGGGTGAACAACTTACACTTGAAGTCAGTTATTGCAGACAATAATTTTAACTTTTGAACAAATTTGTTTAATCATCTCTACCTCATTAGTGGGCTTGGATCTCTTTTTGGTCCTCTTGTGATAAAAGAGTATTAGTCAACGAAAGCTATGCTAGACTGCTGACACAAAGCGAATGTTTGGAAACTAATATCTAAAATGTGTTACGAACATCTGACAGTGAATACATGTGCCTCAGCAGCTTTTCTTTTATCTGCTCTTTTCACAGACATAAAAAGTCAAAATCAAATGTACCTTGCAGCTTTTGACACTCTGGTGTTGTTTCTATAGGTATGAAGTCTAAGGTTGACGAGCTGAAAGCGGCGTACGACCGTGAGGAGTGTCCATGTCTGGAGGAGTATGATCCACACACAGTGGCCAGCCTGTTGAAGCAGTACCTGCGAGAGCTGCCCGATAACCTGCTGGGTAAGGAACTGGTCCTGCGCTTCGAGGAGGCCTGCGGGCGGCCCAGCGAGGCAGAGAAGCTGCAGGAGTTTCAGAGGCTTCTGGGGGAAGTGCCCTCGGGGAGCAGACTCCTCCTGGCCTGGCTCATCACTCACATGGACCACGTCATCGCCCGCGAAATCGACACCAAGATGAACATCCAGAACATCTCTATTGTACTCAATCCCACTGTACAGGTGAGCTTAGAATATACAGGTGATGTTTTGATCATCAGTTCTAGATTTGATCATTCTGTTCATTTTATTCTGAGTTCTCCAAATATTAACAAGACTAATTTGTATTGTTGTTATTATTTTTTCTTTCTCATAAATTAGTTGTTTCTCATATCACTCTACACATTCCTTTTTTCTCACATTAAAACAAATTAGCTTTAGCTGAGTAAATATCATGAACAGTTTTGGACCTTTTTCCATTTGCAATATTTTGTAAATATTCAACACATTACATACAATTTATGATACATTATTAATATATATATATATATATATATATATATATATATATATATATATATATATATATATATATATATATATAATATGTATATTAAAAAGTAAAAAATATTTCACTAAATTATATATAATGTGTTAAACATTTACAAAATATTTGTTTTAGGCCTATGGATAAACATTTATCCTTAGGCTATATGATTTGATTGATTAGCAAGACTTATTATTATTTTAAATTCAACATTTCAAGTTTCTTATATTACTCAATAATATTGCCTCTCAGATTAAATATCATAAATAATACAGATTATTTTTCCATATGTACTATTTTGTACATTTTCAATACATTATGTACAGGTGTGGCAAAAAGCTGCTTTTGTACCCTGTATGGATGTACACTGCACAGTAAAGATTCTTTGATGGGAAGTTTAGTATAATAAAACCACGGTATACACTCACTGTTCCAGTGGAGAGTTTCTGATGTGTTTCTGCTCTCGAACTGAAGGTTGTCCTACTTTACAGTCCCACAGGGGACATGTAGGATGGAGGTGCCCTCATATTGCTAATGAGGTCTTTGTTTGGGGTCAGTTTTATTTGAGAAGCATCTGCAAATGATGTGGAGAAGAGGGGGGTGGAACATTATTGGGCAATAACACCATAAATGTAACTCCCATAAACCTTTTTTAAGGTTTACTATGACTGCATATTCCTGTATGACACAACACTCTCTGGTTTCTAGATCGGGAACCGTGTGCTGTACGTGTTTTTCACACATGTCCGTGAGCTGTTCGGTGATGTGCCTCTGAAGCCGGTCGTCCATCCACTGCGCTGGTCCAATATGGCCACCATGCCGACGCTACCGGAGACCCAGAAGAGCATTAAAGAGGAGATCCGCAGACAGGTGATTCACAGGACTGAAACACATGGGACAGGACAGATATTTGAACTGATTTTTCCCTTCAAAAGTCTTAAAGGATTTTTTTATTTTTTATTCTTTCATCATTTACTCATCCTCATATGAGTAAATAAACCATATGAATTTCCTTCTTCTGCTAAACACAGAAGATGATATTTTGAAGAATGTGGGTAACCAAGTAGTTGATGGTTGCCATTGACTTCCATAGTATATATATTTTTTCCCATTCTATGGAAGTCAATGGCAACCATCAACTGTTTAGTTACTTTGCTCTGTAAAGTAGGAAAGAGGCTGCACTATGCATACCGGTAAATACTTTTATTTGCACAATCTGTACAAATAAAAGTATTTATGCATAGTGCAGCATTTTTTCCTACTTTACGAATTCTAATTATCCAGGCCAGCACTCTTAAAGTTTCTAAACATATACATTGAGTGAAGCCTGCTCCTATCCTCACTTACTTTTCTCTGTACAATGTAGTTTAAAAATGCCTTCAAGCGTGTGAATCTCACAAAACCCTTCAACAGGTCAAAGAAAGAAAGAAAGAAAGAAAGAAAGAAAGAAAGAAAGAAAGAAAGAAAGAAAGAAAGAAAGAAAGAAAGAAATTGTTTTGCATGAAGGAAAAATAATGCACCTTTTCAGAAAATGCAATTTTGCGCTTTCCTTCCAAATCTCATTAATGCAAAAAAAACAATAAAAAACAACAACATCTGTATTAAAAAATAACATAGAAGTATTTGTTGTAGTGCTTTTAATTTATGCATAAAGACTTTTAGTACTAAAAAAGCAATGTACTTAATTTCATTCAAAAATAGATTCACATTGTATCTTCTACCTGGAAGAGGAACCTGTAACATGGAAGAAGTTTTGTTTTATGCTTTACATAAAATGAATAGTTTGAATGTGTCAAAGGCAAATGTGTCCTTTGTGAACAGGGAAACACACGTGATATTCAAAACAGGAGATGAATCCAAACTCTGTGAGTGTGGAGAGACTGGAAATAAAAACAGTTGGAACAGCGTGAACAGCCCTGATGTGACGCTTCAGTGTGTGAATCTAAAGCTACAATTTTTCTCATGCTCAGTTTCCTGTTTCTCTTTCCTCCTGAGAAAAACACATCAGTAATCTCTCTACTAGAGTTTCAGAAGAGATCTCAATAATGTCTCAACTTGTGTCTGGCAATCAAGAGTTAGATATCTCAATATAAACTCCAACATTTCTAATCAAATTTTTCCAATACCAGATGATCTGAACTGTTATGCACATTTTATAGCTCTAAACTCTAACTGTATGAAAACTATTACCGGTAACTAATTTGTGTCTATTCTTATTTCTCCTACAAAATTTTAGGAAAAACATCTGATACAAAGTTGATGCCTTTAATTGTGTTTTGGGTTTCGGGCTTCGGCTAAATGAAAACTTGGTCCCACTTTATATTAAGTGGCTTTAACTACTATGTACTTACATAGAAAAATAAGTACAATGTACTTATTGTGTTTATGTTGTATTGTAAAATACTTTTGCTGCTATTGAGGTGTGATACGGGTAAGGTTAAGGACAGGTGTGCTGGTATGTTTAAGTTTAAGGGTGGTTTAAGGTGTAAGGAAGGGTCAACAGTGTAATTACAAATGTAATTACATAAATTAATTACCGCTGTAATTACAAGCAGGTATTTTTAAAATATAAGTACAATGTAAAAACATATATGTACACAATAAGTCCATTGTATCAAATTATTAATTTCAATGTTAGTACATAGTAGTTAAAGCCACTTAATATAAAGTGGGACCGAAAACTTTAAAGCAACACTAAGGAAGATGTTTTACCTTAAAATAATGTTTCCAAAATCGTTTCAGTGTTTCATCTTAACGGTGAAAACTGTACACACACTGTAAGATTGCCAGATCGGGTCGCGTTTCTGTAGTTCTAATGAGACATAAGAAAACTACAAATTTGACTTGCTTTACGTCAAGCGTTACAATAGTCATTATTTTGTTTTTCTTCATTTCTGATGTCGCAATACATCATACTTTCATAAAATCATGCAACATACTCTACCTTGTCTGTGGACATTGTTCATTCCTAAGCCGGCGCCCGATAAACAGTGAGCGTGCGTGCGACGGTAGGCTAAATTATTTACGACAGCGGTAATGGACAATCCTGCTTCCAACCTGTAGGGCGACCGAAGAGGAAAAGTTCCTTGGTGTTGCTTTAATTTCGGTTTCAGTAAAAAAATACATTTCAGTGCATCACTAGTGATTTTGTGTTTGTTCTTATGGGTCTTCACATCTGTCCACATGTCTTTCTGCAGGAGTTCCTCTTGAACCGTCTGCACAGAGATCTGCAGGCCGGTGTGAAAGATCTGTCCAAGGAGGAGAGACTCTGGGAGGTGCAGCGGATCGTCACCGCGCTGAAACGCAAACTCCGCGAGGCCAAGAGACAGGCAAGAGCTCGACACTCTGACCCCTGACCCCTGCTTTACTGCACATCAGAACACACAGAATCTGAGCAAGAGAAGCATCAAATACAACTGATGAGTTTAGCAGAAAACTAGATGTGCATCCTTACAGAGAATATTTTTGATGTTTTAGATAAAATGAGAGTTTGAAAAGTTATAAACCCAAATAGAGATAGCAAGAGAGAGAATGGGTAGAAATTAAGGAAATATACAATATGGAAGAACCTTTAAATTGGATCCATTTATAATTTATTGGGATAAATGGATTGAGTACTGTAATGTAAATAATGTATAGCCATTGTTCTGTTTTTTATTTTATTTTCTGCTATATTTCTTTAATACGTTTAGTTGAAAAATCAGTAATAAAATAATTTTGAAAAGGAAAGAGAGAGATTGAGAGTAATGCACTATACTACACTACCTTTCAAAAGTTTGGGATCAGTAGAGGTTTTTATTTTTTAAAGAAATTAAATGAATACTTTTATTCAGCAAAGATTCATTAAATTGATCAAAAGTGACACTAAAGACATTTATAATGTTGCCAAAGGTTTCTATTTCTATTAAATGCTGTTCTTTTGAACTTTCTATTCATCAATAATCACAGTTTCCACAAAAATATGAAGCAGCAAAACTGTTTTCAACATTAATAATAATCAGAAATGTTTTTGGAGCAGCAAATCATCATATTGGAGTGATATTTGAAGTATCATGTGACAATTTGTTTTTTTACTGTATTTTTGGTCACATAAATGAAGCTGTGTGAGCTTAAAAGACTTTAAAAAACATTAACAAATCTTACCGACTCCAGACTTTTGAATGTTGGTGTATATGAATGAACAGATTACTCACAACCAACTTTATTGTAGTTCCATTTCTTTAAGAAACTGGCCACTAAAAACAAATATTTTCAACTATAAACTTTAATTTAAACCACATTATTTATCATGCCGCACTCCCAGAAACGTCCTGATGTGTCATTTATTCTCTGTCCTTCTGAATCTGCAGGAGTGCGAGACTAAAATCGCACAGGAAATCGCCAGCCTGTCTAAAGAGGACGTATCAAAGGAGGAGATGTCTGAGAACGAGGAGGAAGTCATTAATCTTCTCCTGGCTCAGGTGAGACCACCTGTTCAGACGCTACTGCCACTTTCACTGCGTTTTAGATGCTGGATCCACACTCAAACAGCTCTCTGACAGATAGACAAATCAGCTGGTCAGTGATAAGCAATAAATGGTTGCATTGTACTTTAAAGGAGCACGCTGACTTAGCTTATTCACCGTATCCCCCAAAGTTAGATAAGTCCATACTAGGGCTGTCAAACGATTAAAATATTTAATCGTGATTAATCACATTAATGTCATAGTTAACTCGCGATTAATCACACATTGTTATCTATTCTAAATGTCTCTTGATTTCTTTTTGTCCCATTATTTTTTCTCATTTTAATGCTCTTATCAATATGGAAAAGTGGATCGGCTTGCTTTGTGCAAATGTTTTTTATTGAAAACAACATTGGCATATACTGTGCTCAATTTCACACTAACATTCTCACTTGGAGCAAATAATCTCTCACACAATGTAACACTGTCCATCAATAAAAGGGTGAAAGAAATACTGATGAGGTAACGTTACTGATATTGACGGGTGGGCGTAGAAACGCATCAGCTGTGTGTGTGCTTGACCATCAAGTGGTATTTCAGACTGGATGTGCTGCATTGACGAGAAGCGCAGCGCCTTGTATTTAAAATTCGAGCACATTATTGTCTATGAGTGTACACACAACGACGGCGCCGTTCTGCGTTTTTATTGCTGGCCATAAACTGAGAAAGTGCGCGTCCGATGTGCGATACGAGTCGCCCTAGACGCTTCTCGTGCACTCTTTGGCCGGTTTGCAAGCACAAACAAGTGTGTGCGGCGTGCATGTTGTTTTGTTTCTGGTCTAGCTAGATCCGGTGTTGTTGCAAAAACATGTGAAAAAAACGACAAAGTTTGCTAGGCGTTAATTTCGCAATAAAAAAAATTGATGCCGTTAAAATGGGTTTGCGTTAATGCCGTTAATAACGCGTTTAACGGACAGCCCTAGTCCATACATACCACTTTCATCTCCGTGCGTGCCGTAACTCTGTCTGACGCACCCACCGCTAGCCTAGCTTAACACAAAGACTGGAGGTAAACGGCTCCAGCTAGCATACTGATCCCAATAAGTGACAAAATAACGCCAATATTTTCCTATTTACATGTTGTGATTTGTATAGTCACAGCGTGTACAAATAACAAGGTCACATGAGACACAGCCATCTTCTAACCGTATACATACTGGGAACTATATTCTCAGAAGGCGAAGCACTGCTACTTCTGCGGAGTGATTTGCTCTCAGCGCCTGAGAAGCCCCGTGATGAGGAGCAGAAAGTTCGCTCAGAGTGTTGCACTAATCACTGTAAAGCCGCTTTGAAACAATCTACATTGTTAAAAGCGCTATATAAATGAAGTTGACTTGACTTGACTAATCACTCCGCCCAAGTAGCAGTGCTTCGCCTTCTGAGAATACAGTTCCCAGTATGTATACGGTTAGAAGATGGCTGCGTCTCATGTGACCTTGTTATTTGTACACGCTGTGAATATACAATGTACAAGCTGGAGCCGTTTACCTCCAGTCTTTGTGCTAAGCTAGTGGGTGCGTCGGACAGAGTTACGGCACGCACGGAGATAAGAAGGGTATGTATGGACTTATCTAACTCTGGGGGATACGCTGAATAAGCTAAAGTCACAAAAAGTCGGCATGTTCCTTTAAACAGCCGTTTGTAACATGAACCTACAGTAAGTCACAGAAAATGTACAGATGGCAGTCATGTAAGTCGTGTAAGCAGGATGTGACAAAAGGGCCTTTTTTCAGGCCAAATTCTACTGTTCTGCTACACACTCAGAAAAAAAGAGTTTACAAAGTGTAGTATGTGAATTTGGATGCAGCCAAAGATTCTGTCTGTGTGTTGTTTGATTTGTTTCTCTGCCGCCCCCTGCAGGAGAATGAGATCCTAACAGAGCAAGAGGAACTGATATCTCTGGAGCAGGTTCTGCGGCGGCAAATCGCCACAGAGAAAGAAGAAATTGAACGATTGCGTGGTGAGATCGCAGATATACAAAGGTGAGAGTTCACTCACAGGGAAATCTGTTGCTAATTATTATGCTTGTTTGTATTCATTTGATTTCTGTGGGAAGCAACGTTTTGGTTTTATAGTTATGGCTGCTGTGCAGCAGATCTGAAACATGCAAGGGTCGTCATTACTCTTTATCTTCCATTTTTCTGCTTGAAATGACACACACACAGCCGTCAGCAGGGCCGCAGTGAAACAGAGGAGTATTCATCAGATAGCGAGAGCGAGAGTGAAGATGAAGAGGAGCTGCAGATGATTCTGGAAGACCTGCAGAAACAGAACGAAGAACTAGAGGTGAGAAGAAGGAACACAAGATTTGTGAACATTTTATTTAATTGACATTAGTTACTGCTGCTAGCTTTAAAGGGGACATATTATGCCTCTTTTTGCAAGATATATAAGTCTCAGGTCTCCCCATAATGTGTCTGTGAAGTTCCAGCTCAAAATACCCCACAAATGATTTATTATATCATGTCCAATTTGTCCCGATTTGGGTGTGAGCAAAAAACGCATAGTTTTTGTGTATGCACCTTTAAATGCAAATGAGCTGCTGCTCTCCGCCCCCTTTCCAGAAGAGGGAAGAGCTTTTACAGCTCGTGATTCGCAACAAAACCGGAGAATCTCACGCAGCCAAAATGTCAGAAATCGTCAGTAGTGGTGTTCAGCTACATTGCCAGACACAGATGGAGAGACTCAGGAAGGAGTTACAACTTTTAGGACGTTTCTGAATGTTCAGTTGATGAATTTATGTAGTTGTTGTGTGAAGTTAACTTTATTCAACTTATCGATTAGCATGTTCCATCATAAATTGTTGTACAGGTGCTCATGTGGGAACTGTAGTAGGATGTCGGTATTGGCCCATCTTTCAGAATCAACTTTTGTGCAAATCCAGCTTTAAACTGACCCTCGTTTGCGAAGCAGTCAGGTGTAAAAAAGACTTTACCTAGTTTCTTCGGCACATTTGCTTCATAAAACTTAATCCAATGTGTCCTCAGTGGCAGGAATGCCGGGAGTCTATGGATACTCTTTTGTTCATTAGTACATCTAAAAACAGAATTTTTTTAATGTTTATGTGGCGCTGACATTATATCAATAGGTGCTAAAGTGAGGATATAATCATGGCAGACTGTATATGGCTCACTCAGGGTGTGATCTATGCTAATAGGGCAGATCGTCACCAGTCATGTGTGGGGTTTGCAAAAATACGCCTGAAAATAAGCCGTTCCAAATGTCCCCTTACTGTGACGTCAACACATCTGTGATCACAAAAGCAATTGAATTGAATGAACACTTTTTTAATGGAATATTGCAGTATTATATTATTTATCCATGCTCATCATTATTTTTTGTTCATGTGCCCTCATAATGTTTAATCAAAAATATTAACTTCCTCTCTCCCTCACAATGACATCTCTTCTCTTTTGATGAGTGCATCAGTGTGAAGGCGGGACAGAAATGCCTCCAGCAACCTGTCACTCATATGAGATCGCAGCAATTAGCAAACAACAATGATCCAATTAATTCCCCATGGTGAAAATCAACAGTTTTTCTTGTTTGAGAAGCCATTTCACTTGTCACAATAGGGAAGAAAAGAACTGATTCTGTGTATCAGTCTCATGATGAGAGCTGTATGTTTTTGGTTTTCTCTGCAGAATAAAAACACTCATCTGAATCAGGCCATCCATGAGGAACAGGAGGCCATATTGGAACTGCGTGTTCAGCTCCGCCTCCTTCAGAGTCACAAGCTACAGCAGGAGCTCATAGCCCCGCCCTCCGCCGAACAGGCCCCGCCCTCCCAGCCCAGCCCAGAGGAACGCTCTAAAGCGGATGAACCAATCAAACGTGTCGCAGCAGTCGCCATAGAATCCACTGCTGCTGCAGCTGCCGCCTCGACCAATGGGAAGCCTGGAAAAGATGCTATGAAGCCATCGCCCAGCAAAGACAAGAGGGAGGCCAACCTGTAAACCATCTGACCATCATGAAACACTTCAGCTGTTCTTGTGTTTGCTTATCACATGACTGTGACATCAAGGGTCAACAAGGTGTTCATTACACTGGGAGAAAACTGGACAGCAGATAACAGAGGGAAGATGTGATCGGACTCAATCTGTGAAACGTAGGTCAAAAGAGAGACGAGTGTTGGAAACATTTCTGATTGGTCATTATCTACAATAGACTGAAATTGGATTCTTTTGACACGTTTAAGTTTGTGTGTGAAGTTGCAGCAGCACAATCAGATCTTTGTGAGTGCTCGGATTTATTAGATCTGCCCTTTGACCCGTGCCTAAATGGACAGGGTAATTCTCTTCATTTGTTCCCCCAAACAGTTAAGAGTATTAGGGGTTTTTGTTTAAAAAAGTGAATATTATCTGTCCAGCTCATGTTGCACCCCACAATCCCCCAAAACATTTTTTTATTATATTTTGCATGAAGAAAATTACGCTTTTTTTAGGACTATAATTTTATATATATATATATATGCATTCTAAAATTATTAGCATGACAATTAAGCAGATTTTCCCATAATTCTCATTACCTTAATGAACATAAAACATCAATCTCATTACTGAAATGTGAAGAAAAAAACATAACAGCATTATTTGTTGTACTGGCTTTATACTGATTTAAATAAAAAAAAAATGTTTTTAATAGTCATGAAAATAATGCTGTAATGCAAAAAAAAAAAATAATAATAATAATTAATGGTCCTAACACTAGTTTGTATTTTCTTCATGCAAAAATATTTTTCCGTTTCAATTTGGGTTTAAATGTAACCTCTGGACATCTTTTTATTCACCTCAGCATTTCAAAGAAACTAAGCCATGAAATATTGAGCATAATAGGTTGTTATGATGCAGCAAATGTAATTGCAGCCTGTGTGAAAGCTCCCGTATCTTCTGTATTTATGTGACATTCAGTGCAAAAACTGCAATCATCTTTTTACACGCCTGGCTTAACATGCAGATTTACCTTATTGGTTATTATTAACAAATGCTTCACTTTTTATTTATGCAGTTTAGTTCAAATGAGAAAGTACACAGAGAAGTATCCTGGATGTCTATTACCAATGTGGGGAAAAAAGTGCAGATATCCTGGCGGGCTGCCAGTTCTCCAGTCGTAGGTCGAGGTCTAGATCCTCGATCAGTGAAAATGAAGTGTGTGTTCTGAAACCACTGTGCCATAGGTGACTGTGTGTGTGCTGCCGCACAGAAGAATTACTCTGAAGACATTGTAATGCAACCAGATTGTATTTTTACCTATTAAGATATTCAAAGGAATCCGTTTTGAACGTTTATTCTAAATCTCACTATTTAATAGTCATCATATATAGGCCTGTAACTGCACTAAAGTGTGCAGATGTGCACTTCTAGAACGTTTGTTGTGGAGTTGGTAACATTTTTGTTCGTTTCCGTGCTTTCACGTTGTCACTCTGCTTTTTAAGACAAATTTCACGAAGCACAAGAATATTTTTGATTAATGATGAATTTCAAGGGGTAGTATGGGATGCTTTAATAAGTGTAGGTGATGCGCTGAATCTCAAAAATAAATGTTTAACCGCAAAATCAAAAGAATATTTTGCATAAATAAAATACTTTTTTTGACAGTAATGGTCATGAAAAAAAAGTCACAATGGAAAAAAGTAGGTCTGTCAAATCAATTAATCGCATCTGACATAAAAGTTTATTTCTATAATGTGTATGTGTGTATATATATATATATATATATATATACACACATACACACACATATACATATATATATATATATATATATATATATATATATATATATATATATATATATATTAGATAGATTTGTACACACATATATTTTAACAGCCTTTTATGTTACACTCTAAAAACTGCTGGGATGTTTTAACCCAACTTTGGGTCAAATGTGGACAAACTCAGCTGTTGGGTTACATTTTATAATTCCATTTTTAACCCAACATTTGGGTTTGACCATATTTGACCCAAAATTGGGTTAAAACAACCCAGCATTTTTTAGAGTGTGGATGCAAATTAATTGTGATTAATCAATTAGGTAGCGCTAAAAAAGGCTTTGTTTTCTATCTGCAAAAGGTCTTATTTTTCTTTTGATTTGGGGTGAAATATGAACTTTTGAATATGAATTTTTGTGAGATCAACCCAGCCGCTCCTGAAGCTTGGGCACAGTTGTTACAGATGTTCTGACACTGATTGATGTTTTAGTGGAAACTTGCACTAGATTGTTACCAATTCTTTTCTTTTTAATACTGATATTCTGTCAACTTCACTTTATTATTATTATTATAATTTTTGTCTTGTTGAATGCTAACGTACTACTGGATGATTGTGTATGATTATTATTCTTTTTCAGATATAACCCATTTCCACCCTCATTTTTGCTTTGTTTGTTTGTTTGTTTTCCCCTCTTTCTTTCTTGTCATGATGTCAAGTAAGTGAGATGCATTTCAATACTGTATAATTCTAATCAAAGCTATTGACGGACTGATTGTCAATTATGTCAGATGAAAAAAAAAAAAAAAAAAAAGCTCTTTTCCCCTTAATGTCTCTCTGCTAGAGTTAATCTCAAAGAGATACGTACCTACCTGCTCATCTACTTTTGGAAATCCTAGTTTTTCATATTATAGACAAAGCTTTTGTAGCTCATGATCATTGCGAACGGAAAGCTGCCATCTAAATAAAATTATAGGTTGGACAGTAACTTAAGTTTGAAAGTTTTTCACTGAAATGCAGAATATCATGGATCGACCTCTTGCTGCTCCTGCGATGATGCTGTATGGTGTGTTTAGTGATTTATTAACACAATTATGTATAGAAAGAGGTATAATTGAACACAAGAAGCTTAGAGATGAAGGTTGTCTCTGTCTAAACAGGTTATAACTGTGTTTTGTTTGATTTGCACAAATTATCAGTGTACTTTACCGTGCAGAGAAAACTTCAATAATTAAACGACTACTTTAGAATGATAAAACTATATGCCAATTATGGATCATTGTTTAGAACACTCTCGGTTTTATTGTTATTAGAATTAGAATAGTTGTTGTTATGACTTATGAGTCGTTTAGCAGTGCGCCTCTCTCTTAAAGGCGGGGCTTATGTCATCACGTGATGTGAGTGACAGCTTAGCCGAATTTCTCCAGTGGGTTTCCGTTAGTTCTGGGAGGGAGATGGTCAGAGTTTGTGTTTTACAGATGAACAGACTGCTGTGACCGGGATAGATGAGAGTCGACAGAACAAGACCGGAGACTGTTAGAATAATGCTTCAGTTGCCATAACGTGCTTTTACAATGGCCATCAGGGAATTGAAAGTTTGTCTGCTAGGGGTGAGTTGAGATTCCTCTGTCTGTATGTCTGTCTGCGGCTTCAAACGCTTCAGGTTCCATCGACACACGCACACACACACACACACACACACACACACACAAACAGGCTGACTGACTGACTGGAACTGATGATTCCTGCTTCCTTTTCTCATAATTAACGCGTTGAGATGTTTTACCGTCACGCAAAGCTTCGTGTAATGCTAACACAAATAACTTATTTGTTTTTGTTTTTTTATGAGAGAGTTGGAGCTCTCAAAGTTGGAAGTGTTTTCGCATAAATTCATTCTTTTGGAATGTTTGCGGCCATGACGTCACCGCCTGCTGGAGACTGGCAGTGTTCGAAATGGAATTCTAGCGTACTCTGCAGTATATAGTGCATGTTGCATACTGCTTAAAAAACTGAATCTAAAACAGGATACATTACTTTGTAAGAGCACACTACCGTGTTTCTGCAGTATGCATACTGTGTGTGCATAGTATGCAGATTTTCAGTTTACATGGAATTCCCAGATGGCCTAATTTGTAACGGATTTTTAACATCTTTATGACTTGATTAAAATTAACCTAAAGTTAAGACTGGATTAATCTAATGACGTGATGTAATGAGGTCATGTGTCAACAATGTATCTTACTGAAGTTTGAAACTTTTAGTGACATACTGTTTTACATACTTTAAAATAAAAATATTAGGCAGTATTAGGCTACAGTATACTCCTGTACTAGTATACAGTAAGCCGTTAGTATTAGTAGTACACTATGACACACTAAATATAATTTAGCCTACTAGCAATCAGATAAAATAATGATTCAAGTTGCTGTTGTCTCATATTTTTTCATATTACTTCTGGTTCACTCGTCACACTGAAAACTTAAGGTGCATTGCATTATGGGGTACAGTATTCTAAAAAAAAGTGACTTATAGTTGTATATTATGGTCATCCAGGTATTTTATACATCTAGAAAAGTTTCTTGCAGGGTAAGGTATGCATTCTACAGATGTAGTCTACTCTGCGTAGTATTGTTGTACAGATGGTACTCAACCAGAATGCCTATTACCGCCGCGACAGGCACCGCGGCGAAACTACCGCGGTAAAAATAATCCAGTCGCATTTCAAAGTCATTCGCGAAATGACCGCCAGGTGGCGCAGAGGGACATTGTGCAAAACAGCAGCTATTGCCGTATTTTGAAATGTAAGCGGGGTTAATGTCAATTAACAGATGAAATAGGCTACTATAGAACATTGTTTAGGACAGAAAAATAGAATCATAATTTTAAAATAGAGACGAGAACAATATAGCCTTTATTTCAAATTGTAACCTAGACGTCGGTGGGCGACATAAGCCTATTGCCCGTTGGGAGCAGCGTGATAAAATAATAATAATAACAAAAATAACGAACAAAAATAAATTAGGTGCAAAGAAGCTGATTATTTGTTTACTACTCAACTGAGGAATGAGACGAATGATGAGCGCTTTTCTGGAACAGATTGGATAAACCGGGCTTTTCTAAATGAGTATATTCATGGCCGAGTGGTAGAACTTACGTATCGGTCATATGGATGACACGGGTTCGAATCCCGTACAAACAAAGATTATTGTACATTTTATATTAGCCTATTAATGCATGTCATAGCCTATTATTAATGCAGACAATCAAACAAACAAAACATTTTTTTTATACAGGATAGCCTTTTTTTTGGTTCATATAGAGTTTGTAAAACATGGTTTTAATAAGGTGCGATTTGCCAGGGGGGACGGGGATTTCCTTCTGGTCTAAACATCCCTGCTTCTGCTGAATTATTTTAATCCCCCCTCCCTCCACAGTAACCAATGCTATAAATTACTTCACCAATAGACCATTTAAAATATATAAAATAAAGATATGCAACAGGCACGTTTAAACGACAAACAATAAAATCAGAACCAGTTTCAGTTCATGGTTCCAGTGCCTTAATGCATGCACGGCTTTCAAAATGTCACAAAGCGTTTTGAGATTATTTTGAATGAAATATTGAAGTTTTTAATTAAGTATTTTGGCACACCACACCGAGTGGCGCTATCCATTGTTCTTTTATTCTGGCATGTTGAATTAGTGTTCGACAGACGCGGCTGCGCGTTCATTTGGATTTATTTTTCTCATAACAGACAGCTAAAATAACTTAGGCCCTAATAGGCTACTCCGTAGTTTTTTAGTCATACAGATCAGAGTAGAGTAGCCTAGCCTACATCGGTCAAAACTGTAAACTTGTATTCATATTCAAACTTTTATTCAAAAGTGTATCTGTCGTCTCTGTCTCGGGAACTGCGCGTCACAAAAATGAACCGAAAGCCACTTTCCTCCGCTCAGTCACGATAAGAAATCGGCTATGTCTAAAGCTTTTAAATGTCTAAATATTTAATAAATGTTATCTGATTAGGTGATCCGTATGAAACCGAGAGGTGCAGATCTACTCAAAAGCTGTGAGCGCTTCCCAATGATGAACGGACAAGGGTGAAAATCTCGCTATAATTAAATGTAGTCTAGGCTAAATCGCCCTGAATTAAATTGTAAAAATAGATCAGATAATTTATTTGTCGAAATGTTGCGATATTGTTTCATTTAAGTTCATAAATATTATATAAATGTTATTTAGTTTAGCAGCAGCACAAAGCACTGTGGTTCGAGATTTATATATATAAAAAAAATAATAGATAATTCACAAATCGCGCACCCTGGTTGATCCAAAGATCCCCGTGGAATTTAACATTGAGTTGAACATTGTATTCATGACAACAAATGAACATGCGTTTGAACAAATTAACATGCGTTTGTATTTAGGCTTGCTTGGAAAAAGCTGCCCAAACCGAGGTAGCGTTTTATTTCCTCAATTATTGAAATAATTAAATGTTTATTAATAAACTTTTATGACAGAAATATTAGCCTATTAGCCTACATGTAGCCTAAATAATTAAATTATTTCATTATCAACACTTTACTAGCCTAATGCTATGTCTAGAATTAAGTGTGAATTGCGACTTTGTTTTGAGTCGGTCTCGAGCTCAGATCGCCTGTGGGGGGTTGGGGGTTCAGGAGGTGTTAAATGTTCTGTCTTTCATATGCAGAGTGAGCCTGATGACCAGGCAAAGGCAAAATACTTTTAAAGATAAATCTCTCGATGTGTCCAAATGTAGGCCCTTAAATTATAAATATTGTAGTTTTATGTAGGCTATTGTATTTAAAGGGGTTTCACACACACTTTCAGTTGAAGTGTTCAACCCATTTGTTTCAACTGGTTTTGTAGAATTTTAACACGTTTGAGTAGTGTGTTTGTCAACAATCTGGCATTATCTAAACATGAACTATCGACGAAACGCGTTCTTGCCAACTAAACGAATGCAAGTGAGCAGCAGATACAGAGCGCTTATTCGCGATCCACCTCGTTTTATTGTAAGGTGAATTCAACCAGGCATTCTGTTTGAAGCAAGACTCAATCATGTTACAGTTTTTTTTTCGTGATTTGTCTGGATGACACACAGCGACATCAGTATTATCAGCTGTATAATGGGGTTTTACCCTGAAATCTTGTTTAATGTCGAGAGAGACCCGGCGCGCGCAGTGCAGGGAGACATAAACTAAATAAAAGAGATCCAGCGCGAGAGAGAAGCAAAGAAAATCTTAATTTATGTTGCTTTGAACTATTTTCGTTTTGTAGACTATAGCCTACTGTTTTAATTGTTTATTTAGCTGCAATTTCTTTGGCAATACAGATTTAAAATGTCACAAGAATAAGATTCTGTTTCTTACTTAGAAAATAAACTCTAACTCGATGCAACCCTGTTTTAAATAGGCTAAATAAACTGCCCCGACACTTTATTTAAACCTTGAAATGTCCAGGATCTGTTTTTAAAAATTTCTTCCTTTGCTATGACGGGTATCAATTGTCAGTCATCTCAATTTCGTGGATGATTCACAAAACAATAATTTAGCAGATTAAAGATAGCTTCCATTTTCATTTTCTGACGCGATCGGCTGATAATCTTTCCTTCATCAGTTTTGTCGTCTGTGCAGCGGCTCTACTGGAATCTAGCAAATGTATGTTGTAATGTGCCATTGATAATTAAACAAAACGCTTGACTTCAATAAACAGTTACCCATCTAAGCATCAAGAATGGTAAAACATTTAACGCTGTCAGCCAAAGCTAGTGAGATTCGATCTCTCATCGCTTGAAGCTCCGTGAAGCTCGTGCTGTTGCGTTGTCCACTGCGCTACCGTCGGTCCGCTGATGAGACGTTGCTCTTGCAAAGCCTCATTGATGTAGCCTAATATTTTTCTATTGCAATGTTTTGTGTTGAAATGTTTTCATTATTTATTAAATGTATTAGGCCTACATTTAATTTCAGTCTTGTGATTATATGAATTCATTTAACTACATGTTTAACTTGAATTGATCTGTTTTACCACATTTCAATCACTCTCAATGAGCCGCGGCGCGGCGGCAGATTACACAATAGAGAGAGAATAAACTGACACTTTTCAAAGTCTGCGATTGTAGCGCCTCTTAGCGGTCAAAGCCAGCAAATACACCCCCGCAATTTTACCGCCGCGGGAACGGCGGCGGTAAAAGTCTCATTCTGGTTGAGTACCATCTGTATGTTATTTGTGAAGTCGTATGTTATTTGTGAAGTCACATGTCATTCTACTGTCACTTGAAGTCACACATTACTTAAAAGGATATTTCACTTTGAAATTAAATTTTGGTATGTTTTAGCTTACCTGAAGTGCATCCAAGATGTAAGTGTTTTTGTCTCCGCAGTAGTTTCAATTTGGATATTTTTAGGTCAAACCGTTCTTGTCTGTCAGTCATATAATGCAGGTATATAGGAACTGTCTCCAAAAGCATGCAGAGATGTCTCTAATAGCATGCAGAGAAAAGTCCAAATTAAAAAATTCCCCATCGTAAGTGCACATTGATGGCCTAAGACACGAAACAAGCGGTTTGTGTGATAAAACGAACAGTATTTATATTGTTTTTATCTCTTTTACACAACCACGTCCAAGTGATCTGTTTACACACGATTTCTTCCCCGGAAACTTATCTAACCGCCTTCGATTGGACGTTGCATTTTTAAACTCAGCAGAAACGCGTGCGATTGGCTGTACGGCTCAACGTATGCCTTTGATTGACCTGAACAATGAAGCGAGTAGTGTGTCAAGATAGAAGGCTTACAAATTGGGAATAAGTGAAAACTTAACACTCCCGGATGAGTTCGCGCGAGCTTAGGCCATCAATGTGCACTTACGATGGGGAATTTTTTTATTTGGACTTTTCTCTGCATGCTATTAGAGACATCTCTGCATGCTTTTGGAGACAGTACCTATATACCTGCACTATATGACTGACAGACAGACAAGAACGGTTTGACCTAAAAATATCAAAATTGAAACTACTGCGGAGACAAAGACACCTACATCTTGGATGCACTTCAGGTAAGATAAAACATACCAAAATTTAATTTCAAAGTGAACTATCCCTTTAAGTACACATCAAAGTGAGGCGCTTTATCAGTGAGACGTCAATATTCACGTATTTGGTATTTTATGATATCTGTTTGTTTTTCTTTTTCTCATACTCACAGGACACAGGAGTCGGGAAATCAAGTATTGTGTGTCGATTCGTTCAAGATCACTTTGACCACAACATCAGTCCAACGATAGGGTATGGACATCTGTTTACTAAATATCATATTTATAGGGATTTACACATGATTGAGGTGAAGCATGAGACCACCACTTTCTGCTCTGCTGGATGAATCTGTGTCTAAATATTCCTTTATGAGTCAAACACTCCGGATGCAACACGGAGTCCTGTTTTGTCTTGAACAGCTGATTCCGAGTCAGTTTGTTTGTTTCCTCTCAGTTTCGTTTACATCAGCACATGCTGGTTTCTCTGGTGGGTTAGTCATTACTTTTAGACTAGAGAATATTTTTAGCTTTTCTGTTTTGCACCATTTGCACTTTACACAGAAGCTCTTGCAAAATATTGTCTGATTTTTGTGTGTGCATATTTTAGTTATGGTTAACATTGTCATTTCCTCTTTGAATGATGTCTGTATAATATTAGTTTAGGGCATTGTGCATTTTTGCTTTTTTATTGATTATTGTTCATTTTTATTATTGCATTTAATACACACTGTCCGGCCAAAAAAAGGGCACTGTTTGAATCTAAATAGGCAAATGTTTAAGAGTCTATGATTGGATCATTATTGCAGTGATTATTATGTTTCTAGCATGCAACAGTTCTTCTAACCCTAATTGATGGAGTGTGTAGCTTTTCATTTCTTAAACACCCATGTAGGAAGACACATCATGATCATATTCCAGGATGACAATGTCAAGATTCATCAGGATCAAACTGTGAAAGAATGGTTGTGAGGAGCATGAAGAATTATTTTCACACATGAATTGATGATCCTCTGAGTCCAGAGCTTAAATTCAGTGACGTCTCTGGGATGTGCTGGAGGAGACTTTACACAGTGCTGGACTCTTGCATTCTCAATACAAGATCTGGACCAAATATTGATGCACCTCTCAGGGCTCGACATTTTTGTAGGACAAGTGGAAGTGAAAATTAGTTGTCCCAATGGACAAGTTAAATTTCAAACAAAATAAAATGCCATGTTACTTCACGTTATGTGCCACTCATTAAGTCTATTTTACAGATTTAATTGTACCGATTTGAAACAAACACATTTATTTATTTTTTTTCACAATCCGTCGAACCAGCGTCCAACTCAGAATGCTTTGATTGGCCAATCAGGATTCGGTCCAAGTTGAAACATTTTTACCTGCCTCAAAGCGCCAGGAAAAACTCAGAAAACAAGTCACCTTACAGTTACACCAACAGCACCATACGAATTAAAACGGGAACGAAAATTTGTAACCAAATGGAAATGAATTAGACTGGGTTATTTATAAGATGGAGTAATGGTCTGTGGCGTCTGTCGGGGGAAACCCAACCCGGCTGACAAGTAAGTGACGTTAGCTAGCTAGCGTCGGCATCCGTGTACTGTAAACAAGCATTAACAGTATTTGTATTGGTTAAATGTACATAGTTAAATATTAGCTAATGTTCAGATGTAAAGTAGCTACACGGTTTAAAGTATCCCATGGTAAATCAGCCTCTGCCGGGTAGAAAGTGGCATTTATCAAAAATAAATGATAAAATTATAAATCTATACCCGGACAAGTGACTTTTGTGCATGGACAAGTGAAACATAAATTTACTTGTCCGAAGGACTAGTGCCTCAAAAAGTTAATGTCAAGTCCTGACCTCTTGGTGGAAATAACATCACAACATTTATTTCCATCAAGAGGTGCATGAAACATAATCACGACAATAATGATCCAATCATAGACTCTTACAAATTTGCCTATTTAAATCCAAACATTGACTTTTTTTGTGTCTGTATTACCATATTTTTATCATAATGATATTGATAATAATTTGTTTTTCAGCGCATCATTTTTAACTAAGACCGTCCCATGTGGAAATGAACTTCACAAGTTTCTGATCTGGGACACCGCAGGGCAGGAACGGGTGAGAATGTTTTATTTATAAATTCGAGGTTAGAATGTTTTATGAAAAGTGTGTCTGACCTTGTTTTTGCAGCCTCTGTGGCCAATATCATACATGTGTGTGCTTTACTCATTAATGTGTTATTTCACCCTTTTTCTTTCTAATTCCATACATTTGTGTTTAGTTGATCTTTGAGCAGATTCATGCATCTTCTTCTGTCTCAAAGCTTCATACAACCACACAAATAATCAAAATAATAAACGAAGCACCCTCAGTTCTGAGATAGCTGATAACTCCCACTCCATCCATCCCATGATCCATAGCATTCAGCTTCTGTTCTCCACCCACATATTATGCACACAACGGATTTCTGTCAGTGTATAGTTTACTCAAAAAAGAAAATTATGTCATTTACGTTTGGAACATCTTGTGAGTGAGTAAATGATTTATTTTTGGATGAACTATCCCTTTAACACAAGATTAAAGGATGCGAGACAATTCTAGGTCAGACATTTGTCATCAGTTAGTATTCAGAGAAATTTAATTTAGTTTCCAACATACACTCACAGTTCAGAGTTCACTGGAAGTGTGACTCATTGGGTGTGGTGGAAGTGTGTGTGTAAGTTTGAGAAGTGCTGGCATGACTTTGGGTTCACGTCTTTGTTCACTATAGCATGTGCATCTGTTCAGATCGCTCTGAAAAAATGCGTTCCCTTTTGAACTCGCTCAGACGTAATTACCATCTACTTCTTTACAGCAAATCTCCTGCATTCTTTCTGAACCAAAGCCAGCTCAAGTGATCCTAATATGCTTGATTTATCATTAATGCTGTTTACAGTAACTTCATGCTTTTTTAAAGAAAACGTGAGTGGTGTTTTCCGGTGCAAACCTTGCCTGAAGTATGAGCAATAGTGATGTTTGCCTCATTTAAAACATAACATTTATGTTAATATAGTAATCAAAATGAAATTTTACAATCTTTAAAAGCTCCCAACATTAACAAAGTGTATCTTGTTTTTCTCCAGTTTCATTCGTTGGCTCCCATGTATTACAGAGGCTCTGCGGCAGCCGTCATTGTGTATGACATCACAAAGCTCGTAAGTTGCGTCATAGTGTTTGTGCAATTCCTTTCCGAGTTGTTTCTATTTAAAAAGCATGATTAACTGTGTTTAAGGTGCAGTTTACGGAAATACCTCATTTTACAATGCATCATTTATTTGTTCACAATTGACCGTTCGCGAAGACCCGCTCCCCTTAGTTACTGTTGCTATGTCCGACATGCTACGCCACTCTTACACACACACCACATGTTCTCACGCAGTGAAAAACACATTGTGGAGCAGAGAGGACACTGACAGACAGGACAGACCAGCTTACTTTTCGGTTACTTTTTATATTAAACGTTTTAAACAGTCTCACCTTTCAAATTTGGTAATTTTTTTAAAGAAATTTAAACAATAAATAGCGTTTTTTGGCTCTTTAATGTGTCATGACAGATCGCTGTAGAGCATCAGTTAAAGCTGCTCGTGAACCGATCATCTCTTCCTTCTAGTTCATTTATAGCATCAAATAAACATGAATGAACATCAGAAGGAATGTTGTTTTAACCGCGGAAAGGCGTCAGTACACTCCGCTTCTCAAGTTCAAATCCTCCCATGTTAATCTACTAACTCTCCTGACTGCTTTGTCAGACAAAATGGCGGATGGCGAAATATGATTGGTCAGATCACCTGTCAATCAAGCTCCCTGCGAAGGGTCAATTGTTGGAGGAAACAAAATGTTTTTAAAGTGGTTTTATGAGATCTCTTTTGTATCTCAGTTGTTTCTCTGATCTATGAAACAGCAGCTTGTGTTTTTTGTGTTGCATGTGTTGTGATGTGTCTGGTTTCTGCAGGACTCTTTCCAGACGTTAAAGAAGTGGGTGAAGGAGCTGAAGGAACATGGGCCAGAGGATATTGTTGTGGCCATAGCAGGAAATAAGAACGATCTGGGTGACATCAGGTTGATAAAACCCTCTTGCTCTCTCTCTCTCTCTCTCTCTCTCTGAGAACGTATTATATTCTGTGTGAAGTTTTTTTCCAAAACCGATCCAGCCGCTCCTGCTTAGATTTTCATGTCTTATTATACATGTATATTGTGTGATAATTGTACTTGAAGTTGACGTGAAATCAAAACTGACCCTATTGACAATCTTAAAACAGAAACTGCTCTTAATGTGCATGATTCATAAGTGCAGGTTATTCCAAAGAAATTAAAGTATAATCTTTCATCAAAATGTAATAACTTGCAATCCAGTCAAATCCTAATGGATAAACTGGACCAGGGTGGGAAATTATTTTTTTACCAGCCAATTCAAATTTATAAAAGAAAGTGCACTAGCATGTTTTGCATTGCTTCAATAATCTTTTTTTTATTTTTTATTAACACATATTTTATTAATGTAGGCAAATAAAAAGTGATGTGAAAAAAAGCCTGCGAGACCATGGAAAAATTGTGTTTGGTCATATTCTACAGTAAACGTAGGCCTACATGTTTAATGAAAAACAAATATTGACTCATCTCTCAGTAATAGGGTTGGGCCAATATGGCCGACTGTGTATCTGATATGAATAAAACACGTCGGCAAATATATTTGAATGGATTGTTATTGCTGCTTCCATAGACACCATTGTGTATTTTACAAACTATAAATGTATTGTTTTGCTATAAATTACATGCATTTAAATGTCTGAAACCTAAAATAAACATAATTTATGTTGTATATGACAAGCACTGAGCGCGTCCGTCTTTGGCCCGGCGCCAGCCATAGCGCGAAAGCACAGTTTGAATCTGGCAGTTATGTCACATCGGTCAGCTGATGCAGAGCGTGCCAAAATCGAAATTGCTGATGAGATGTAGAGGAAAATATCTAGTGGAAAATGAGAATGTTACGTTACTCGCGCGCTATTGGCTGGTCAGTGGGAACTGCACGAACCAATGGCAGAGTGGCGTAACTGCACGAACCAATCGGTGCGTAGCCCGCCGAACTGAGCACATTCTACCTATAAAAGACGCTCGAATTGCCATGTATTCAGGTTTTTATCGACTGAAGTGACGATCGCTAGTCGTTCGCACCCGCCACTGTGGCTGGTATACAAGTCAGTCACCCGCCACTTTGAAAAAGTACCCGCCATTGGCTGGTGGCGGGTGCTAATTCCCACCCTGAACTGGACTGTCTGTCTTTGCGTCTGTATAATTACACAACATTTGCAGGCAGTCTATTTTCAATGAACCGCTCTGCTGTCATTATTTACTCATATTCATAAAAAACATTTTTTTATTTTAGGGAAGTTCCAACTAAAGAAGCGAAAGATTTTGCAGAGTCAATTGCTGCCATATTTATGGAGACCAGTGCCAGAAATGCGGTTAACGTAGAGGAGCTGTTCCAGAAAATCAGTAAGTATCACTAAAACTAGTCAAGTGTCCACGCTACACCTGACCCACCGTAGCAAACCCGAAACACTACAGCTATAGGCATTGCTAGAGAACGTTTTTTGCAGGGGTTTTTTTTGACACTGTGTCATCTTCTCCCTCATTTACTCTCTTTTTCCAGTATTTTGTGAAGCATTCTCAAGTTAGTGATTTACTCTACTAATAGAAAAGTCGCTTAAAGGTGACACATTATGCCCCTTTTCACAAGATGTAATATAAATCTATGGTGTCCCCAGAATGTGTCTGTGAAATTTCAGCTCAAAATACCCCCCAGATCATTTATTATAGCTTGTCAAATGTACCCCTTTTTGGGTGTGAACAAAAAACACGCTGTTTTTGTGTGTGTCCCTTTAAATGCAAATGAGCTGCTGCTCCCCGCCTCTGTTCAGAAGACTTTACACTTTACCCTTTACACTTTACATACTCGGCAATAACAAAACACGAATTTCAGTCAAATTTCAGAAACAGTAGCGGAGTGCATCCTTATGGAGAGACTCAGGAAGAGGTTCAACTTTTAGACGCACATGGATGTTTCTGAATGGTTAGTGGATACATTTATGTAGTTGTTGTGGAGTTCCCTGAGGTCTTTATTTGACAAAAAAAATGCACAGCTGGATAGTATTCAGTGCTCGTCTGTGCAGCAACGACAGAACAGTTTTCATGCTTTGCTGAAACTTTTGCCATTGCATTAGAACTGGTTACACTGCTGTCGCTTGCTAAAACCAAATGGCGGCGCCGTAAGTGGAAATGTGCAGATTAAAGGGGCGGTAATATTATAATAAGATCCCCTTCCTATGTCAGAAGAGGAGTGAAATCTGATCTGCTTATTTTTTGACATGCTTGCAGAGAAAGGCTCACACAAAGTTACCGGGTTTCACTTTTCACGTTTTCTGGGTTGGTAGATGCACCGGGCACCAGATTATAGCACTAGAAACTGATTTTCATGATATGTCCCCTTTAAAGGGATAGTTCACCCAAAAATTAAAACTGTCATCATTTACTCGCCCTTATGTTGTTCCAAACCTGTATGAGTTTCTTTCTTCTGTTGAACACAAATGGATAGTTTGTGACCCAATTTCGTCTTCTAAGGTGGTGTTTTCCAGGGTTGTTAGGCACACTATGAACCTTTCAAACATGGTCAAACTAGCTTTAATTCATTGCTTTGAGTGATGTATTGCTTTTATAAAATGGTGAAATGCCAATTTACATAAAAACACATGAATGCTCAATAACTACACTACTGTTCGAAAAGGTTTAGGGACAGTTTTTAATTTTTTTTAAAGAAAACTATATTTTTATTAAGCGAGGATGCATTTAATTGACCAAAAGTGAGAGTAAAGACATATATAATGTTATAAAAGATATCTATTTTAAATAAACTGTTCAAAAACAAGTGTTTTCAACATTGATTATAATCCAAAATGTTCTTGAGCAGCAAAGCAAAACATTTTAAATGATATATTACAATATTAAATTTTTCCTGAATTTTTTTTTTCTTCTTCAAATAAATTTTGACTTCTTTCAAAATCATTAGAAACTCTTACCGACACCAAATTTCAGGGCTTTGCACATTAATAATTTTATGCAAGTTAAAATAGCTCCTTTAGTGGAGTATTTAATTCTAGCTGTCCGCGACGACAGCGCTAATTTTAACTTGTTGCAAATATTTCTTAGTCATCTCCATCACCTCTGTGTCACATTTGACATCAGTTTGTGTTTTGAAAGATTGAGTTTCATTATGCTAGTGGCCGCTGTATTTAATCTAATGCAATGACATGCGCACACACTAACTAGATGTGGCATAATTGTTCATGCTCTTGCATCTGTGTGCAGGTCGACAGATCCCTCCGCTGGAGAACACAGACGCGGACAGTCACGATTCCTTCAAACTGACACGACAGCCTCCTCCCTCCACCAAACGCTGCTGTTAGACATCCGCAAGTCACTACACACACCCTAGAGTATGATTCCCTGTGGGATCTGACCCATGTGGTGCATAGATTTGGATCAAATGAAACACAAATCAAGGTGTGTTAATGTTAATGATGAGGATACAGTCAAATGACTGACAAACATGTACATTACAGTAGGAAACAGCAATTCTGCAGCTGAACAGTTATATACCAAGTCATAATGTTTTCTGAATATTGCAGAATCCATTTGGGAGGTGAGTTATCACAACTTGAAATATCAAGTTTTTTAAATGCAATGTTGTGGGTTTTTGTGTGCAATATTGTATAATTTAAATGCTGTCTGGCTAGTAGTAGTTAGTGCTGTGTTTACACAATAATAAGTGCCTTAGAAATGCCATTTTGATGTCGTTTCGATACATAGATGTAAAAACAAAAGCTTTGATTGGTTATTTCTAATCTGGCTTTATATGACCACTTACAATGACATAGGATCGAGTGATGTAAATTACAAACAGATTCGCAAATATGTTGGTCACACTTTGTATTACAGTGTTTATGTTACTCTCCTAAAAATAAAGGTTCTTTATTGGTAGTGATGGTTCCATAAAGAACCTTTAACATCCATGGAACCTTTCCATTCCACAAAAGTTTCAGTATAGTGGAAAAGGGTACTTCTGATTATTAAAATGCTCTTTAGACCAAGAAAAAATGGTTCTTTTCAGAACTGGTCACTAAAAGTTTCTTTGAGGAACCACAAAATGGTTCTTCTCACAAAATCACTGCGAAAATACCCTTTTGGAACTTTTATTTTTAAGTTTTACTTCTGAATAATACTAATAAACCACATTTAATGTCATTTTTTTCATAGTGCTGTGTGTAATAGCACATAGTTTTTTTTTTTTTTTTTTATTCATTATATGGGCACTGTAAAATGAAGTGTTGCCAATTTAGGCATCCTGGAAAGTGAGTTACTTATTAATTCTAATTTTGCTTTGTTAATCTATTAAAGTATTAAGTTAAATATTTACCCCTTTATTAAACGAAAATGTGCTAAATCAGCCACCAGAGGGCACAATTGACTTTACTGGGAACAACAGTTTTGTTAGTTATTTTGCAAACTTCTGCTTACCTGTTGCTGTCAATGGAGAAAAGGTTGACTCAACTGTTTGTTTTTATCCCATTAAAATGTCTAACAATATACGTTTTCCAATAGTTTTGACTCGATTCTGTTCATCTGTTAAACAGGTCCACTTATTAGCTGATCCCTAAATTTCCTCCACAAAAGTTTAAACGAATCACGGCTGTGCTGTCATTACATTACTTTACTTTAAGCATCTCGACCATATTCACACAGCAGTATTGGCTGACCCACTGGCGAGTTTGGGACAGGGCTATTTGTTTGATTGACAGGGATTCTGCCATTGGTTGGGTCATTATTTTTGCAATTCCATTTGGTGACACTAGTGCCTCAGAAATGACACACTTCACCTTTAAGGCTAAAAGCATAAAAGCAGGGTAATTGTGCGTGCTCTTACATAATCAGCCTGCCGCGCTGTGGTCGTGAGTGGATTGATTACCTGTCCTTTAGTTTTTCAATTCTGTAATCGGAATGATCTTTCCTGTCAATCACAGCTGGCAAAACCACACATGTATAACATTACATGCAGTGTATAGTTTATTAATAAATCATCATTGATAAGGAATCACATGCAATATAACATGAGTATATCTATATAATTATATCTCTTTTCTAAAATAAATGTTAGAAGGATTCAAATTTACTGTGAATTCACATATATGCCTTAACCTAGCAAATTCGCTCCGAATCATGACAGAACTGGATGAGATCTGGTCATAATGGTTCCAATTATACATTTTGTAAATAACTAAATTTGTACTTTTGAACTTACCTTTTGTTAGTTAACTTAATTTGTCTTTCATGTGATGTTGTGACAATGGTATCCAACACATTTTGTACCAGATGTCGTCAATAAACTACAAATGCAGTATACAATACATGTTATTGCGTATTTTCTTCGTATTAAATACATTAGTTTGATTCATGAGTATTGCTACAGATTTGGACAGTGTTGAAGATGATATTGTTTTAGAAGATAAAAAGCACAGTTTCTAGTGCATAGGTCGTATCCAAAGATTACAGTACAATATGATTTTATAAATCCCTGAGGGGCCATTTAGCACCGGCAGCTACAGCTGTCCAATGTCTTTTTTCCTCTAAGTGAACTACGGATCTAAACTTTTCTTCATGCCTACTGTATTTCAACAGTAGTTTTTCTTGAGCAAAATATCTTGATTTCGTTAAATGCTGTTTTTTTGTCTATGTGGTGTTTGAATCTGGTACCATTTGAACATTTCAATATTGACAACCATGTTGACTGTGGATGCTTGTTAAAAACTACACAAAACTGCATTCGGCTTAACCTATTAGTCAAAAGTTTGAACACACTTGACTGAATTTATGTTTTGCAGGATTTAAAAAAAAACTTTTGAAATTATGCCTGTTTTTAATTAATTATCTACAGGTGAAACAAGAAAAATTAGGATATCGTGCAAAAGTTAATTTATTTCAGTAATTCAACTTAAAAGGTGAAACTAATATATTACTCATTACATGCAAAGTGAGATATTTCAAGTTTAGATTTGTTATAATTTTGATGATTATGGGTTACAGCTTATGAAAACCCCAAATTCAAAATTAGAATATTATGAAAAGGTTATCATAAGCTGTATGCCATAATCATCAAAATTATAACAAATAAAGGCTTGAAATATCTCACTTTGCATGTAATGAGTCTATATAATATATTACTTTCACCTTTTAAGTTGAATCACTGAAATAAATGAACTTTTGCACGATATTCACATTTTTCACCTGTATGTATGTATGTATGTTCTGTATATACACTACCATTCAAAAGTTTGGGGTTCGGGAAGATTTTTAAATGTTTTTGAAAGAAGTCTTATATGCCCACAAAGGCTGCATTTATTAATAAAAAATACAGTAAAAACAATAATATATTGTTTTCTATTGGAATATATTTTGACATGTAATTTATTCCTGTTATCAAAGCTGAATTTTCAGCATCATTACTCCAGTCTTCAGTGTCACATGATCCTTCAGAAATCGTTCATATATGCTGATTTGCTGCTCAATACACTTTTCTGATTATTATCAATGTTGAAAACAGTTGTGCTGCTTCATATTTCCGTGGAAACCATGAGATTATTTTTTTCAGGATTCTTTGATGAATAGAAAGTTCAAAGGAAACTTTTGTAACATAACTTTCTTTACTCTAATTGTGATCAATTTAATGCATCCTTGCTGAATAAAAGTATAAAAATATTTTTTAAAAACCTAAACTTTTGAACAGCAGTGTATATTTGAATATGTGTGTATACATGTATTTATCTTTTTTTTATTTATTTTTTTATGGATGAATTGGACAAAGTAATGAAGGAAGAGCAGCAAACGAGTGTCCAGCATACATGGACATATCATGAACTTTTCTGTAGCTTTCGACAGGTACATCATTCGTGGGTTTTTTAAGGCGAGTGGAATCTAAATCACACTATTAGGTGTTCCTCAGGGTTCGGTGCTTGGTCTTCTTCTCTTCACAATTTACACAAGCATCATTGGGTCCCAGGCACATCAATTTTTGTATTACTGCTGCACTGACAACACTTCACGTTTTAGCACCTTGCTATATGGTTGCTAGGGTGTTCTGAGTGGTTGCTATACGGTTAAGTCTATGACATTCTGGTCTCTATAGATATGGCTCGGCTCCCCTCTTCAAAGTTTATGGGATTTTTGTTGTTGTTGTTATCTGCCAAGTGGAAATGGTAAGTCTAATCCTTAGAAAAGTTATTGCACACGTCAACAAGCTGTTCAATTTGAGATATCATGTTTTAGCACAAATTGTGTGGCATGAGACTTCAACAGCAACAGCAAAGATGTTAGGCTTAGTAAGCACCACTAATTGAGAAAACTCTTCTTTAACCATCTTGTTTGTCACATCACAGTAGAAGCCAAAATAAGAAAGCCAAACAAGTATTTTCCTATACTTATTTTTAATATAAGAGTGGACATGGCCAATTGTAAGCTTGCATGTGCAAGGCTTCTTGGTGTCATCTGCTTCCAGTTATTGTAGCTGTACAAAACAGCTTGAAATGCTGCTTATTGCAAACTGGTATTATCAAATTATTTTTAATGTATTGTCAAAATTATAAACGCACTGGTTTGTAGCGCAAATAGTTGTATCATTAACTGCACTTTTGCTATTTTTCTACCTATCGGCTGATGAATAAAAATTCTCGCACATTCAAAGAAAATAGTATGGAGGCCAATTTCCATAAGAGAAATATTTTTGTAAATCTTAATCATGACAATACTAAGACTGACATACTAAGTCATAATTATGAGATTTAAGTCTGTGATGTGACTTTTTGTCATAATTTGTATGCCATAATTTTGATTTAGTATGATTGTCATATTTAAAAAAAAAAAGTTATTTCGACTTTTCATCTTGATATGTCATTATGTACTTTTCATCTCAGAAATATGACTTCGAAAGTTGAAATTATGACACCATGTCACTCTTAAATTATGCATTTTTGTCTCACCTTCTACTTTTTCAGTGTCAATTATTATTTTTTAAAGTCCCCCTGTAGTCAATATTTGTATCCCTTAAACTCATCTTTGATCACCAAAATTACATATTAAACGTTTTTTTTCCGCTGTGAATTTGTTTTATTCATGCCTTAAAATAGCTTGAATGTAACTAAACCCTTGCCTTATTTAGTATAAGCAGAGCCATGAATATGCAAATGACCCTCGTCTCCACAAATGAGCCTTGCCTCCACCAATGCCTACACAGTCGTTATACAAGATGTATCAGAAGGGTAACGCATTTTTATGTATCGCTCTTTGCAACGTCGGACACAGAACGGTAATTGATATATTTAGCCTTTGGCTTGACTATGTTATCAAACAGCTAATAATGTGTTGCTAAAGTTACATGAACCATGATCCTGATCACAATCTCAGAGTCAGACAGCTGCCTTCTAACTATCTCAACAATCCTTGAAAACGCTTTGAACAACTTATAGCGTCAGTGGAGAAAGGCATATGGCTACAGTTCGTCATAACATCGTAATTTACATATAGCCGTAAGTCCAGGGGTCAAAAAGTAAAAGGAGTTTTAAGGAGAAAATACTCAGCAATGGTGTTGACTTATGAATTTGTACATGGTTTGTCTTAAAGCATATTAAACACCATGATATAGACATAACATTAAAACCTTGATTTTCACCACAGGGGGTCTTTAAGTTACAATTTTGACTTAGTATGTCATCATTTTGACATTTGTGACCCCGAGCTAAATAAATAAGCTTTCCATTGATGTATGGTTTGTTAGTATAGGACAATATTTGGCCGAGATACAGCTATTAGAAAATCTGGAATCTGAGGGAGCAAAAAAAAACGAAACATTGAGAAAATCTCCTTTAAACTTTTGCATTTATGTTCTCGATTGTGCTGCATTCACTAACAAAAATACATGTTTTATATATTTACAGTATGAAATTTACAAAATATCTTCATGGAACATGATCTTTACTTAATATCCTAATTATTTTTGGCATAAAAGAAAAATCAATCATTTTGACCCATACAATGTATTGTTGGCTATTGACATAAATATACCCGTGCGACTTGTGACTGGTTTTGTGATCCAGGGTCACGTTTCATCTCATAAATACGACTTAGCATGTCATGTTTTCGACTTTTTGTGTTCTCTTGTAGCAGAAATGGGCTTCCATGCCTTACCTTCACGGTGCAAAATAAGGCGGATGGTTTATTTGAAGTTCCATTCATTTTTAGATTGTGATTTTGTGGGCATGATATTTGAAGGGCTTTACTTCTTCGTCTGCTAGGTCAACGCTATGTCAAGCACAACTTGATCTAAAGTTCAAGTATTGTTTTGACTAGAAACCTTTGGAAAACACTTGAAAAGGAAAGGAAATGGAACATTTTCTTGCCATTGTCTTGTTTCTGGCAGGAAAATAAAGGCTTTTATTCTGTGTAAATTACTCTCTAAGCTCAGCTAACTCTCTGGTTGACCCCGCAG
Source organism: Phoxinus phoxinus (assembly GCF_949152265.1). NCBI lineage: Eukaryota > Metazoa > Chordata > Actinopteri > Cypriniformes > Leuciscidae > Phoxinus > Phoxinus phoxinus. The sequence continues at coordinate 40,294,568 of NC_136880.1, read as the reverse complement.
ACTCTCTCTCATCTCAGGCAAAACGCTCGTAATACCCGACTGACCTTTGTGATGGCCAAAGGTGACGCAGGTGTCCTTTGCCGGTGGGCGTTTGTGACAGGTTGACGTTTGGGTATATTACACTCTTCTCCACGCTTCTCCTTGTGTTTAACAGATCCACGTGCGGACGCCCACTGCTAGCCTGGACTTTCTCACCGAGGAGACAAGTGGGCGATTCAAGAGAGGAGAGCGGAACAAAATAACTTGTGGCCAAATGTCAGTAAATGGTGTAGCCCGCATCACCATGGGAACGAGCTGGGAAGAGACAACAACAGGGAAGCAGGTTTTCACTGCGCAGTGTCTGCGGTTTCCTGAGATGATTTCACGACGGGTTCACATGTTATTGTCTTTGTGCGCAATGACTCCTTTTCTACCTCAAAGTACATGGGAAAAAATGCCTCTATTTTAGTCTGAGCTCTGCTTTTAGTAAAAAGGTCACTGAATGAGTTTGATTGTGAATCTTTGCACAGTGGTGTGAATGGATGTTAAAATAGAGTTGTGTGCTTCATGGCAGTAACCATTTAGTTTCTGTCATTGTAGATGTATGTGGAAGCAGTGGCTTCATCCCTCCTCTTCCTCTTCGTCTTCCTGTTCAGCTGAGTTCAGTAAGTGAGAGAATAACCCGGCAGAGATCATTAGACCTGTTGTTTACACTGCTTGTTAAAATATCATTCCGTGACATTTTCTCAAACATGTTTGGTGCCACCTGCACTTGTTAAAATAAAGGTTTCCAAATGGCAGAGCACATTCCTGTGATGCCTATGGATTACAAGAGCTATAACCTTTATTTTAATCAGTGGTTGCCAACGATTTCGTCTTGAACAACTCAATATTCAAAGACTGAGCTTATATTTTATCTGCTATGTTCCACTGTAATTATGATAAAGTGATTGTTTTCAAACTTTTTATCAACAGAAACTGGGAGTGTCAATAATATACATGGAAATAGTTTGTCATCTTTATCTTATTGTTTGTTATATGTATTTGCCTGGTCAATGTCTTTGTAGGTTTTTGTTCTTTTGCTGTTTAGGCTGTAAGGATCTTTCAAATAACTGAAATTTCATGGCAAAGTGATATTGGAACTGTAATGCGGCCAAAACCCGACTGGAACCACTTTTAAAGTGCAGTAAGTGATTTCTGAGAAACACTGTTGATATTTGAAATCAACCCAAACAAACACGCCCCTCACTTCATTGCTCTGCAAAACACAAACACACAATGCAAGAGTGGATGTCTCTTTATCCTACGCTCTTTATTGGACACGCTCTTGCCTGATCATAACCCTCCTTTGTCCAGTGATATTCCTCTGAGCTTTTCTCTTTGGCAATGTCTCTCAGCCATCTCTCTTTTCTACAGTCTTTTTTCCAATCTCCCTCTTGCTCTCCTCCCCCCATCATGAGTGGACACACCTCCTACTGCTGATTGGCTCAGTCTCTCTCCTCCCCCATCATGAGTGGACACACCCCCTACTGCTGATTGGCTCAGTCTCTCTCCTCCCCCATCATGAGTGGACACACCCCCTACTGCTGATTGGCTCAGTCTCTCTCCTCCCCCATCATGAGTGGACACGCCCCCTACTGCTGATTGCTCAGTCTCTCTCCTCCCCCATCATGAGTGGACACGCCCCCTACTGCTGATTGCTCAGTTTCTCTCCTCCCCCATCATGAGTGGACACACCCCCTACTGCTGATTGGCTCAGTCTCTCTCCTCCCCCCATCATTAGTGGACACACCCCCTACTGCTGATTGGCTCACTCTCTCTCATCCCCGATCATGAGTGGACACACCCCCTACTGCTGATTGGCTCACTCTCTCTCATCCCCGATCATGAGTGGACACGCCCCATACTGCTGATTGACTCACTCTCTCTCCTCCCCCATCATGAGTGGACACACCCCCTACTGCTGATTGGCTCAGTCTCTCTCCTCCCCCATCATGAGTGGACACGCCCCCTACTGCTGATTGCTCAGTCTCTCTCCTCCCCCATCATGAGTGGACACACCCCCTACTGCTGACTGGCTCAGTCTCACTCCTCCCACATCATGTGTCCACGCCCCCTACTGCTGATTGGCTCACTCTCTCTCATCCCCCATCATGAGTGGACACGCCCCATACTGCTGATTGGCTCACTCTCTCTCATCCCCCATCATGAGTGGACACGCCCCCTACTGCTGATTGGCTCACTCTTTCTCATCCCCCATCATGAATGGACACGCCTCTTACTACTGATTGGCTTACTCTCTCTCCTCCCCCATCATGAGTGGACACGCCCCCTACTGCTGATTGGCTCACTCTCTCTCCTCCCCCATCATGATTGGACACGCCCCCTACTGCTGATTGGCTGTTGTATGTTGAGCTGTTCAGTGCAATGCACTTTCAACAGCATTTCTCAGAAATCGAGTACTGCACCTTTAACTATGCATTTCCTTGAAAATAATTGCACACCTTAGAACGTCCATCAACCAATCAGAATCAAGCACTCAACATACAAATATTACTTGTTGTTAGTTTGTGTTGGCTAATGCATTAACAGATGTTAACAGATGAGACATTTTTGTAAAGTGTTACTATTGATTTGTATTCCTGTAGTGTGGACACTGCTGTTGAACAGAACATTGTACACAAAGTATAAAAACAATGACATGTCCATATTTGGATGTTTCTGATCGTTGTCTTGAATTGGTCTGAAGCCGTCACCCCTCTCTGTGATGATAGACTTTAGATCTGTAAACACTATCATCACTGCTTAATGTGCCGCAGTTGGAAATCAGCTTTTGTTATGCGACAGTTAAAATTACATTATCTCAGATGTGCATAATACATTCCGTAGATAAAAGTACAGTCTATAATTAATGCCTGGACCCCTCTATTTTTACTAATTGTTAGAAAGCACTGTGGATAAAACCACTGATCTGCTTTTGCAAGATCATCTGGGCATTTGTATGCACATGATGAAGACTTTTTAGATGGACTAGAAATTAAAGCATACTGCGTGACAGTAGCTCGGCCCATGATGCATCCTGGGAAATTAGAGTGAATGTGATCATCATGGTACTTCCATAGCCATAATGCTCCTCACCTCTCCAGGCAATTAGTTAATTGCATTTTAATGTTAAGCTCAGACAGCAGATGAGCAAGAGAGAGACAGTGAGAGAGCGAGAGAGTGAGAGGCAGAGATAGAGAGAGAGAGAGAGAGAGAGCGAGAGGCGCGTAATAAAACACCGTATCTGGGGATGCGGTATTAAAAACAATTTGTGTTTTGAGTTAAAGAGGAGAAACGCATATTTCTCACTCAAGATCATTTAAATAGGTGCATGCATTAATGACTCACATGTCATTTTCTCAGTCATGGTCATACTATAGTGATTTTGATGAATAATTAATTGTGTTTCGGCCTCTATTTGTGTCAGTTGAGGAGGTTTTTTTATATATCGAATAAAATCGATGTAGGATTTACTTTTAAACCATTTTCAAAAAAAGAAAAAAGACTGATCTGGAATTTTTGTCTTTTTCCCCCAGTACAAATATCTAAACATACTTAAATCAATACATTTTTGCTACCTGAGAAGTAAAATGACATAAGATATTGGTCTTGATTTATGAAAAAAATATTAGTAATGAGTGTAAAATAATTAGTAAACACTATTTCGCCAAAAGTATTGGGACACCCCTCCAAATCATTGAATTCAGGTGTTCCAATCACTTCCATGGTCACAGTTGTATAAAATCATTTGTGAAAGAATGGGTCGCTCTCAGGAGCTCAGTGAAGCGTGGTACCGTGATAGGTTTCCACCTGTGCAAAAAGTCCATTTGTGAAAATTCCTCACTACAAAATATTCCACGGTCAACTGTCAGTGGTATTATAACCAAGTGGAAGAAATTGGGAACAACAGCAACTCAGCCACAAAGTGGTAGGCCATGTATAATCACAGAGTGGGGTCAGCGCATGCTGAGGCACACAGTACCCAGAAGTCACCAACTTTCTGCAGTCAATAGCTACAGACCTCCAAACTTTGTGTGTCCTTCATATTAGCTCAAGAACAGTGTGTAGAGAGCTTCATGAAATGGGTTTCCATGGCCAAGCAGCTGCATCCCAGCCTAACATCAAGTGCAATGCAAAGCGTGGGATGCAGTGGTGTAAAGCGTGGGATGCAGTGGTGTAAAGCGTGGGATGCAGTGGTGTAAAGCGTGGGATGCAGTGGTGTAAAGTGAGGGACGCAGTGGTGTAAAGCGTGGGATGCAGTGGTGTAAAGCGCGGGATGCAGTGGTGTAAAGCGTGGGATGCAGTGGTTTAAAGTGAGGGACGCAGTGGTGTAAAGCGTGGGATGCAGTGGTGTAAAGCGTTGAATGCAGTGGTGTAAAGCGTGGGATGCAGTGGTGTAAAGCGTGGGATGCAGTGGTGTAAAGCGTGGGATGCAGTGGTGTAAAGCGTTAAATGCAGTGATGTAAAGCGTGGGATGCAGTGATGTAAAGCGTGGGATGCAGTGGTGTAAAGCGCGGGATGCAGTGGTGTAAAGCGCGGGATGCAGTGGTGTAAAGCGCGGGATGCAGTGGTGTAAAGCGCGGGATGCAGTGGTGTAAAGCGCGGGATGCAGTGGTGTAAAGCGCGGGATGCAGTGGTGTAAAGCGCGGGATGCAGTGGTGTAAAGCGCGGGATGCAGTGGTGTAAAGCGCGGGATGCAGTGGTGTAAAGCGCGGGATGCAGTGGTGTAAAGCGCGGGATGCAGTGGTGTAAAGCGTGGGATGCAGTGGTGTAAAGCGCGGGATGCAGTGGTGTAGAGCGTGGGATGCAGTGGTGTAAAGCGCGGGATGCAGTGGTGTAAACTGTGGGATGCAGTGGTGTAAAGCGTGGGATGCAGTGGTGTAAAGCGCGGGATACAGTGGTGTAGAGCGTGGGATGCAGTGGTGTAAAGCGCGGGATGCAGTGGTGTAAAGCGCGGGATGCAGTGGTGTAAAGCGCGGGATGCAGTGGTGTAAAGCGCGGGATGCAGTGGTGTAAAGCGCGGGATGCAGTGGTGTAAAGCGCGGGATGCAGTGGTGTAAAGCGCGGGATGCAGTGGTGTAAAGCGTGGGATGCAGTGGTGTAAAGCGCGGGATGCAGTGGTGTAGAGCGTGGGATGCAGTGGTGTAAAGCGCGGGATGCAGTGGTGTAAACTGTGGGATGCAGTGGTGTAAAGCGTGGGATGCAGTGGTGTAAAGCGCGGGATACAGTGGTGTAGAGCGTGGGATGCAGTGGTGTAGAGCGTGGGATGCAGTGGTGTGAAGCGTGGGATGCAGTGGTGTGAAGCGCGGGATGCAGTGGTGTAAAGCGCGGGATGCAGTGGTGTAAACTGTGGGATGCAGTGGTGTAAAGCGCGGGATGCAGTGATGTAAAGCGTGGGATGCAGTGGTGTAAAGCGCGGGATGCAGTGATGTAATGCGCGGGATGCAGTGGTGTAAAGCGCGGGATGCAGTGGTGTAAAGCGTGGGATGCAGTGGTGTAAAGCGTGGGATGCAGTGGTGTAAAGCGTGGGATGCAGTGGTGTAAAGCGTGGGATGCAGTGGTGTAAAGCGTGGGATGCAGTGGTGTAAAGCGTGGGATGCAGTGGTGTAAAGCGGGGGATGCAGTGATGTAAAGCGCGGGATGCAGTGGTGTAGAGCGTGGGATGCAGTGATTTAGAGCGCGGGATGCAGTGGTGTAAAGCATGGGATGCAGTGGTGTGAAGCGCGGGATGCAGTGATGTAAAGTGAGGGATGCAGTGGTGTAAAGCGTTGGATGCAGTGATGTAGAGTGCGTCATGCAGTGGTGTAGAGCGCGGGATGCAGTGGTGTAAAGCGGGGGATGCAGTGGTGTAAAGTGAGGGATGCATTGGTGTAGAGCGTGGGATGCAGTGATGTAAAGCGTGGGATGCAGTGGTGTAAAGTGAGGGATGCAGTGGTGTAGAGCGCGGGATGCAGTGGTGTAAAGCGTTGGATGCAGTGATGTAAAGTGAGGGATGCAGTGGTGTAGAGCGCGGGATGCAGTGATGTAAAGCGTGGGATGCAGTGGTGTAAAGCGTGGGATGCAGTGATGTAAAGTGAGGGATGCAGTGGTGTAAAGCGTGGGATGCAGTGGTGTAAAGCGTGGGATGCAGTGGTGTAAAGCGAGGGATGCAGTGGTGTAGAGCGCGGGATGCAGTGATGTAAAGCGTGGGATGTAGTGGTGTAAAGCGTGGAATGCAGTGGTGTGAAGCGTGGGATGCAGTGATGTAAAGTGAGGGATGCAGTGGTGTAAAGCGTGGGATGCAGTGGTGTAAAGTGAGGGATGCAGTGGTGTAGAGCGCAGGATGCAGTGATGTAAAGCGTGGGATGCAGTGGTGTAAAGCGTGGGATGCAGTGGTGTAAAGCGCGGGATGCAGTGGTGTAGAGCGTGGGATGCAGTGGTGTAAAGCGCGGGATGCAGTGGTGTAAACTGTGGGATGCAGTGGTGTAAAGCGTGGGATGCAGTGGTGTAAAGCGCGGGATACAGTGGTGTAGAGCGTGGGATGCAGTGGTGTAGAGCGTGGGATGCAGTGGTGTGAAGCGTGGGATGCAGTGGTGTGAAGCGCGGGATGCAGTGGTGTAAAGCGCGGGATGCAGTGGTGTAAACTGTGGGATGCAGTGGTGTAAAGCGCGGGATGCAGTGATGTAAAGCGTGGGATGCAGTGGTGTAAAGCGCGGGATGCAGTGATGTAATGCGCGGGATGCAGTGGTGTAAAGCGCGGGATGCAGTGGTGTAAAGCGTGGGATGCAGTGGTGTAAAGCGTGGGATGCAGTGGTGTAAAGCGTGGGATGCAGTGGTGTAAAGCGTGGGATGCAGTGGTGTAAAGCGGGGGATGCAGTGGTGTAAAGCGGGGGATGCAGTGATGTAAAGCGCGGGATGCAGTGGTGTAGAGCGTGGGATGCAGTGATTTAGAGCGCGGGATGCAGTGGTGTAAAGCATGGGATGCAGTGGTGTGAAGCGCGGGATGCAGTGATGTAAAGTGAGGGATGCAGTGGTGTAAAGCGTTGGATGCAGTGATGTAGAGTGCGTCATGCAGTGGTGTAGAGCGCGGGATGCAGTGGTGTAAAGCGGGGGATGCAGTGGTGTAAAGTGAGGGATGCATTGGTGTAGAGCGTGGGATGCAGTGATGTAAAGCGTGGGATGCAGTGGTGTAAAGTGAGGGATGCAGTGGTGTAGAGCGCGGGATGCAGTGGTGTAAAGCGTTGGATGCAGTGATGTAAAGTGAGGGATGCAGTGGTGTAGAGCGCGGGATGCAGTGATGTAAAGCGTGGGATGCAGTGGTGTAAAGCGTGGGATGCAGTGATGTAAAGTGAGGGATGCAGTGGTGTAAAGCGTGGGATGCAGTGGTGTAAAGCGTGGGATGCAGTGGTGTAAAGCGAGGGATGCAGTGGTGTAGAGCGCGGGATGCAGTGATGTAAAGCGTGGGATGTAGTGGTGTAAAGCGTGGAATGCAGTGGTGTGAAGCGTGGGATGCAGTGATGTAAAGTGAGGGATGCAGTGGTGTAAAGCGTGGGATGCAGTGGTGTAAAGTGAGGGATGCAGTGGTGTAGAGCGCAGGATGCAGTGATGTAAAGCGTGGGATGCAGTGGTGTAAAGCGTGGAATGCAGTGGTGTGAAGCGTGGGATGCAGTGATGTAAAGTGAGGGATGCAGTGGTGTAAAGCGTGGGATGCAGTGGTGTAGAGCGCAGGATGCAGTGATGTAAAGCGTGGGATGCAGTGGTGTAAAGCGTGGGATGCAGTGGTGTAAAGCGTGGGATGCAGTGGTGTAAAGTGAGGGATGCAGTGGTGTAGAGCGCGGGATGCAGTGATGTAAAGCGTGGGATGCAGTGGTGTAAAGCGCGGGATGCAGTGGTGTGAAGTGAGGGATGCAGTGGTGTAGAGCGCGGGATGCAGTGATGTAAAGCGTGGGATGCAGTGGTGTAAAGCGTGGAATGCAGTGGTGTAAAGCGTGGGATGCAGTGGTGTAAAGCGTGGGATGCAGTGGTGTAAAGCGTGGGATGCAGTGGTGTAAAGCGTGGAATGCAGTGATGTAAAGCGCGGGATGCAGTGGTGTGAAGCGCGGGATGCAGTGGTGTAAAGCGTGGGATGCAGTGGTGTAAAGCGTGGAATGCAGTGATGTAAAGCGCGGGATGCAGTGATGTAAAGTGAGGGATGCAGTGGTGTAAAGCGTGGGATGCAGTGGTGTAAAGCGTGGGATGCAGTGGTGTAAAGCGTTGAATGCAGTGATGTAAAGTGAGGGATGCAGTGGTGTAGAACGCGGGATGCAGTGGTGTAAAGCGTGGGATGCAGTGGTGTAAAGCGTGGGATGCAGTGGTGTAAAGCGTGGGATGCAGTGGTGTGAAGCGCGGGATGCAGTGGTGTAAAGCGTGGGATGCAGTGGTGTAAAGCGTGGGATGCAGTGATGTAAAGTGAGGGATGCAGTGGTGTAGAGCGTGGGATGCAGTGATGTAAAGTGAGGGATGCAGTGGTGTAAAGCGCGGGATGCAGTGATGTAAAGTGAGGGATGCAGTGGTGTAAAGTGAGGGATGCAGTGGTGTAAAGCGTGGGATGCAGTGGTGTAAAGCGTGGGATGCAGTGATGTAAAGTGAGGGATGCAGTGGTGTAGAGCGTGGGATGCAGTGATGTAAAGTGAGGGATGCAGTGGTGTAAAGTGACGGATGCAGTGGTGTAGAGCGTGGGATGCAGTGATGTAAAGTGAGGGATGCAGTGGTGTAAAGTGAGGGATGCAGTGGTGTAAAGCGCGGGATGCAGTGGTGTAAAGCGTGGGATGCAGTGGTGTAAAGCGTGGGATGCAGTGCTGTAAAGCGTGGGATGCAGTGGTGTAAAGCGTGGGATGCAGTGGTGTAAAGCGTGGGATGCAGTGGTGTAAAGCGTGGGATGCAGTGGTGTAAAGCGTGGGATGCAGTGGTGTAAAGCGTGGGATGCAGTGGTGTAAAGCGTGGGATGCAGTTGTGTAAAGCGTGGGATGCAGTGGTGTAAAGCGTGGGATGCAGTGGTGTAAAGCGTGGGATGCAGTGGTGTAAAGCGTGGGATGCAGTGGTGTAAAGCGTGGGATGCAGTGGTGTAAAGCGTGGGATGCAGTGGTGTAAAGCGTGGGATGCAGTGGTGTAAAGCGTGGGATGCAGTGGTGTAAAGCGTGGGATGCAGTGATCAGTGGTGATGCAGTGATCAGAAATCACGCTTCTCTGTCTGGCAATCTGATGGACAAATCTGGGTTTGGCGGTTTGACATTTTGGACAATTTCATGCTCCCAACTTTTTGGGAATAGTTTTGGGAAGGTCCCCAACCTCACAACCTCCTGACCTCACAAATGCGATTCTACAAGAATGGTCAAAAATTCCCATTAACACACTCCTAAACCTTGTGAAAAGCCTTCCCAGAAGAATTGAAGCGGTTTTAGCGGCAAAGGGTGGGCCAACTCCATATGAAACCCTACGGAATATGAATGGGATGTCATTAAAGTTCATGTGCATGTAAAGGCAGACTTCCCAAAACTTTTGGCAAAACAGTGTATCTGCCAATGGAGTCAGAAAATCAAACTTAAAGTGGCTATATGGAAGAATTTTCATGTATTCATAAAGATAAAAATAAATTGTTGCCAATGTGTGAAAATCTTGTAACGAAACTGAAAAAAAAACAAGGCCTTCCCCAGCTTCCTAGTTTGTCAGTAAGCCTGTAGACAGATTTTTATGCGAAGGACGTTTTTGCCGAGTTTTGTCGAATTGTCGAGTTTATGAGGCCTTGAATCACGTTCAGACTCTTGTACGTTACGTGAGCACGTGCAGTAAGTGCTGCTGCAGTTCACTTAATGGCCACCGGTGTCGCTAATAAGTGTTTCTGACATAACCCTATTCATTTATAAAGAAAACACAGATACTTTTTTTTTCAGAAAAAATAAATAAATATCTTCATTCATTTTGCATCTCAAGCAAATGTATCTTTATTTAGGAATTGTTTGCAGTGTTGCTAGTAAATATTACAAATAATAATTACAAAGAAACGCAAAGTAACACTGAAATAAAAATGACATTTATACGTTTTTTTGTTGTTGTAAAACGTAGTCCAATAGTATTTATTTACAACTTCGAAAAATATTTTTTACAGTGTACGTATATGGGCAGATTTTGGTTAAAATGTGCCTTCATTTGTGAGAGAAAAAAACCCCTTCTATTTAGCATTTTATAATTACATAGGACTTCATTATTATACAAATAAACTTATACACTTTTTTTTATAACAAATTTAATTAGCAACATAACCATAAATGTTGAAAATGCACATTAATTACATTTGTGATTCAATGGAAGCTCTAAATCTGACCGTTTGCAAAAAGGCTTGATTTGTGACCTAAAATAATGCATATTTTTTTAATATGTCATAATGTTTCGTTTCTTTCTTGACAGGTCCTGCTTGTGCTTCTGCGTGCACAGACCAGTAACTCTACATTAAGTCTGCACTTCGTGCTCAGGGAAGAAGCTGTACATCTGCACCAATTAGGTGACTTTTGGTAAAGTTGTCTGCTTTTGCATATGGGCGTGTGCGTTTCCATAGCCCTCTCTCCAAGTTTCCAGGGAAACAGACGGGCAGATCACAGAACAGCAAATCAAACACAATTATAATACATCCTCTTAGAGCACTATTTCATTCAAACAACCCTCTCTCTCTCTCTCTCTCTCTCTCTCTCTCTCTCTCTCTCTCTCTCTCTCTCTCTCTCTCTCTCTCTCTCTCTCTCTAATATTCCAGCGGTTGTGAATAAGACACAAAGTGTTTAATTGACAAGGCGTTTTAATTTCCTGCGTGAAAATAAGCACACTGTCTGTTTTTGATTAGTCTCGTTTTGGTTATGTTGGGATTGCAATATCATGCTATTGTCTTTTGAATGTGCCGCTCAAGCTTAATTGTCATATATGCGCTCGAAATAAAGTATACTTGCACTATATTAAATCATACTGTGTGCTATATTATATAGTGTATTGATAAATTAGCAAATGTAAAAAATTGCTTTAATTATTAACATGATAACTGAAAAACCACTAAGGTCATGTGATGACAACGTAGAACACTGAAATATTGATCAATGCATAATGCGTTTTGTTTACAAATAGACTATTAAAAAAAATATTGGTGAGATTTTTTTTTTTTTTTGCAGTGAAATGTGTGCTAGTATTCATTTCCTAACTTTGCCAATATGTACCCTTACACAAACTATTTAAGCAGTAATAGCCAGTATATTCCATTCCAAACATAACAAATGTTTACTTTTTGCATAGGCTGTTTTTTTCTTATTTTTTACATATCGGTTTTAGAACCTAAGCAAGTTGTCTATTCCATTTATAACATCGCCAATTTGTATTCTTTGGCATTCTATTAAGTACTATAGGCTGTATACAGTGTATTAAGCAGTACGCCAGTATTGATACGGACTGCGAGTAATTCCAGAATGGTGCGCGTTACCAAGCGCGCACTCCCATTGGTTGACATGCGCGCGCACGGGGGGTTGGTGCGCTATTATTAAAGCCGCGAGTGGACGCGCAGTGCCAACAGACAGTTCTGTCCTGGAGTACCGGAGACCCGAACGAGGGTGAGACGAACAACAACATATGGATTGAAGCAAGGACGTTAGGACCACAAACCACTTCACGTAAGTTCAACTGAGATTCAACAGGTTTTTAATAGAGGAGCAGTTTGGGAAAAGTTTAAATCCATTCAGAAATGATATGCATTCATATGCATTTAAAACTAAACGCCTGAGTCCTTGAGATGCAGTACTGCTCACTGGAAATGTGTTGTGGAATGTGGATATCGCAGACACGTCAGTTATACAGCGCTACAGGTGTTTTGAGATTAACTATTGTCAACAAGGTTTCTTAAAAATGTAAAATTAAGGTTCTTTATTGCAATTGATGGTTCCATGAATAACCATGGAATCTTTCCATTGCACAAAACTAATTTAGTGTCATTGTTTTGAAAACCCCAATTTTAAACCCTTATTTTAAGAGTAGGCTACATGGTTACTTCAGTTAGTTTATTGTAACAAAAAAGTAATTAATATTGTAACAAAAAAAGTAATTAATACTTACAAAAAAGTATCATGTTACCATGGTATTCTTGGAAGTTCCTTGATTCCTACACAATTTGAAGGATATGGTATTTTATTCGAATTTTATTACTGTGGTATATGTTTTTGTAAGGGATAGCCTTATCAATCATTATCACTTCACATGATTATGCACATGATTTACTTATGAATAGATACATTAAATGAATAGATTAATTTATTTACTTCAGAATAGATACATTACCCCCTTTGCTGCTCTGTGTCAGTGTTGTGCTTCTGTAGTCACAGAGCAAATACTGCGCAATACATATTTCATATCGCAATGTGCTGCGGTCTCCACACATTGAACTCAGATTGTGCAGAGGAGAAAGCTGTGTGCATCAAGTGTGTTCAGGCATTATCTAATATTAGGTGTTTTCAACATTTACATACCAACTCGGACCAAGACAAAGCAGCCTAGGGACTTAAAAAAAAATAAAAAATCTGGGTAACACTATTGCTTATTGTGATATATACACTTTACAAAAATAACTTAAAAAATAGTTGACTAATAGGTTATACCAGTGAAAGCATTTTTTTAAGGGTCAGATCAGGAAGAAATAGCTCACTAAGAAGACCTTCACGGACCTCAAGGTGTCAATAGTTGAATATCCCGGTAATACAAATTGAGAATGTATAAAATACTTTAATGTGTTAGGATATAATTTAATATTTCTGAATTACATAAGGTTACACCATGCAGCAAAAATCTAATTTTCATTAGAATAGGGAGAAAAAGCTCTTTAAAGTTATTTTCATTGACCGTGTACCTGTACTTGCATTTAATAAAATGCACACATTGAGTTTATTGGCTTTTTGAAATCAATTTTGCATAACCATAAGCTTTGTGGCATGAATACATAATGAAAGAATGATGTTGAGTGCATGTTAAGCGGCATCTCCACAATGTGACAGTCTACAATTAATAATGGAGAGGGAGGCAGGTGTCAGCTGTCTTTAACAATTGTTTGTTTAGTGTTAACAATGTGTTAAGATACTGTTAGAATCTCCCAAGAATCCACTGGGTGACAGTGTACCCAAAGCAGTGAGAAGGTGGACTGAATTCAGTTTGTATTTGCATTCATGAATTGCAGGTGTCAGTGTGGGTTGATGATTCTTCGTTTCACTATCTGTGCACACAGGGTGCAATTGCACATCTCTCCCAGACCTCGCAGAGAGATGTGGCTGCTGGAAAAGATCCGCGGTTCAGTGGAGGGAAACGTTCTCCGGCAAGGAGACTCGGCGGACAAACAGGGCAAAGCCCCCACCTACTGCAACGTCCTCACCCCTGACAAGATCCCTGACTTCTTTATTCCACCCAAATTCGTGTGCTGCCCACCAGAAGAGGAGACGCCAGAGATGAAGCCAAAAAACGAGCTCCACTCTTCAGCGTCAGAGCAGACCATATGCTGCAAGAAGCCTCAGGGCAGTCCGCGCAGCCCACGCCTCATTAACAAGTTGGCTGGAGACACCAAGAACTTGCTCAAATCTGCGAACCGCCACATCATCCAAATTGAGAGCGCAGATGACTTGGTGGCTGGGGAGGTGGGTGACCTCAACACGAACGCCGACCCGCAGTCCCAAACGGCCATGTCCCTGCCCTACGTACCCAAAGCGCAAACCTCCTACGGTTTCGCCACGCTCATGGAAAGTCCACACACGAGACGTAAAGAATCCCTCTTTCACAGCGACCCCACAAGTCCGCTAACCTCACCCAACACCCAACGCAAGTCGCAGGGTAACCACCTGAACCCCAGCGACTGCAACACCTCCCACTCCAACCCCTACCGGTACTTCAGCGGAGGGGAAAGTGACACTTGCTCTTCGGCCGAGTCCTCCCCATTCAACTCCCCTCTATTATCTCGTTCTGCATCTCTCCTCAAGGTGTTCACCCACGAAACCCAAGCCAAAGTATCCCGGGCCAAGCGCTCCTTCGCCCGGCACAGTTCTCTCTCCACTGATGAGTGCAGCTCTGTGGAGACCAGCCCGAATATTCAGAGGCGCCTCCGTTGCCCTCCTTCCCCTGCTTTCCGTGGACGGAAATACGGAGGTAACATGGATCGCTTCACGCAGCACACTGTCAACCTCCACAAGGGAGGAACTCTACGCCTCTGCACAGACTACGACATCGATGCCGCCCGGCTTCACGTGCGCGTGCTGGCGGCCGAGGACCTCTATGATAAGCAGTTTGACGTGAAGAGCATCAATTGTTGCGTGGCTCTGTACCTGAACCCGGGAAAGCTCCAGAAACAGCGTAGCACCATTATCAAGAACAGCCGCAACCCCGTCTTCAACGAGGACTTCTACTTTGACTCCCTTCCTGTTACGCAGGTGAAAAACCTTGCCATCAAGATGAAGGTTGTCAACAAGGGCACCAGTCTGAAGAGAGACCACCTACTGGGCGAGAGGGAGGTGCCCTTGAAGGAGCTGCTTTCTGGGATCTAGAAGTCTAGTTTCGTCCACCACCTGGGCATGGGACAAACGCCTCAATGCAGTCTTCAACTAGAAGAACCAGACAAGGAAATATTCCAGCTTTGATTCCAAGTATTGAAAGTGATTGGAGTTGCAGAACTCTTCAACTAACTGTGTGCACCTTCCTAATTTGTTTACCAGCAGTGAGAGTGTATGGATGTACTGTATGTGTGAGATCTTCTGTATATATCCTCTGTATGAGTGTACAGGCATGCTCCGATTGTTCCCAGGGCTTGTGTTTGTGCTGAGACCAACGTAGTCTTGATATCCAGACCCTGCTGGGTCTCACTGTTGGAGACACAGATAGATAAAAACAGCTCCCCATCCACATCGCTATCTCGACGGCAACAGCTCGTTTAGTTGACTGATGCTTTGAAGTCACTTAATGCCAAAACACAAATGCATGCTTCATCAGCTGGTTTGAGCCTTAAAAATTATGAGAATGATAACTATATATCTGTCCCCTGTATTGCTGTAATAACAGTGTTTCGCCTTATGCCTCTTTAATTCCAATTTAGGGTTTGAGACTGTGACATTTCTCTCAATCTCACTGTTAAACTACTGGACTTTTGCTGTTTTTCTTTTTGAGAATTGAATCTGTGCAGTTAACAACACCCTTCAGCCTTACTGAGTAACAAGCTGTTCACTTTGAGTGACAGAACTTTAGGGAGGGCGTGATTCGTGATTGGTCAGAACATATGACATCATCGTGCATGTCATGACATCATGACTTCTGTAAATAGAAAGCTGTTCTAAATCTGCTTTTAGCTGCACCTGAAATGACTCCCTGTTCCTTATAAAGTTGACTAAACCATGCACTGTTTGGAGAAAGAGTTCAAAATTGGAAACAAAAAATTACCATGGTATTACCATGCTAATTGGACCTGCTACTGTGGTAGTGCCATGACTTTTCTCTTCTTCTTTTTTTGCAGTAACTTGGATCAGCATGGGCTTTTGGGCATGTACTCTATTAATACTATAGATTTTTACATTTACAATGGTTATTTATATGAATATAGTAATCATTCAGAACCTAAAGTACACACTACAAAATGCTGGGTTGTTTCAACCCAATTTTGGGTAAAATATGGACAAACCCAGCCGTTGGGTTACAATTTTAAATTACATTTTTAACCCAATGTTTGGGTTTGTCCATATTTTACCCAAAATTGGGTTGAAACAACCCAGCATTTTTTAGAGTGTAACATAATCTGATACCATCACTTTATCATGGTAATACCATAGTTTTTGGATATGTGCCGTGTTTTCAGCACGAGATAATGGCATTCTAATTATAAATGGCACGAGAAATAACATTCGTCGTATAGATATGCACTTTCATAAGATCGTGTTGGGTAAAACCATGCTTTTGGACAAGTGCCATGCTAATACCATGGCAATACTTAAAGTACCATATTTACATGGCAGCCCATACCATGTAGTCCAAGATTTTGGATATTTACCCTGATTATACCATGGTATTGTTTGAGGTGCCATGTAAATACTATTCATTCAGTACCATGATACTGTGAATATCAAAGTATTGCTTTACCATGGTACTGGCATATACTAGTAACTATAAGCTACACCGGGTAAAGTGTTATATAAAGGCTATGCTAACATACACCACGTTTGCAAAGAAGTTTCTTTGGAAACTTAACGTGTGCGTTTATGTTTCTAAAGGACATTTACCGTGCCCACTAGTGCCATTTTAGCTCCAATCTCAGGTTAGGGAGCATATTGCTTTTTAGTACGTGTGCACTTTAATGGAGTATGTTGTTGATTTGCAACAGTTTATGGTGGGTTGTGGGTAACGTTTAGTAAAGTATACAATTGTTCAATGAGATTTGGGATATCCCCCAGGAAGTATGGCGCTTTTTCATGCACTGTTTATGTTCATAAAGTGTTCAGATGAGTATTCTTCTATTAAATATATATGTGCACTGAGTTTTGGCATGTTTATAGTAGATGTATGTGTAGATGTTTACCAATGGGAGCAGCATGGCAAAGTGTTCAAGCCCTCACAGTTTCAGAGTCAGATTATGAAAGTAAGATAACCTCGCATCTTTTCTTAACATCTTCCCCTGTGTTGGATCCACATCACTAGCGTTATTTTGTGTACTGTACTTTAATGTTTATGACGCCCAATTAACCTGTATTTTTCTCATGCATTGTCTTCATTTGGGATTTCAAGAGGAAAAAAAGGTGTTAAATAGTAATGAAAAGTCTGTCTTGAAAGATTTATATCTTTAAGTTCTTTTAAAAAATATTTAAAGAAAATTCTCTATGTAGAAAATGTATGGGATTTTCACCCCAGAACAGAACTTCTGTTGCACTCAAATACTGTTGATTAAAGCAAAGTTAGATACATTTGGACTTTAAAATTACTGTTGTATAAGACACTGTGATGCGTCATACATGGCAAGCTCTTTGTATGACCTAAAGAGTGTCCGGTAATATTCCTGAGAGCTCTTCAATCAGGTTACTGCGCTCCTCGGATCTTGAGTGGATTCACACAATTGCACCGCTATTAGAAGTGAGACAGATTGTCTCACAGTTCTGGCTTCAGTTCAAGGAAACACATCTGTGCGTTTTTGATGAATCATTTGCATATCCTTAAGGGTGAAGTGTGTAATTTACATGCCACATCTAACACCAAATGGAATTGCAACTAGGTTTTCACATTTCCCATTGAAATGTGAGTGATGTTTGCCTGTGCAAAAGTTGCTATGGAGTTGTTGTTGGTTGCTAAGGTGTTCTGAGTGGTTGCTAGGCCATTTGCAACTTCCATAATCTGGCATTTTTCTCTGTGAAACGGGATTTCAATGAGGAAAATCTCAGGTGGGAAGGACTTGATTCTATCCATGAGAGTTGATTGAATGGTGAAAAATAAGAGGAGTTGGTGATGTCAGAAGGTCGTTGGCTTTTGATTAATGATTCAAAATTTAAAAAAAATTCCCTTTGGAATAATAAGGACATATGAATCATGCCCAATAGGGATGTTCATGAAGCCGAATATTATGTTTGGAAAGGAAATGTCACATTCTACGGAGCCCCTAAAAGGACATGGTGATGAGAGAAAAAAAAAAATTTCATGCTTTTGCGTTCTCTCGCAATTATATATTGTATAATTATATTGGCATCAGGGAGTCAATATCGATATGTGGCGTATTGAAATCACTTTTGAATGCACACTAGCTTTTTACTTTCACTTCTTTCCAATTCGCAATCATGCATACTCTGTTTATAGGGAGTGGAGGTGCTGACCACACATTTTACAAGATAAGATATTTGTAAAGTCCTCCATCATCGTCAGTCGTCAATCATCTCTCCTTACTATATTCATGTGATAAATCTGATGTACTGTAATGTGACCGACCATATAATGCGTTATTCATTTTCTGTGCCTTTTCAAATTCGGATTTAGGCATCGGACACATCCCAATGCACAATAAAGGTGAGGTCACATTGGGAGAATTTTGCAGCCAAAAAAAAGGTCTATTGTCAATAGTGTAGCGATGCATGAAGCAATAAAGCAGCTTTTTGTTGGTCAATGTGGCAAACCTGTAGCCTGGAAATCCAGACCCAAATCCGAAAGATTAAGGGTCTGGCATTGAGTAATGAAAATCGCCCAACTCGAGGGGCGGCACCAAGCATGCGTTTGAAAATCTCACTGCACGCAATTGGATAACACTACAACCAATCACAACAGTTTTCGCTAAGCCCCATACGCTTAGCTGCCAGTAGAGCTAACTGGTAGATTAGACTCTTGCCGTATTTGGTCGGCAAAACAGCAAAAACATCCTTCTTGCAAAGGAACGATTCAAGCGCCGTCTTCTGTTCCTCTTTTAGATAAAAAGCCAAGTCTAAAGGTCCTTGCACACTGAGTCTGAAATTTTTGTATGCGTTTTTTCGTATTCGTGATTCGTTGGCTCTGAATTGTCAAAACACCACTCAAAATGCTTGCTACGAATGCGAAAAACACAGAAAATCAAACCCGATCCGAATTTTTTTATGACAAACGAAAGTTTTGGAAGCAGTGTGCAAGCGTGATTGACTTAACGTGAGGTCGTATTTATTTTTTAACGTGCGAAAATTTCGGACGCGAATTTCGGACTCAGTGTGCATGCCTTAACTCGTTCATTGTAGCGGCCAAAGCCGTTTCAAACAACTGGTGTTCATGATCATCCATAGCCATCTTGCAATGTTTACTAATGACTTCGACGTCGCAGTGCTGTCGTCATCTGTTTAGCTCACATCTGGCCCATATCAGATACACCAATGTGATTGGTGCAGCTCCACATTAAGTAGTTAATGAGCATCATTACTCAATGCCAGAGTGACTCGCTGAGCAAATTCAAATTGTGCTCTCGTGAGAACTCTGGATTTCCAGGGTGGCAAACCTGTGTGACTTAAAGAGATAGAGATAGTTCACCCAAAAATTGTTTAATTCTGTCATCATTTACTTCCCCTCAAATTGTTCCAAACCTCTATGAGTTTCTTTCCTCTGTTGAACACAAAAGAAGATATTTTGAAGAATGTTGGTAACCAGACATTTGACAGTAGCCATTTACTTCCATAGTTGGAAAAATTACTATGGAAGTCAATGGCTACCATCAAATGTCTAGTTCAAAATATCTTCTTTTGTGAAAAACTCATACAACTTTAGGGTGAGTAAATGATGAGTAAATTTTCATTTTTGGGGTGAACATCATTTTAAACCCGTTGCGAGATCTGCATGGGGAAATCTTT
Source organism: Phoxinus phoxinus (assembly GCF_949152265.1). Lineage (NCBI taxonomy): Eukaryota > Metazoa > Chordata > Actinopteri > Cypriniformes > Leuciscidae > Phoxinus > Phoxinus phoxinus. The sequence continues at coordinate 40,275,207 of NC_136880.1, read as the reverse complement.
CGCCCATGTGCAAAATTCACAATCTCATGGATTTCATTTGAAACGACTGGATTTTGGCAGCAGAAATTCACCAAACAAAAGTAAACGTGACTGCGTTGAGAAAAGAGTTTTCATTTCATCTTGACTTTACTTGCTACTTTAGATTTTGACACCTTTCTCTCTCAATCAAAATCTGCTTAAATTTTCGGCTTCACTTTAAGTTTCATGAAATAGCATGCTGCATAAGTTTAAATGATCAGTTTTAGTGCTAAACAATCTTTCCTTTTAAATGCAATGACATAATTGATGAATTTGCCCTTTTCTAAATCACATTCCTGGTTTTCCTTCTTTCATTCATCCATTCATACTTGGGCATTTTCTGCTCTGTTGAGTTATCATCTTTCATCCTTCATTAAAACACTTCCATGTCACTTTTGCCAACCTGAAAAACCTTTATTTTAAAGAAAAAAAGCCTGAACACCTTGAGCACACGGTCTGTAATTACACTCCGGATATGAATCACTCCATATGTGCCTCATGCGTATTCTCCACTGTAGACGTTCAGAGTACAATGATTCATTTATTAAAAATTTTCCATTTCTATTTTCATCACTCTTTTAAAACGGCCAAATCGCCGCTGTATTAGATTTCACATCAGAGCCATATAGAAATCAAAAAGTCTTATTCCTTTTTGATTGGCAGAGATTTTAAATTAGAAGAAGAGAATGGATTCCAGAAGAGATTCAATACGGGGGGGTGTTAACTCACATTTATTTCCGTAGCCATATTGCTGTACGTGAGATTAAAGTGTCTCACACTTGTATTCGGATAAGTCATGGAAAATGAAGTGCCTATCCAATGTACTTGATTCCCGTTCCTTCCCTATACGCCCGTCACCAGCCACAGCGTTCCTATGCATGTGTACATAAACACACGTCACCTGTGAAGAAGTGCCATTTCAATCCCGGAAATCAACCTTCCTTTAATCGTGTATCTCAAAGATGTGGTGTTTCGGCTTGTTGTTATTCCGAAGATTGATGTGGTTATTATTAGATGCACTGTCGTCATGCCGTCAATTTTGTTTATCCAGTGGTTTATTCTCTCTTTGTATCTCTTCCTCTTTTCAGACTGATTTTCTATCCATAACTTTTACTGGATCATGCTATTGCTTTGTCTGTTTTCTTACCTTGCTCAATAAAAGTTGTGTAGATGTTGTACAAAGATTGCTTTCTGTCCTTTAACCCCCAGTTTTGAGTCCATAATGTTTGTTAAAAGCATGATCTTACATATTTGCAGCCTCACGCACAACGTGTGTGTGCACATTGGTTATTGTATGTTTGCATGGGCACTAAAACATACAATATCAACATAGCAGCATCTTAAACTTTAGAGACACACAAAACAAAAATATACAATATTGAATTCAAAGCTCAACAAAAAGAGTGCAAATGACATGACTTTTATTAGACCCATCTGTATTTCATTCAAGTTATTTTTCAGGCAAAGTGTTTCTGGTAAACGAGAGTTGCACTAAGGCATTGTGTATTAAACTAATCGACTGCATCAAAGGTTATGTGATTCAAATAGATTTGTAATATTTCTACATAAGAAAAGTCCTCAAAAAAAGTCCCAATGATACATGTTAAAATGATTTTTCACAGGTATTTTACCGCAATTTTGAATTACGCATTCGTTTGTGTTGTGCTTTAGGCTTAAAAGAAATATTAGTAAATTTGAATGGAAAAATTATTTGTAATTTTCTGCATGTACATTATCTGAAGTTTTTTTTTAAGTTGTAATGCAAAAAGGTTTACAATTTAGATGCTGCTTATATGTTCAAATTGTACGCTTATACTTTAAGTGCAAAAACCTATAATAAAGGATGAGATCACCATGAAATGTGGTAACCGTTGTCAGATTCATAGATGATTACTGATGTAGTCTAATAATAAATAAGAAAATGTTTAGAAAATCAATACATTTTGTCTGAGCCTGAGAAATCATAATTGGAGACACATTGTGTGTCCTGGGCAGATTGTGTGTCCAAATGGCAGATTTGTTGTTTGTGTTTCTCCAGCTGTTCTGTCGAAACGTCTGAAGATGCAGTTAATGGCAAAATGACAAAAGTGTGTTCATGTAAAAAAAAAAAAAAAAAAAAAGCACTGTAAACAAAAATGAAAGTGGTGCCAAAGTTACAGCTTGCAGTGATACAGTATGGCTGCAGATAATCATAAGTATGTTTGATAAAGTTCATTAGAGTTTTTGTGCTTTCCACAAAGAAACCTTATAAGCGACGTCAATTTGTAATGGTAAACGATTATTTATATGAAGCCGCAATGGAGCACTTTACATTAAACGTTTTAATGAGGATCATTAGTGTAGTTTCCCATGGCCAGGTTGCATCATTAAATGCTTGGATATTTTAAAGCATCTTCACAGCATGATGATGATGCCAAACAAACATGGTGTTTAGTCTGATGGCAAAAAGCCTTTTAGTCTCAGCAGACCGAAAACCCTTCTTCCAGCTGCTTCAGGCTCTCCCACAGGCTTTCTGGCAAATCTGAGATGTCATTTGGCGTTTAATGGCAGTAGCTTCTCTTTTAAGCCAGTGACTGGTGAAGGACTCGAACAGCAGTTGTTGTTTCTACAATGTCAGCCACTGAAGCTTGTGGCTCCTTCACAGTGGTCTTTGGTGGCCTTCATAATTTTCACGCTTGGTCCGCTTTTTGAAGATGTCCTTGTAAGGCCCGGCTCGATCGGCCCAAAGTAGGCATCCGGCCAGCGGGGAAGGTCTCTGCGTGTTACCGTCTTTCCTTGTGGCAAGTCATTTTGAATAAATGCAATACATTTTCTCATGTATTAAACTCGGTATTTCATCTGACATCTGGTTTTAATGATATATGTGCATCATTAAAGGTAGCCTACATTGTGTAGAAATTTCTCCCATCTAGCGGTGAAATTGTATTTTGCATTCAAACGAATAGTGCTCTCTAGCGCCTCGCTTTTCAAATGTGTGTTGCAACTACGGTAGCCGTTATGTACCAAGACCTTATGACAACGTCTTCCAATAGTACTTCATCGAGTTTAATACATGTTGTTATGCTGCCTATATAATGAATTACACAACCAAGCAATGGAAAAAAGCTTGTAATTTAGACCATAACATTGACTTACCCGTCGAGAAGAAAGCAGCAACCTTCAGTCTCTTTCAAAGTCTTTCTCCTTCATTAGCTCTTTCCACCTGGGAAAATCTATCCCGATATTTACCCTCGTTTTGAATTCGCCGGTAACGTTTCCTTTTAAATTCAATTTTCCAGTCACCAGTCACACTGAGACCTTTCAAATGATAGCAAACATGTATAATACTCGATGATAATTATTCACATTAAACCATATAGAATCACTCTCTGAGACGACTCGGTAGTCCTGAATCATATTAAAGATTCGTTCAAAATGAACGGATCATTCATGACCAACCCATCACTACTAGTATCTGCAAACGCTTGTTCTGAGACACTGCTTATGATTTATGAGGATTAAAAAAGAGGAGTGGGAGGACTTTTACCATTATAGAGTGGTTGTGTACACACACTCCCGACACACATTAAGTTCAAACATCATGTAAAAGTGAATTTTGCATAATAGGACCCCTTTAAACTAAACATTTGTGGTGTAATAATTCATACAGTTCATATCATATGGACACCACTTAAAATATATGAATGCCATTGCATTAGACACAAAAGACTCAATGTCTGCCATTGCATGTTCAACTTTTTGGAGTTGCTGTACCTATATAGATTTTTTTTATGCTTTGCTAAATGAAAAGTGTTTTCTTTTCCAGTGCCTCCGGCAAGCTGAACAAAAAATTAAGTTGTGTTATCTTCTTGTGCGAGTATCTCGGTTACCAAGGTCAAGTTATTTTGGGGAAATTGCAGTAAAAGAACTTTGCCACTTTAATTCGACTTCATATTACGACGTGATGTGTCATATTTGCCATTTTGCAAAGAGGAAATCCAAATTGTACAGCCTGAAACAATAGCGTTTGAATGCTCTTTTCTTCTTCTTTGCACATCATGCATTAATGACCACATATATAACAACAAACATGCTGTGCTAACATTAGCCACTGCATAAAGTGATTGGCAGATGTGTTTATTATTTGTGTAAGGATTCTGTGTTTCCACAGATGTTTAATGTTTTGGACACATGTATTTGGCCATATTTTATTGGCAGTCACTCTTTTATCGAGGTGACTTATAAGATGGTGCGTTATATTGTTCTGTTACATCAATTACATCCACTGCAACAAAAAACTAAACAAAAATCAAAGAATGATGTGCTATTAGCAGCAATAGGATACAGAAATCTTGACAGTTATGAAACTCAAGACAGTTATAAACCCATAATGAGTTTTTGGATTAGATTTCGGAGCTCTCTCTACTAGAGTAAGTGAGTTTGATGTGTGTAAATGTGTTGCTAGAGAAGTGCACAAAACGGTAAGCAGCCTTTGTAAGCCAACAAAAGAAAACATTTAAGATAGTTAAAGGGATTGTTTCCCCAAAAAATTATCATTCTGTCAAATTTATTCATCTTCATGTCATTTCAAACGACTTGCTTTCTTCTGTTGGAGATGGAGATTCTGCGACAAATCAATAAAACCAAATATAATGAGAGAATCTGTCTAAACTGGAAGCGACATGACAAATAAATGATGTCCTGTTTTATTTCTCACGTTCTCCAAGTGCTTTCAATACTTCTGACAAGAATGACAAATGGAAACTTTCAGTAACACTTTAGAATACTGTACCTTCATTAATGAATAACTACAGGAACAAATGAGTAATGTACTATTAACATAGTAACTACTATTAACTAACAAGAAGCTCTGATTAACGAATTAGTAAGTAATAGCGCTCAGTTGAATGTGGTAGTTCACTATTATAGCTAATCAGTAACTACTATTTTTCATACCTCACTGAAGACTACTGTACCTACTACCATATACAGGTTAATAATTAATATCAATAATGTATAATATAAGGTTATGGTAACCCTTATATAAGTATAAAACTTTCTCATAAATAGAAAAAACAGATTTCATAAAGCCCTACTTCTGACTATAAGCAACTACATGTCAACTTATTATACTAACTTGAACCCTTTATTAAACCATAACAGTCATAGTCAACTATTATGACACTAGTTGACATGTAGTTGCAAAGTTACTTTCAGTTAGTAGCCTACAATGTCTAAAGTGGACCATTAAACAAAAAAACATAATGAATTATGTAACCATAATTAGTTTTTCCACTCAATTCAACAAGCTTCACACAGATCAAATCAGGTCAGACAGATGTGGAAACCTCTAACCAAGGGTCAACAAGTCAAGAATCAATACATATTGCGATAAGTATTACATCGACCGAAAATTAGCTGCACCTATTTCAACAATGCACTAAAATTACAGGCGCTCTCTAGACGTAATAACATGATTTTGCCATATGGATGCTCATAAACATAACTTATATTTATGCTAATTATAGCTTTCATGCCTGACTGAAGAAGTCATTTGTCAGTCTTTCAAGTGGCTTTTCGGCAGAATAACAGCCAACTGCAAAAACTCTGCCATATTGCGTTATGGATTGTGGGTTTGTCCGAGGGTTTCTATGGCAACTATGCAGAACATTTACCGTCCGGTTTGGAATCCAAGTTGGAATCCAAGTTGATCAGTATGTTCTGTGCATCTGCTTTGAAAAATACTTTTAGAGAAGCTTCTGGAGTGACAGATGAAGACCACAAACTGACTGCAGCATTTCGGTCAGGTTAGCCTGGACTAGACTTTGTTCTGTCGTTTTTTTCTAGACTTTTTGAATTGTATTATGTTCATATACTGCCAACATACATCTTGCACGGGCAAGTCTGACTTTTTTACTAAAGCTTCTCAGTTGAAGACAGTGTTATAATTGCCTTTATAATAGGAAAGGTCAGTGGAAAGATCAAAGGTTGACAAACTATAGAGTATAGACAAAATCAAGGTGAAAAGCACTGTATCTTTGGCCCTGTTTACACATGGTATTTAGATGCGTTTCGGTCGATCGGATCACAAGTGGACGACACTAAATAGGCCTACAGGTGTAAACGGGGGCTAAAATGTTTTAAGCTTGTCCACTTTAGACCACTTAGTTGAAAATGCATTCGACCCGATTGCTTTTGTAGTACAGACGCTCAATTGGTTAAATGTGTTCAAACCGCCACAAAAGACCATCTACTCTCCGCCTACTGACCTAATGCGTAACATTATGTGAAGCGTTCTAGCCAGACGGGGTTTAAACTGTCGGCTGGAGACCCAAGATTAGTTTGAAGATGAAAAATGTACCAAGCTAGGGATGCACGATATATCGACCACCATATCGGTATCAGCCGATATACAGTATCTTCATATTTAATGTTATCGTTATCAGCCCGAAAGAAAATATATCAATAAAGCCGATAAATTATGGATTATTTCCTTCAGGTGAGACATTTCAGATGCGAACTGTTCAACACGATTGTTTTGAATTGCTTGAAATATGAGTGAAATCACTTCAAAGTGAAAATACAGTTTGTCTGTCATATGGCTATACATAAAATTACAATGAGAACATCATTATAATTGTGGGTTTAGGACATGGTGAGACTTTTGTTTTTGTAATCAGGCTCTCAAAAATTATGTAAAAATTTGGATTTCGATTTATCGACCAATATGGGTAATCGGCTTTCAAATATAAAGGGTTATCGGTATCGGTCGATATTTTCATATCGGTGCATCCCTATACTAAACACACTGTTCTCTTAACATTCCTGATTTCTAACACACACTCACAGCGTTCGGCTGTCAGAGCAGAAACTGAAGCTGATGCTCTCCGTGTGTTTTTCTGTTGTCTCCGGTCGCGTTCATATGTAAATTGCATGAGCTTATTTCATCCATTAAGATCCATTAAGATCGAAAGATCTGAAAAAACACACACATTCACCCGCCCATAGACCCTCCACTTGAAGAAATCAGGACAGAAGTGTTTGAAAGTGGACAAAAGAGACGGATTAAAACACCAGGTGTAAACGGGAATGTGTCTCCCTCGTCCACTTGTGATCCGATCGACCAAAACGCATCTTAATAAAAGCTGTAAACAGAGCTGTTACGAATGGCCTTGGGCGGTTGGAGGCTCCAATTGACAGCGGAGACAGTGGTCATGGTTAACAGGGTTTTTATTGCAGTACAGGATGACAATCACTCAGGATTGATGGGACGAGAAACAAAAACAAAACAAACAAAAACTTAGATGCCACAAAATATTGATACAAAACATAAGGTCAAAGCAATCTACATCAAATAAGCATAACCTGACCTGTATGTGCAACTGTACTACATAAGCAGTACTTTCCCAGAGTCCCCAATTGCAAACTCAGAACTATTCATGGTCTGCCTAGACCTCTCCTCACCTCCTATCTCTGAACTATCCTACTAACTTTCTGGAGTCATTTTATAGGCCTGACTCCTCCCACTCGGGAACATACCACCTGGAAGATAACATAGTTCACATACTTTACAGGAGTACATAATAATAATAATAATAATAATAATAAAGAAAACAAAAACAAAAGTAATAAATACAAATGAACATGCATGCAAGGAAGCATATCTGCAAGTACACATATTCACGAAAACACATAACTCAAGAAACTATGAGAATAAACTCTCCGGTGACGTCACTCACATAAACGCGCCATCATTTGGCGCGTATACAAAGATCTATAAATAGACCGGATGTCTAACCAGACAGGTTTGGCCAAGGACTCAACATGTGGTAAGCATCATCTATATCTCTTCCACTATTCAATAAAATATGTAAATCAAATAGCCTACTCGTGGTGGTGATTTATTTCTGTACGAGGAAAGACAATTATATTATGCCATCATCATATGCACTCCTATTACGGTTGCTAGTTCTCATAACTCCGATAAAACTACATACAGGACATCATACACAAGTTAACAACACAATGATATCAAATGTCACACAGGTCAATGCATACATGAATATATGTCGGCTAACAGACTGTAACACATGACGCCGGTGTATGCGCGTAACGTGCATGTGTGCGTGTAGTCCGTGTATGTGTGTGTGTAGTCCGTGCACAGTCGCAGGCTTACCCTGTGACATTTCCTCCCCCTTCCCCAGACACCACTCGTGGTGTCCTGGAGAGGAAATCTGCAGTGCAGTTTTCCGAGCCAGTCCGATAGACAACCTCAAAATCGAATGGCTGTAGAGCCAGGAACCACCGTGTTATACGGGCATTTGTGTCTTTCATTCGGCCCAGCCAAACCAGTGCCCGATGATCAGTCTCTAATTTAAACCTCCTACCAATGAGGTAATACCTGAAAGAGTCTAAAGCCCATTTGACAGCCAGGCATTCCTTCTCTACGGTTGAATACCGTGTCTCTCGTGGAAGGAGTTTCCTGCTGATAAAAGCAATGGGTCTCAAGTGTCCTTGCTCTCCCTGCAACAGTACAGCCCCAAGGCCAAATTGTGAAGCATCAGTCTGCACTGTAAAAACTCGATCAAACTCCGGACTCTGCAACATTGACTCTTTGCATAACGCATCCTTCAAGTCCATAAAAGCACGCTCACAGTCTGCAGTCCAGTTAGGCTTGTTGGGTTTGTTCTTCTTCGTGAGCTCAGTAAGGGCTACGGCTTTCTCAGAAAAGTTCGGGATAAAGCGTCTATACCACCCCACCAGGCCAAGGAACGACCTTACCTGCTTCTTGGTTACAGGCCGCTCAGCCTGTTTAATGGCCTCAACCTTCCCAACCTGCGGGCGTATGACTCCACGCCCCAGCACATGACCAAGATAGCAGGTCTCTGTCTTAGCTATCGTGCACTTGTCTGAGCGAATAGTAAGACCAGCATTCTTTATTCGAGTTAACACCTCTTTGAGATGTACTAGGTGACCCTGCCATGTCCTACTATAAATAATAATGTCATCTAAATATGCTGCTGCGTACCTCTCAGTTCCCCTAAGGATCTGATCGATCATCCTCTGAAAAGTCGCAGGAGCCCCATGTAGCCCGAAAGGAAGCACGCGGAATTGATAGTGCCCAAACGGAGTCTTGAACGCTGTAAACTCTTTACTGTCTGGACTTAAGGGCACCTGCCAATAGCCTTTGCACAGATCAAGAGTTGTAAGGTACTGTGCACTGCCAAGCTTTTCAATTAAATCGTCTACTCTGGGCATAGGGTAAGGATCAAATTTGCTCACCGAATTGAGTTTTCTGAAGTCCAAACAGAATCTTAGGGACCCATCTTTCTTAGGCACCAGCACAATGGGGTTGTTCCACTCACTGACTGATGGTTCTATGACCTCTAGTTTCTGCATCATTTCCAACTCTTGCTTCATGATGGGCACCAGCCTTTCTGGAACTCTGTACACTGATTGTCGGATCGGTTTCACATCCTTCAAGTAAATGTGATGTTGTACCAGATCTGTCTTCCCAGGTGTGTCCTGGAACAGCTGATCAGGTATACAATTTTGCAGCTGATTTCTTTGTTCAACTGTCAAATGTTGAAGATTTAAAGGATACTCACTTCCACGAACAGGCAAGAACTGCTCCTCTACCTCGTCCTCTTCCTGTACTGCCCTCACCAAGAGCTCCTTCACCTCCGCTCTTACTGGTTCTGGCTGTGAAGACGGACTGTGCCACTTCTTCAACATGTTGACGTGAAAAGTCTGCAAAGGTTTATTTCTCGCTGGCATTTCTATTTCATACGTTACTGGACCAACTTTCTTACTCACTTGGTATGGACCTTGCCATTTGGCCAACAGCCTGTTCTCTGACGTTGGAAGCAACAATAAAACTTGCTCTCCTGCTTGGAAAGTTCGGGACCTGGCCTTCTGGTCATACCATGTCTTCTGCTTCACTTGTGACTCTTGCACACTCTCTCGTGCCCGGGTGGATGCCAATTGCAACTTCTCTCTCATTTTGAGGATGTACGAGAGAATATTCTGTTTGGTAGGCTTGTCACTGGCTTCCCAACTGTCTCTCAAAACATCCAATGGACCTCGGACCTGGTGAGCAAACAGCAATTCAAAAGGAGAAAACCCGGTGGATGCTTGGGGAACTTCGCGGTAGGCAAACAACAGGTAAGGCAGCCATTTGTCCCAGTCTTTTCCATTTTCAGACACAAACTTCTTCAACATGCCTTTTAAGGTCTGATTAAATCTTTCTACCAGACCATCAGTCTGGGGGTGATACGGAGTAGTACGGACTCTCTTAATGCCCAGTAACTGATAGACTTGTTTTAGGGTACGACTCATAAAATTGGGGCCTTGGTCAGTCAAAACTATTTTAGGGATGCCTACGTGTGAGAAAAAATTCAACAGTGCAGCTGCAATCTGTTTTGCAGTAACGTCTCTCAAAGGGTAGGCCTCGGGATACCTGGTTGCATAATCACAAACTACCAGAATAAACCGGTTCCCTTTCTGACTTCTCTCCACAGGTCCAACAATGTCAACCCCTATCCTCTCAAAAGGTGTATCCACTGCAGGTATCGGAATAAGAGGTGCCTTTGCAGGTGTCCTGCCAACTGCTAACTGACACTCAGAACAAGTCTTGCAATACTCTTTCACTTCGGCATACATACCGGGCCAATAAAACCGTTTGGAAACTCTCCTCAATGTCTTCATGAATCCCATGTGACCTGACCAAGGTATTGAATGGCTGAGCTCTAACACCTTTCTGCGCTGAGCTTTGGGTACTACTAACTGCGAACCTTCCTCTTCACTCTGTCTGTAAAGAAGACCTTGTTTTATCCTAAATGTCTCACCATACAATGAACTCACCGTTGCATCTTTGCTAACTTTCCCAAAACATTCAGACAAGGTAGCATCCTCCTTCTGAAGCTGTCGTAATTCACTGGGTATGACCAAATCTGACTCATCAATCTCTGGTTCTTCCCACTCAAACTTTGTTTGTTCTGAGCTATCCATCAAATCTGCAACTCTTTTTCTACGTTTGTCCAATCTATCTTCCTCAGACAACCCTTCTTCAGCTAGACTTTCCTCCAGAAAAAATGGCATCTCCTGCAGGTTGCTATCTACCGAATCTTCAGTTTGTGCTACCTGGGTAAACTTTTGAGCCTGTGCTCGAGTAACTACCCCACACCAAGCTGTCTCCTGCACCAAGTCTGCTAATATGGGCATATCAGTTCCTAGCAACACAGGATAGGGCAGGTTTGTGGTAACACCTACGTTCATCAAAAATGACTGCTTGTTAACCTCCAAATACACCTCAGCAGTAGGCAATTCTGACTTATCTCCATGTACACAACAAACCATTACGGTTTCCTCGGTCCAGGACTCCCTAGCTATATATTGTGACTGTACTAACGTACGTGTACACCCCGTGTCTACCAACGCCATCAACGGCTTACCATTCAACAACACTGAAATAATGGGCTCCTTATCCGGCCTCACCACTACTTTAGAGCTAGACTGGGGCACATAACATAAACTGGCAGCTTTAGGTTTTCTCAAAGGACAATATGGGCTAGTGTGTCCTACCTCTCCACAATTATAACATACTATATCACCCCTAGGCAATATCTGGCGTGTGACTACTGGCAGTGAAGGCTTCGGGTCGGTGACTTTAAAACTTTGGGCTTGACTTTGAGAGAACGAACTACCCGCTGACCCCACAGACTTACCTCTCGCCTCCGGAAAGATACCAGAGTATCGAAAGGTCCCAGCAGATCCCTTCCGCGCTGCTATATAGGACTCTACCAGGTCGGCTGCTTCTCCTGCAGTACTGGGATTCCTCTCTTTAACCCAGATCCTCACCTCTGGATACAGCACTCTCATATACTGCTCCAACACCAAGGTTTCCACCATCTCCGTTTTACTGCTCACGTCCAGTTGGACCCACTTTGAGAACAAGTCTTTTAAGCGAATGTACAACTCTGTTGGGGACTCCTCAGCGGCAGTGTTCAATGAACGAAATCTCAGTCTATAGGTTTCTGGACTAATCTCATATTTCTTGAGAATCACCTCTTTGACTCGGCCATAGTCGGAGGTATAGGCAGGTGCCATAGCGACAAAAGCACTTCTCGCTTTTCCAGTGAGCAATGGAATCAGATGAACCGCCCAATCCTCTCTTGGCCACCTGTACACCTCTGCCAGTCTCTCAAAGGTAGTCAGAAAATGTTCCACATCATCACTGTCTTGTAGTTTTGGCAATGGAGATACCTGATTCAGCACTCGTACACCTTCCTGATCTGAACAGATAACTTTGCGCCTGGCATGCTCCACGTCCATCTGCATCTGTGTGACCTGATGATTGAGGACCTTGTATTGCTGTTCCCGCCTTATTGACTCTTTCTCTTGCCTCTCGTCCCTCTCCTTCTGGTACTGCAGGAAGGCCTGAAACATCCCTGCCAGGGCTGTCACAGCCACATCACCTGTGGTGGTTGGGACCTCAGCAGGTTGAACCCCTTCCTCTGGAACTCCACCCCCTGCACCTTGATCTCCTTCTGCTTCCAAATCTGTAGTCAGCTGACCCCTGGTCTTCGGTGGCATTTTTGAGTCACGGTCACTTTAACCACTGTTAAACACCAACTGTTACGAAGCTTCACTTCTGACACCAATTGTTACGAATGGCCTTGGGCGGTTGGAGGCTCCAATTGACAGCGGAGACAGTGGTCATGGTTAACAGGGTTTTTATTGCAGTACAGGATGACAATCACTCAGGATTGATGGGACGAGAAACAAAAACAAAACAAACAAAAACTTAGATGCCACAAAATATTGATACAAAACATAAGGTCAAAGCAATCTACATCAAATAAGCATAACCTGACCTGTATGTGCAACTGTACTACATAAGCAGTACTTTCCCAGAGTCCCCAATTGCAAACTCAGAACTATTCATGGTCTGCCTAGACCTCTCCTCACCTCCTATCTCTGAACTATCCTACTAACTTTCTGGAGTCATTTTATAGGCCTGACTCCTCCCACTCGGGAACATACCACCTGGAAGATAACATAGTTCACATACTTTACAGGAGTACATAATAATAATAATAATAATAATAATAAAGAAAACAAAAACAAAAGTAATAAATACAAATGAACATGCATGCAAGGAAGCATATCTGCAAGTACACATATTCACGAAAACACATAACTCAAGAAACTATGAGAATAAACTCTCCGGTGACGTCACTCACATAAACGCGCCATCATTTGGCGCGTATACAAAGATCTATAAATAGACCGGATGTCTAACCAGACAGGTTTGGCCAAGGACTCAACATGTGGTAAGCATCATCTATATCTCTTCCACTATTCAATAAAATATGTAAATCAAATAGCCTACTCGTGGTGGTGATTTATTTCTGTACGAGGAAAGACAATTATATTATGCCATCATCATATGCACTCCTATTACGGTTGCTAGTTCTCATAACTCCGATAAAACTACATACAGGACATCATACACAAGTTAACAACACAATGATATCAAATGTCACACAGGTCAATGCATACATGAATATATGTCGGCTAACAGACTGTAACACATGACGCCGGTGTATGCGCGTAACGTGCATGTGTGCGTGTAGTCCGTGTATGTGTGTGTGTAGTCCGTGCACAGTCGCAGGCTTACCCTGTGACAAGAGCCTTTGAAAAACTGTTTATTCTTTTAATATTGGTTATACACTGCAAAAAAATATTTTCTCACTCTATATGTTTTTGTCTTGTTAATATCTCAACATTCTTAAATCAAGATACATTTCTTGAGAAGCATTACGTATTAATTTCTGAAAAATGTACAAATAAATTGAGTTTTTGCTTAAAACAAGACACATCTCCCAATAGGGTAAAAACAATTCTTATTTTCTCTTTGAATCAGGTTTATTTTTCTGACCCCAACAGCAGATTTTTGTTCTTGTTTTAAGAATATTTTTTTTTCAGAGAACAAGGCTTAATATCTTAGGTTAGTGTTGGATATTTTAGCAATTTTTACATAAGGCTATTTCAGAAATAATCTAAAATATTATAATGAATATTATAATGCACTTTGAAAATGCATTTTCTACCTGCTATCCTCTATAGCCTCTGTTACGAGACTGTGCAGGAAACATAGTAACAACTTTATATAGACGCAAGAATACCAAGTAGAAAGTGTTGCTATGGCAACAAAGGAACCATTGTCTCCTGATTTCAAAGGGTGAATGTTCAGAGAGTGGCCGTATTTCATCAGATCACATGAGCCGTAAAAGTTCAGAGTAACTCACAGAAGTTTAGGAAATGTTTCCTCTAAGGCTTGTTATGGTAATAAAACAGGCGCTGTGATCTCTCGCCGGTTTCTCCCGACAACTGTAATCACTTCCATGGTTATTCTTTACTGGCAGTTGCTTGCAGAGTCAAAACAAAGGAGTATCAAAGCAGCCAAACTGCAGTTTGATGTCAAACCAGGAACATTTAATATAAGCAAACTAAAAATTAAGCTTATTTGGGAGCCTTATAAAAGAGAGTTCAACTTTTTTAATGGGTTTCATTGCATTCATAAAATAACGGAACTTAAAGCATGACTGAATAAAATGTTTTCTGCAAATAATTATAGTGAAGGCAGGTAAATTGCACCATGTTTTGACAAATCATCTTCTCAACTGCTATGATTTATCCTCGCTGCAAGTGAAGTGCATTTAATGTAATCTAGGTTATATTTTATTTTACCTTGCACAGTTTTGCTCATGGTTTATGAGGATGAAGGTAGGTTGCATGTCTAATTTGTTTATCTTTTTTAATTTGTACCGAAATAACAGAGTTTGAATTTTTGAGATGTACAATTAGATAAATAATTGCATTTTATTTTTAGCATGCAGCATTGTGTTCCCCTGCTGTCTGTGACCATCAGCTCAGACCTGCGAATCTCCACTTGAGAACAAGTATTAAATGTCTATGGACATGCCTAGCAATTTCCAGAAGTGTCTTTTTGTGTCGAGTAGTCTTGGGTACTCTCCATTTTTTTTCTCCTCAGCTTTCGTGGTGCTATTACTGTAAACACATCTGCAGGAGTGTACTGTATGTAGCTGGGTTTGTGCACATGATATATGCATATGATATGAATAACAGATATCCAGGCATAGGGGTGTGACGATACCCTCATGTCACGATTCGGTTACACTTTATTTCGATAGTCCACTTTAGACATTCTACTAAATATAAGTAACTTTGCAGCAACATGTCAACTAACTGTCATTAGAGTATTAACAGACTGTCTGCTTAATATCTGATAACACTTTATTTTGTTGGTTCACCAAAATATATTCTACTGTCTATAAGTAACTTGGCAACTACAAGTCAACTTATTTTCCTAACCCGAACCCACTAGTCTACTACAGTCTACTAATACTCTAAGGAGAGGTAGCTGACATGTAGTTGAAAAGTTACTTATAGTTAGAATGTCTAAAGTGGACTATCGAGTAACCCATGCACGATTCGATACATATCGATACTGAACTCACGATACGGTCTTATTGCGATACACCAAGACATATGGGAAAAGGTTCACAAAAGAATTACTGTTGATTAAAATGCTAGATTTGGTTTTACATTGTGTGTGTAAATGAATAGGCTTGGACTTGGTGCTGGAAACCCGAAGCACAGGACAATGCAACACCAGAATAAAAAAAATATTCATGATTCTGAACCTGAAAATACAGAATTATTTTAGATGAATATTCTTGCGCTCTGTCACTGACTAGATCTATTTAAAATAATGCAGGCCACTTTTTACTGGTAACAGACATTTAGCATTATCAGGACCCACAAATATTCCCCCATTGCATTATTAGACATTATACTCAACATTATATATAGTAGTTTATTGTAGTACTGACACTAAAACACTGAAAACTTGAATTTTTTCCTCACACAGTGATTTTTATTTTGGGTGAACTATCCACAATACATATTGTCACTATCCACGGTATTAAGGCATTTTTGTATTGCGATATATTGTGCGCGTGTAACCATCACATCCTTTTGAATTTCCCGGCAAAAGTCCTTAACATAAAAATCAGTCAGTCTTACTTCGACAAACTAGGAAGTCGGGGAAAATATCTTTAAGTTTCATTTAAGTTGGTGGTTGAGGAGAGACCCGACATCATTGTAAAGCGCTTTGGGTGTACAGTAGTACATATGAAAGCGCTATATAAATGCCTCATTCTATTCTATTCTATTCTATTCTATTCTATTCTATTCTATTCTATTCTATTCTATTCTATTCTATTCTATTACAAGTTCACACATTGGCTATAAATAAAATGTTT
The DNA here is from genome assembly GCF_949152265.1 of Phoxinus phoxinus. Lineage (NCBI taxonomy): Eukaryota > Metazoa > Chordata > Actinopteri > Cypriniformes > Leuciscidae > Phoxinus > Phoxinus phoxinus. The sequence continues at coordinate 40,258,858 of NC_136880.1, read as the reverse complement.
ACACATAGCCCCTTTAAATCAATTAGGGTTTGTAAAGACATTATTCAAGATAAGATATAAATCATAAAAAACACTTTTTTCCGTTTCAGATTTTCATAGTTCCATTTATTTAAAATATAAAAGCTACATTTTATTTGATATTATGTGATCATTTTAAAATTGTCAAGTAGATTTTAAGCCTATTCCACTTAGAAAATAACACCATATGGGTTTTGTTATTAATTTATATAGTATTTATTCATATTTTGAATTAGCTTTTATTTGTATATTTAGATTTTCAGTTTTCATTTTAATTTGTTTAATTTTTAGTCATTTTATGTGCTTTTGTCATTTTAAGTAATTTTTTTTAAGCTAAATATTTCCATTGAGCTTTCATTTATCTTTTATTTTCAGTAATTTTACTTTAGCTGTACCTTATTTTATTTGGGGGGGGGGGGGGGGGGGGTGTAATTAAGTTTAAGTTTTTCCACCTAATATTTAATTTAATTTATTTTTGTTTAATACCGAAAAGTTTAAGCTAACAATAACAACAATGGTTTGGAATGACATGAGGGTAATATAAATAATGAGATCATTTTGAAAAACGTTTGGGTTTCTGAATCTGAAAAGGTGGTTATTTTGTTTCCAAATTTAAACCAAGCTAACAATACAAGCAAAACCAGGCAATGATTTAGTCTGAATGTGTGCACTAATGTAAAACACAGGGTCCTTTACTCACCCCACTGTGGAGAAGGAACTGGTGCAGACTGGGAGTTTGCGTTTGATTGGTCGGTGTCCTCCCCCTTAGACGGCTTTGAGTGTGTAGATGAAAGCTGGCGTGGTGAGTTTTGATGATTGCGAGGCAATGGTGAATAAAGGAGCCAAAACGCTGCCGCACACCAATCACAGCCTAATCAACATGAGCAGAATGCTATGTGCTCAAAAGGCACAGGACTGTGTATTCAACTGCTATTTATAAAAGATCAAATGCTGCTGGCCGCTCAGTGATATTTCGGTCAAAGCACAGCGCTGAGTTGTTTATTAGATGGCAATTTAGATTCGACCTAAGAGTTTTTGTGTCCAGCTTTTGTTGGCTGCTTATGACCCACTTTATATCCTGAAGTGCACACACACACATACACACACATACAGTAGCTGCATATATTGTGCCACACTGATTATTTGTATTCAAAAAATTAATCAGAATGCACATGGGGGGATTCTGGTCATGAGATTCCACCCATTCAATAAGCCTCAAAACACAAAAATTGTGTTGCTGCCATAGAAACATGAGAAGAAATGCAAAGTTCTGTCATGAAACTCCAGATGGTGCAGGCTAATAGGTCCTTAACTCAACCTGCTTGCAATCACATCATTATCTATAGGGTACAGCTGATTGGTTCCTGCCATTTCAGCAGCCAATGAGCTCGCGTGCTCAACCTTCAAATACGAGGTTAGCATTTCAGAAACCCTCCACCTTCCCCAGCTCCACCTGTATAGATCTGCTATGGGTAATTTGTGTACTCTACATATTTAGGAAATGGAAATAATGCAAATATTTAGCTTTAAAAAACTGATAAAAATGACAGAAGCACATAAAATGACACACATAATGACTAAATAACAAAACCCATATGATGTTATATTTTTTCCTTGGAATAGATGTTTATGCAACCCCTTTACATACAAAGATAGTTAAAAAATGAACTTCACAATTTTAAAATGATCACATAATATCAAGTCAAATTTAGCTTTTATATAAAAAAAAAATTAACTATGAAAATCTGAAACATGAAACATGCATTATATCTTCTCTTGAATAATACAGCAGCAGCAAACTTGGTTTGGAGTCAATATTTGAACTTTATAGAGCAGTTGAGCAGTCATTTCAGTGTGTGAGTTTCTAAATCTCGGCTATGTGAACAATATTTCATAATTCACTGATATGTGTGGGACGACACTGTTTGCTGGCAGGCTTCCCGCTTAAAAGTGAAGTGTGTGATTTCTTTGCAACTAGCATCACTGTTGATCGAGCCAATGTTTCTGTGCCGGGCGCTTAAACAGATCAATGTTATGAGTGTGCCACAGTGTTTATTTCTTTCAGGAAATCAACTTACACATTCATTCTGCATATTAAGCTGAAAAGGAGAAAATTACACACATCACCTTTAACATGATTCATGGTGATCCAAGCGAAACATTCATCAGATATCAGTAAAGCTTGAATAGCAAGCAATTATACTGTCTGAGCTTCTGTATCTTGGAGACAAAGTTTGTTTTTGATATAAAACAAGAATCACAAAAATAAAAAATGCTTTAGTATAACATTTTGTAGTTGAATCATTTGAAGGCAAGCAGCCATACTAACTTAATACATATTTCTGGTCATATTGTGAATGATACATTGATTTTTCCAAATATCTTTGCACCATTGATAGGAAGAAGACCACCCTCTTTTACCATCCAATCAACTTACGATGCAGTGTGATATATGAAATATAATATATTCATCCTTAAGAGTCTGTTAATTCATGCTGTATCAGAAAAAAATACTTATAATAATGATGTAAAGGGCTACAGTGTATAATTCAGAAACTCTTATTATTAGCGACACCGGTGGCCGTTAAGTGAACTGCACGTGATTCAATGACCCTGGCTGTGGAGTGCAATAAGGAGACATGACGAGATGCGTCGAGTCAACTTTACTCTCCACTTCAATAATAAATCACTCTGTACAGCGAGTGAGATCAAAACAGCTACACAACGTTAAACCGGAACTGGTTTGCTGAAAACCTCTCCCTTAAAGGTACAGTCCTTAGGTGAATGTCTCTTCCAGTCTTACTTGTGGGTCACCACAACCTGATATATTCACGGTGAAGTTATTTTTTGTTCTTTGCTTAGAAGTAAAAAGTAGGAGATAGGCTACCTTTGCCGCAATATACTGTTGACGCCCAGACGCCGTCCACGCTGCTGAGAATGAAGTTTAGATGAATATGCCAATGTAAGTATGTGCTGCACTTTCCTCTCAAGAAAGCATCTGATCGGTAGTGGATATGTCTGCACGACACGAGCTCTGCAATTCAACAGCCTCACGTTGACAGATGTGGTAAGTAAAATTACACTGTTGTGATAGTTTGATTTATGCGAGACTATTTGAATCAAGCATTTTTTTTTTTTTTTTTTTTTTTGCATGACACATTGACAATACAGTACAAAATTACTATTGCCCTGATCATTGTGGGCAACTAGCATTCGTGTCATGTCATTTAACAAGAAGAGAGGCTTTCGGGAGCGCGTGTAACCGTCACATCCTTTTGATTTTCCCGGCAAAAACGACCCGAGACCTTCAATATTCAGTTGACAGGCTAGACAAGGATGTCGGGGAAGATCTCGTTTTTTATGTTTTGTTACACTTTGTTCACACATTGACAATAAAAAAAGTAAATGAAATGTCTTACATTATATATTTTAATTTAATTCAGTCTGTTCCTTACTCAGTGATATATTATGACATCTCAAAAGAAACAAGTTTGAGTTTGGACTGACATAAGCGGGTGAGTAGGCTACATTTGGGGTGAAAATAACCATCTAAGAGCCTATGCCTGAAAAATATTTTCTCTAAATATAGTTTTCTCTCAAAACTAGCACTCATCTGCATTTAAAGTGGGCATATTCCATTTCTGCTCGGTCAACATGGCAATGAAGAGGTGTTTGGCAGTTGAACACAGCACTTACAGTTCATGAGTGAATGATTATGTGATATTGATTCGTTCAGTGTGCTGGAAATGTGGTAGCCTAGTGTATATCTGTCCTCAGGTTTCAGTTCAAAATGTATTCCCCTTTCTTTCAAATTTGAATATAAAATAAATAAGATCACAATATATAACATATGACATAAAAAAAAAATGTTATGCATATAAAAATAAAACATCTTGGGAAAAAATGAAGAACAGTTTTTGGTGTATGGAAAAAAGCAGTGTGAACACCATTCAGTAAATAATCTCAGGATTTTCTTTTTGAGTGAAGATAGGATAGTGGGAAAAAGTCTGAATTTGAGTCCCAGCAATTTGGGAAATGGAATTAGATGCCAGGAGCAGTTGTGAGCTTTCAAGCTTTTATTTTCTTCCTATTGACCTTTGAAAGTTACCATTTTTCTGACATAAATAGCTCACAGTTAAATGGTGGCATCTCTGCATGGGTCTAATAATCCACATTCTGGCACTGAGAGCATTTACAGCTGGTATTACACTGTGTTGACCAGGATTATGAGTGAAATCCTTCCGTTTCGCTTTCTGTTATGAACAGAGTTATAGTATCATTGATATACTATTATATATTTTGCTTATATTTTAAACAAGATTATTTTTTCATTTTCATTTTATTTAAAGTTTGTAATTGTATTATTATTTTAAATATCTAAAAAATGCTGGGTTGTTTCAACCCAACTTTGGGTAAAATATGGACAAACCTAAACTTTGGGTTACCTTTTTAAATTACTTTTTTAACCCAACGTTTGGGTTTGTCCATATTTTACCCTAAGTTGGGTTAAAACAACCCAAATTTTTTTAGAGTGTATATGATGTTTTTATTGATTTAGTTTTAGTTTATTTACTTAAACTAAGCAAAAATTAGAAAAATTCCCTTTACAACTATAAAAAATAGGTTTTCATATTTGATTTAATTCAGTTAATGTTTATTTTATAAGTAATGTAAATATTTTTTGGTCTTAGTTTTAGTTTGATCATAATAGCCTTGGTTATGAATTATGGCTTTATGAAATTATGGTTTATGGATGCCACTTTTTTCCAGTACTCTATAAAAAAGTATAGAATAACTCAACATATGCCATTCGTATTCATTATGCAGCCTTTGCATACATTGTAACCGACATGCAAGAAATTGAAAAAAGACAATGCAATTGTGTTTTTCTTTTTCAGAAGGGAAAATGGCATAGTAAATGATACAATGTTAACATTCATGGGATGGAATGGGATTCCGCCAGGTTGTCACGGCAACCCACAGAAGCAAACACCTGTGAATTAGAAGTGCTCGGTCCCCCCCCCCCCCCCCCCCCCATCCTTTAATCAGAGCCTGAACAGGAGAGCGGAGAGGACAATGCGCTTTGTTTCTTCAACCCAACAATTAACACCAGCCTTCTATCAAATCACATAGAATTAGTTCTCAGCTCAACAATTCTGACTCGTGCTGGGAAATTATGCTTAATATTCCCATCAAAACTCGTCTTTTCTAAGTCTCTATTAAGTCTCCCTTTCTCTTGATTATGGGTTTCTCTGCAGATGCAGATGTACTTTTCTTGATGGGATCGGACGGAGTTCACAGCAGACGGACTAGGACAGAGAGGTAACATTAAAATGGGTTCTAGTATGAACAGACGATAGACGAGGATGAATTAAGAAACTTTATTGACGTCACAACATCTGAGAGGAAGCTACAGTATTTTGAAGGTGAAAATTAATGTTAATGATCCTAAAAATTCAGCTTTGCATCACAGGAATAAATTACATTTGAAAAGACATTCAAATAGAAAACTGTTCTTTTAAATTGTAATAATATTTCACAATATTACTATTTTTACTGTATAAAGCCTTATAAGAGAATAAGAGACTTCTTTCAAAAACATGAAAAATTATTCTAAACTTTTAACAGGCAGGATTCACATCATGATGTTTATAATGAACTTTAGCCATGCTCTCATTTGGAAGTCAATTAGGAGATGATGTGGATGTGTCTATGTGGGGGCGGGCATTAATTTCAATTATTTTAGTGCAGATCGAGTCATTTTTGCAGCCTACTATCAGTGAATAATGATTTAGGACTGGTGAAGAAGTTGTGTAAATGTTTTCAGAGTACTGTTTGCAAAAGAAATTGAAGCAGCTGAGATATGCATTAATGAGTGTGGCCAGGAATTTGCATTGCTGCAAGTTATACGTTGGTTCACCTCCATGAGTTTGGATTGGATTGCGTTCATACCCTGTATAATCGCGAACTGTACCAGAGTTCACATGAGCTGAACCTTTTGAAACTTTTCAGCTTTCGCACCAACCAAACGAATCCATGATGCCTAAGGCCCCATCCACACTACTGCGTTTTCGTTTAGAAACGGAGACCTTTTGCTACGTTTGCACCTCCCGTCCAGACTACAACGGCAAAAATGAAGACCTAAAACGGAGAAGTTTAGAAACGCTGCCGACCCCGTTTTGCGTTTTGAATCTCCGGAGGGCGTTTTAGTGAAGACGGTCAAAACGGAGGACTTTAGAAACGATGACGCAAAGGCTCGCACTCGGCTCTATGATTGGGTGTCATCAGTCATGGCGTATCCTTCCCTGATTCGATTCGCACGGGACTAATATTATCACGGGACCTCTGTGTTCAGCGAAATATGGTAGGTCATTTGCGAGGGAATTTGTACTTCACAAATTACAGACATGGCCGATTCGCACGGGATTAAGATCTCAGACAACCTCCGCAATTATTACAAATAACTAGAGGTCACAGGGTAATACTTATCCCGTACGAATAGGGCTTAAGGCCCTGTGTACACCTGGTATTAAGATGTGTTTTGGTCGATCGGATCACAAGTGGACGACACTAAATACAGGTGTAAACGGGGTCTAAAACGTTTTGAGCTTGTCCACTTTAGACCACTTCCAGATGTAGTTGAAAACTTATTCGACCGGATTGCTTTCATAGTGTAAAAATGTGTTCGAACAGCCACAAAAGACCATCTACACTCCTTCTACTGATCTAATGCGTAAACATTACTGGAAGTGCCCTAGCCAGACGGGATTTAAACTTTATCTGCTGAAGACCCAAGATTAGTTTGAAGACGAAAAACATACGAAGCACAAAGTTCTCTCATCATTCCTGATTTCTAACACACACTCACAGTGTTCGGCTGGTCTTGCGGCTGTCAGAGCAGAAACTAAAGCTGATGCTCTCCGTGTGTTTTTCTGTCGTCTCCGGTCGCGTTCATATGTAAATTGGGTGAGCTTATTTCATCCATTAGATCGAAAGATCTGAAAAAACAACAACATACATTTACCCGCCCATAGACCCTCCCCTTGAAGAAATCAGGACAGAAGTGTTTGAACGTGGAAAGAAGAGACGGATTATAACACCAGGTGTAAACGGGAATGTGTCTCCCTCGTCCACTTGTGATCCGATCGACCCAAAACGCATCTTAATACCAGCTGTAAACTGACCACAAAAAGGTATGAAAGTGACCTAAACCTCAATCACACTCGAGTTTGAAATCAGAGTTTGTCTTTCTGCGAGAGTCATACTTGTTTAGTGACAAAACGCATCGCAGAAATGAAAATGTTCTGTGTGGCTTCAGCGCAGAAGTGTGTCCTAATGAGCATGCTGTGCTGAATGCCACTGTTTCACTTAGACAGGTTGATAAATAAACACATGTCCATCCGTTCGTACAGCACCTCAGCTTTGATATTTGCATATGTCATCTGAACTTATCATTTGAAATTTAGAAAAGACGGATACAAAAAAAAAAAATTCTAGAAAGCAATGAGACTAAATTGAAGCCCCCTCCTTTTGGATGTTTCTCTTACAAAATGTCCACATACTTATGAAGGCACAATGCATGGGAAGAATTCTGCATATGTTATTAATATCTTATTTTGCTTTGTAATTTAAATCATTAGGCTTAGAGATTGTACTTTTTTCAACGCTTACCGGAGGAGTCCGGAAAACAAAACTGAACAGTCATTTGCCCAAGAATCAAAAACGTATTTGCTCTATATGCTTTTTAATTCACTAAACGGGACTGGCTCATGATAAGATAATAATTTTTCATGAATCGGACTACACTAATTATGAAGTAACCCGAACCGGTTCATAAGATTTGTTCATGGATCAAGCCGCCATTTCACCGTCTCTGTTAACTATAGACCCGATATAGTCCGGCTATGAGTTGGTTACAATTTGGTTACATGTTGGTTTTGCCTAAATAACTTGCGAGATGTATGATATTCCATCATGTAAGCAAAGTCAACAGTGATAACAAGGTTTAATTTCTTCACTCATTTCATTTCTTTATTAAATTGATGACTAGTCTTATCTTGGGCTCTGGTTTAGACCAAAGTTTGCCTTGTTTTAGCCTAGACGTCTGGGATGTGTTTGGACGGCTATTAGACGTCTTTTAAACGTAAAATTGCTTGCTGGGTAATGCATATTTTGAATCACTAATGGTGCGTTCACACCGGACGTCAGGCGCGAGTGATTTCAATGTTAAGTCAATGCAAAGACGCGTTACGCGCGTAAAAATTCCTGCGGCGCGAATGAGGCGTTACGCGCAAATGATTTTATGTAGTGCTTTCTGTGCATTCACGCGTTTGACGCGAATTCGCGTCTGCCGCCCGAGTTGAAAAATCTGAACTTCTGCGTCAATTCGCGCCGCGTTAACCAATCGGAGCCTGCTTGCTACTGTCACGTGGTGAAGTGACGTGATAAACGGGGGAATGCCCGATGTCATTTTAAATGTTTGGCCTCAATAACTTATGTTTGGCCTCAATAAATTATTTTGTAATGACTAAATGCCCGCGTGAAAGAAGGAATGACATTGTTCAGATGTTAACTATGAATGTGACACGACACTGAACACTTGCAGTCATAGGCTACATTTCTGAATGAGATGAAGAAAAACTCACATAACGTTAATTAAAGAAGTCGTTTGACCTACGTTATAACGAGTCATTCGTGTATTTTAACTTATATGTTTCATATAATAGAGCCGATCGCTATAGATTGTGAATTTAAACATTTCTCGTTTACCAGCGGCAAACGTCAGGAGAACTAGCCGAGGTAAGGCTGTTCCTGGCGGGTTACATGAGTGCCGAGCGCCCGGTGATCGCCTGGATCTCACAACTCCGAAACGTCAGATCAGATTTTTTAAATAGGCGCTATCTTTATAAACAAACCACATATTTGAGCTTTAAGCAATGTGTGTGTGTGTCACTTTTGCTTCAGTGTTCTATTACAATGTTTTCTATTTATTTTACTTCCTGAGCTTTTTTTGGACACATCTACATTGTCAGTAAAATATAATTATGTTGTAATAAATGGCTATAACTTGCTTAGGGATTGTTACATGTAGTCAAAATTTCATCTGGATATGTAGAATATCCAAGTAAAACTTTCTAAAGAAAAAAATCCAAAACTTCAGGAGGATTTGTTTGAGTTGAGTAAAAATAAACCACAAAAAATGTGCTACCGTTTTTCTTAAATCTGGTAAATTCATCCATTCCAAGACAAAATGAATGTAAAATTGGGAATTTAAATGAGCTAGATGGAAACTTCAGGTTATCCTGTTTAAAATGATATATGGCACTTGATGCTAACTGCTATAATGGATTAGAAAAACAAAGAAAAGAACAGGCGAGTCAGGTGCTCCAAAAATGTTCTAGGTCTTCAAGGGTTAAAGGGATAGTCTAGTTCACACAAAAATGAAAATCATTCGCTTTAATGGACTTCCAAAGTCAAACAGACATTCACACCCATTATCAAGAAGAGCCAGGGCATTTTTTAATATAACTCCGATTATATTCGTCTGAACGAAGAATGTCATATAAACCTAGGATGCTTCAGGGTGAGTAGATCATGGGCTAATTTTCTTTTTTGGGTGAACTATCCCTTTAAAACTGCAGTGAACCGAAGACAGCCTTGTAACCAATCAGGTCAACGTGTGATCGTCAACGAGTGGATCTCTGAGCTGCTGTGAGTGAGTGGAGGCGGGGCTCATTTGCATATTAATTATAGACCCGCGTATACTAAATGAGGCAAGGGTGTAGTAGAGTTACATTCAAGCTATTTTAAGAAAGAAAAAAAAAATTCCAAGGAAAAAAGGTTGAAATATTTCCTTTTGGTGATCAAAGATGAGTTTTCAGGGATACAATTATTGACTACAGGGGGACTTTAAACATTTCTCATCAAATTATTGCAAAATCAAATGATCTGAGCTGCTATATAATTGTATAGTTCTACGCTCTTGACAGTCACATCTGATAACTGATCACTCTAAACTCTTTTGCATTTTCTGTAAAGCTGCTTTGAAACCACGTGTATTGTGAAAAGCTCTATCAAAATAAATGTGAATTGAATCGACTGTATTCTGTATTTCACCAAATCATTTTTCTGTATTAAATGTGAACCTAAACAATTGAAACTTCATTAACTTTCCCAAGATATAAACAGACAAACTTTGAAAGACAAAATATCTCTGATTCATCCATGACTTTTAAAACTTGTTGCATTTCACAGACTAGCGTTTGGAAAACGCTTTCGTCATTGGCTTTTGGTGACCTCTCATTATTTGCTGTAACCTCTTGCACACTCATGGCTTTAAAGGTGAGGTGTGTCATTTTTTGGATGTTAAAATACTTTCTCCTATGCCGGTTTAATAAGCAAAGACATCTGTAAGTGAGACATTCGTTTAACTACCGGAATAGTGTGAACACTGTTGGCACTTTTAAAACATTGCTCTGTTTTACATGTCAGTTTGGACCAGGACTTGTTTAATTGGTCTCGCAACTGTCTAGAAACCATCCAGAGTCCTGCAATACATTTTTGTTGCACAGTATGTTTTAAAGGGGTGGTAAAGATGTAAAATAATTTTCACAAGATGTAAAATAAATCTCTGATGTCCCCAGAGAGAGAGAGAGAGAGAGAGAGAGAGAGAGAGAGAGAGAGAGAGAGAGAGAGAGAGTGTGTGTGTGTGTGTGTGTGTGTGTGTGTGTGTGTGTGTGTGTGTGTGTGTGTGTGTGTGTGTGTGTGTGTGTGTGTGTGTGTGTGTGTGTGTGTGTGTGTGTGTGTGTGTGTGTGTGTGTGTGTGTGTGTGTGTGTGTGTGTGTGTGTGTGTGTGTGTGTGTGTGTGAGAGAGAGAGAGAGAAGTTTTAGCACAAAATACCCCACAGATATTTTTATTTAGCATGTTAAAGTGTCACTTTTTGAGGGTTTGCAAAAACGAATTGTTTTGTGCCTGGCCCTTTAAATGCAAATGAGCTGCTGCAGAGGGCGGGGTTTCAAGAGCTAGTGTGTGTTAGCAGCTGCGATTACCTCACGCAGACACACACTAAAATGACAGAAACTGCCCTGTCTTTAATGTTAAAACGGAGTCAGACAAAGATGGAGAGACTCGAGAAGAAGTGACAACATGTAGAAGCAACAGGACGACTCTGAATGGTTAGTTGATGAATTTATGTTGCTGATGTGGAGTTAACTATCTTCAATTAGCATATTCGGTCATGATAATCTATAAATGGCTCGTATAGGAACTGTTGTGAGATGCTCACAGAGTGACTTTCTATTGCATGTGAAAAGATGGATGCTAAAGTTTGAGCTGACTCACAAATGTGCTCGACTACAACAACTCTTCCTCTTCTCAACATGGACTGTGTGTTCCCGGGGGCGGGGCTTATGTACATTTTAGGGTTGGTGATGTCACTAACCCCGGAGGAATGTCGTGTAGTCCCTACCAGCCGTTTGTTGTAGTCCTTTTCTTTAAAAGCAAATATCTTCCTTTGGTTTGAACTTTGAGCGTTGTAACTTTGCAGATGTTGTTTATGATCAAACAGCAACATTACACACTAACTACAGTTAGAAAAGTCAAATCATACTTTACCACCCCTTTAAGCCATAGTATTCTATTCCGAAAATTGGGAAAGTGTCCAGTTTTTACAAGGGAATATTCTGTTTTATTCCGGTCATAAGCGATAGATCCTCCCAGATCAACACTAGCTCTGGTTGCTGAACAGGTGACTGACTGATGGACATCTGTGTTGTGTCAAAAGCACCAATTTAACCCACACAGACATCAGTAATTGCTCTAGTGTGTGTGTGTGTGTGTATGTGTGTGTGTGTGTGTGTGTGTGTGTGTGTGTGTGTGTGTGTGTGTGTGTGTGCACTCGCGCTGTTTGGAATCAGGTTTTGTTGTTGTTGTTGTGAAGACATGTGGACACTTTCTCCTTATCCTTAACGTTTATTCTGGAAATATTTTGGTGGCATGAATGGGAATGATCAGTAAATTGCATGTAAAGTACAGTATAATATCATGTGTTTTTATCATCATATCATTTTAATGTTGGTCAAGGTTTCTTGTGCCAAAAGAGTTTAGTTTTCTTGACCATCTTCCACCTGCTCTCTGACCCTCAGGCTATTTTTGAGGACTGGATGTAAACACCCTGATGTTTTCTTGCTCTTTGCTGCTCTTCCACATGGACTGTGTGTTTGAAAAAAGTCTGAATAAATTAGTCAGCCTCACCAATTGACTAGTCATCAAATTGTTGATGAAATGGTTTGTTTAATGTTTTGGTTTAATGCATTCATTTGCCACACATTAGGAGTTGTAATGATTCATTATTACAACTCTTACATTTATTTTTTATTGTACAACACCTGTATATCAACATATTGGGTGTTCGCTTTTGGCTAATTTAATTATGATTTCAACTATCAATAACAGTGTAGTACTTCCATGTGTTATTTTTGTATTATTTATACTATTACAATTTTCATTCATATTTTTTAAATTAGCTTTTATTTTTATATTTTCAGTTTTCATTTTAAATGTTTAGTCAATTTGTTATGTGCTTTTATTATGTGCTTTTTTTCAATCGTTTTTTAAATATTACTATTAAAGTTTTAATTTGTTCATTTTGGTTTTAGTTTTAATTTGATTATGCTTTCAGCTATCAATAAGACACTAATTTCCTGTTATTTTAGTATTATTTATATACTGTTATAGTTTTTTATTGATATTTTGAATTAGATTTTTAAATGTATGTTATTGTTTAGTCGGTTTAATTCTTTAGTATTTTTCTATCTTTTTTATTATTATTGTTATTTTAAAATATTTCTATTAAGGTTTAATACATTTTTTAATTCTGCTTTAGTTTTAATTTTTATTTGTCCAATTAAGAATTTAAGTTTGTTTCAATTAGCTGCCAAGACAACATTTAAACTTTTAGTTTAGTTTAGGGTTTTAACCAAATATTTAAACTTTCATTTATTTCATAATTTTAATTAACAATTTAAAAAAAATAAAAAATATTTTAATTAACAATAATAACTTTAGTACTTTCAACAAGGGTAGGCTATTTTCTGAGAGGCTAGCAATAGCGAGCTAACTTTGAACGCATGAGATCCCGTCCTCCCTTCAGATCGTCTCCAAAGTCACGACTCCTTCAAAAGTTTCTAAACACATGAACACGTAGAGCAGGGAGCAAACAAAAGAGTCACAAGAGACGGCGTTAAACTACCTCATGTCTCAAAGCACATAACATTGCCATAATAATGAACATAAACTGAAAGAGCGCTGACCTGTACCACCTGACTGCTGCAGATTCATTTCAGTGTTGATAGTGTTGCCAATGAAACACATAAATTCGAGTCACAAAACGCCCCGAGTATATCTTCACGGGTTTCCAATCTCTTGCAAATAACCGTAGTTATGGCGTGAGCGCAGTATAAGCTGGTTGTTTTGGTTCGGGAGGAACTGTAAAAGTTGCTGCTGTTTTGTTTGTGGTGCTCAGTGACTGACGTCTGTCTCACTCTGCAGAGCATGAAACCGAATTCAACCAAAAATTTGGATCGAATACAATGATTGAACGAACATTTTATGGTCCTAAGCCTTCCACAGATGATGATACATATAAATACATTTAGATCCAAGATTCAAGATTTTTATTTGTCACATACACATTTATAAAGAGAATAACCAGCAGTGAAATGTAAAAAGAGGTCCGCTCCATGAACAGTGCAATCATTATCAGAATACAAACACAAGAAGAAACTACAAATAAATATAAATATACTGTACTAATAAATATTTTAGGTGAGCAGAAATGTACAAGAGAAGAATGTGCAAACCGGTTGTACAACAGTTTGCTTCTTAGTAGTAAAAAAAACAAAGTGCAGTGCAAGTGACAAGCCAGTATATTGAATATTCTTACTGATTATTAAAGGAGAACTTGGCAACTTTTTTAACTTAATAAAACAGTCTAGAAATCATTTGGATGGTTAAACAACCTGTTCTGGTGATATTGGTGACTTTCCCCGCTCCCCCCAGCGTTCCCAGGCGGAAAACCAACCTTGCAACTTGGGGATTACCGTCCTGGCAAGATAGAAATTGGGAGTCTCGTGAGAAGCGAGAACGAGAATGAGCGAGAAACACAAACTGCTTTACGTAAAATGTACATGTCAATGTTCTATGATAATGTGTATGATGTATTACCTACTTCGGTAGACATAGCTCCACACGATAAAGTTGGCTTGCTCTGATCATAACAAATGCACATGAGCAGCGGTAGAAAGGAGGAGGGCGCCGCAAGTGAGGTTTTTACGACAGTGTTGAGAAATATACGCCCCACAGCTGTAGGGGGAGCTCGTGAGGAAAACATGCGACAACAAAAGTGAAAATCAGCAAAGAAATGACTAGAGTTGCCGAGTTCTGCTTTAAGTGAAGTCGTGTGATTTTAAGAGACTGAGTTTAGGAGCCTGATGGCCTGGGGGAAGAAGTCTCTCAGTTTTGGCCATCAGGCTATACGGAAGCGCTTACCAGATGGCAGCAGGATGAAGAGACAGTTACCAGGGTTGTTGATGATTTTAGCAGCTCTGCTTTTGCAGTGTTTGAGGGAGAAGTCCTGCAGAGACGGGAGAGCAGACCCTGAGATGCGCTCTGCTAAGCGCACAACTCTCTGCAGGCCTTGACTGGAGCTGATAACACTGAATGCACTGAGTTTGTACACTTTCTATGGCCCCTGAATAGAAAGTTTCCAGGATTGCTGGATTTCCGCAGATGGTACAGCTTTATTCACCTGAGTTTGAATGTGTGAAGATGTACCAACGCTATCTCACGACCAGTGGTGTAGTCTACGTGATACGCATGCAGGTATACACCATATACCCACTAGGAAATGCCAAGTATTTCCGTATACCCACTAAAAAAAGCGTGAGGATACGTAACAACTTCGTTTTGTGACAGAACTTTCACACTTTCATTCATAAATTCACCGCGTCTGTGTTTGCAATGGACACAGATCAAATCGCGTGAATATTAAAAACTCAAAGAGACTGCAGTTGTTCAACGCGTCTCTGGGAATGAGCGCTCAATGTGTGCTCTACTACACACACACACTGAAGCAAGCGCGTGCTTGTGTCAGCGCTTCACTGTAGCTATGTATGAGGACATGATGTAGGCTACACATGATGACACATGAACTTCATCACAGAGCTGCTATGAGAGTCACTTCATTTCTAAAAAGGGGGGCAGTCACAGTATACTCACTACAAAAAACTAGACTACACCACTGCTCACGACCAATTCGTACGAATTTGTACGAGTGATTAAAAGGTGGCTAATTCGTACGAATTTGTACGACCTCACTCGTACGAATTTGTACGATTTGTCTAAACCCACGTGACGGTTGGGTTTAGGGGCGGGGTCAGGGGTAGGTCATTCGTATGAATTCATACGATTTTGGCAAATCGTAAAATATGTACGATTTAGCAAAAAACTTACAAATTCGTACGAGTGAGGTCGTATGAATTGGTACGAATTAGCCACCTCGTAAAATTCATACGAATTGCCGTGAGATCGGGTTGGATGTACACACCAAGGTACTTACCTGCTCACCCTCAGTCCAATTAACTTAGTGATTGCTATCAGGATGTGAAGAGACTCTCAACCAGCGTAACAACAAATGTTTCTGGAACAAATCACCGACCCTGCCTTTAAATGCATTCTGCAGAATTCCTCAGATTTTTCCCTGTAACAATCACACTTCATCAACACACTCTTTCTCCTCAATCAATCTCTTTCCCCCCAACGCAATTAAGTTGCTCTCTGTATCTCCTGTGTTCACTGAAATTGCTCAAATAATCATTCCGGGAATGTTTTGTCCTCCTCATTAGGGGACGTGTGAATGTCGTTTACGCAGTCGTGCGGAAGACGAGTGGCCCATTTGCTGCTACTGTCACTAACCTTCCCAGCCCTTTTTAATGAGCGTGTGTGGCACATCAAAACTCCTCCGTCTCCTTCTACATGCGGAGATCTTTTCCCAGAGATGCGAACAGTTATGAATAATCAGCTGATATTGCTCGGAGGGAGAACAGAACGCTGGTAAATCGACCACCAAACTATAAAGCTAATGTTTTCTAGGAAAATAAAGATAAAAGATGACCGGAAGGAAAATGGTTGTGTTATAATAAAAGCTTGGAAATGTAAGGCAAGTGTTTGGGAAATTGCGTCAGGACACATGCTATTAGATCTAGTCTGCTGGAGGAATACTCTTGTATTTTATTTCAATCAAACATATGATACAATCTGAATGTGCTTTATAAACAAGCAAACTCATTTAGTTTGTTCTTCAGCTTACTATGTAATATTTACTTTTTCTGTTCATACGACCACAGCTCTGAGAAAGCAAACTGCAGATTAATAAGGAATGATATCCTGTAGTGTGCATACATGTAATATGTGTGTGTGTGCATGTTTTTATGCATACTTCACTTACATGATAAAATAACAAGGAGCGCTATTTTGGATTTGTGTTTTCACTATAAATGTAGATTTAAATTTATAATATTATTTTTGAAAAGCTCTATACTGTTATTCCTATTTTTATTTTAGACAAGGGTGAATGAGTAACTCTCAAGCCTAACAATCTGTAACACATCTTTACCGTGGTAAAAAAAAAATTTTTTATAGTATTCATTTTTGCATTATTATTAATAGTAGTATTTGTTATTTATGAATGAGTGCTATAGTAAATATTATGTTTTCAAAATTGTATTATTAATCATGGGGATGGGGGGGGGGGGGGGGTTATTGTATAGATTTTTTGTTGTTGTATTGTATTATTTTCATTTTATTTTATTTATCTATAGACCTTTCACACAATAACTGGAAATACGTAATCGTTGCTGAAGCGGAGTTCCTGTCAAGCGTCAACACATCAGAAAAACACACCCGGGCAAACAAGTTTAAACAAGTCTAAACAATACCTGTCTGCAGCTGAATGTATCTAAGACCAAAGATAATACTATTGATTTCAGAACTGAAGCTCATTCTTCCCAGTTTACGTTCATTAAAGGGACACTGTGTAGGAATTTCTCCCATGTGAAATTGTATTTTCCATTCAATCGAATAGTGCTCTCTAGCGCCTCGCTTTTTCAAATGCGTGTTGCAACTACGGTAGCCGTTATGTACCAAGAAGCTATGACAACAATAGCCTTTCGTCGAGTTTAACTATACGTTACATGTTCTACTGTTATGCTGCCTATATAATGAATTACACAACCAAGCAATGAAAAAAAGCTTGTAATTTAGACAGTAACATTGACTTACCCGTTGAGAAGAAAGCAGGAAACTTCAGAGTCTCTTTCAAAGTCTTTCTCCTTCATTCGCTCTTTCCAACTGGGTAAAGCTGTCCCGTTATTTACCCTCGGTTTTTGAATTTGCCGGTCACGTTTCCTTTTAAATTAAATTTTGGCATTTCTCCTGTGGCTCGGCATAAGTATGATCCTGAATTATGAAGTATTGTGCAGTGCAACCTTTCAGATTTACCGGGGCAGTGACACGCAGTACGCCTCTCTCCTCGTCCGCTTCTGCTGGTGTCAGTCACGTGACGCCGGCTCTGGACGAAAATGCATTGTGGAAATGCGTTGAGGTAGCCTAGTGCTTTTTGTCCCTCTCTGCTATTGTAGTTTTTCAAGATGGCGGAACGACATGGAAGCCTCCGTGGAGTTACCCGTCCCATGTAAATAAAGATAAGAAATGATTTGCATACGAGGATAAGTCGGATCATTGGGAGAAGTAATTGTACACCATTGAGGACATATTTATGAATAAATTATTTTAGCTAATAAAATATATATATATAGAGAGAGAGAGAGAGAGAGAGAGAGAGAGAGAGAGAGAGAGAGAGAGAGAGAGAGAGAGAGAGAGAGAGAGAGAGAGAGAGAGAGAGAGAGAGAGAGAGAGAGAGAGAGAGAGAGAGAGAGAGAGAGAGAGAGAGAGAGAGAGAGAGAGAGAGAGAGAGAGAGAGAGAGAGAGAGAGAGAGCGAGCGAGCCTTTGGCTCAAGGGCAGGCCAGCATCCGAAAAAGCCAGAACAACAGTTACAATCCTCTTTTATCATTTCCCCCGACCATGTGACTAACACCCAGGTGTGAGTTATTCAAACTGACCAATCAGACAATCGCAACTTCCGCCATTGTCCAAAACCTCTGGCCTACAGGCCTAGATCACAGCCTAGACTTAGACCGCTGTGGCTTTAGAGAAGAGGGAGTGAAAAGCAAATGTGTTTGTTCCTTTTAAATATCTTGGATTATTTCCAATCTTACACAGTCGATTATAATGAAAACACATCCCAGAGAACGGTCGACTCGGTAACCATGTGTTAATTACCCCTAGGTTAATTTTGCACCACAATTGTCTTTTAATATATCAGCCACATTTTCTTATCGGGCCGATAACGATAACATTAAAAATGAACATCGGCTGATACCTGTATGGTGGCCGATATATCATGCATCCCTATGATCTACAGCTATTTTTCTCTTTCAGATCAGCCACTGTCATGGATCTTGAATAGCCTATAGGTTAAAGTAAATTAAACTGTTGACATGATAATAACCTGTCTGAATAATACATCTAATAATACATACATTCAGTGACAAACATTTGCTGGAAACTATCACCATGAGTCCTGAGGTTACTGCCACAATAACAGCGCTTTCAATGCACTGACTGAGCAAGTATTTTAATCATCACACTTTCATAGAATATTCTGTATATCTTCCTTAACTACAAACAATGAAGCAGACACTGAAGTAAGATCATTAGATGAATACCTCTCTCCAGCTGTTCTCCTCTGTGCCTGTGTTAAATCAGCTCTGCGTTTCTGATTGTCTTATTTGTGTGTGTATTTCTGTCTGTTTGCTCGCTGACTGTAGCGACTCAATAGAGCTTTGTAATGTGCAGTATTATAAAAAACAGCAGGAGGACATTATCAGCAGAGCTGCGTTTCTAACAACTCTCTGTAAATGCAGGGGAAAGTATCAGGACGCTGTGTGTGTGTGAGTTTTCAAGAACGCGCCCCATTGCTGCAGCTGGGAAATTTATTATTATGGCATTGTTTTTGTTTAGTGTATACTGTAGTAAGGACCAAAATACCATTTGCAAGATCATACTTGTGTAGCGGGGTCTTGCATATTCAGAGTGAAACATGATATTAAACAATAAAATGTAGGAAGGCACTTGACTTAAAGGGATAGTTCACTTTGAATTAAATTTTGGTATGTTTTAGCTTACCTCAAGGGCATCCAAGATTAGGTGTCTTTGTTTCCGCAGTAGTTTCAATTTTGATATTTTTAGGTCAAACCGTTCTTGTCTGTCAGTCGTATAATGCAGGTCTATGGTCACTGTCTCAAAGAGCACGCACAAAGAAGTCCAAATTTAACAATTCCCCATCGTAAGTACACATTGATGGCCTAAGACACGAAACGAGCGGTTTGTGTGAGAAAACGAACAGTATTTATATAGTTTTTACCTCTTGTACACAACCAAGTCCAAGTGATCTGAGTGTGTGACGCTTCCTGGTGTGTGACGTGTGCGCCGGAAGTGATCTCTCGTGCGTGTACGTCACTCGTTGTTTACACAGAACAGAGATTGTAGGTAGGACGGCTAATAGAAATGGTACTAATTTGCGCTTATCCGGGATGTTTAAACCGACGTAAAAGAAAACAATTACGTATGTTTTCTTTCCGGCGCTTGCACAGACTAAGCCAGAACGTGTGCACACGTCACACACCAGGAAGCGCGCGCCCTCAGATCACTTGGACTTGGTTGTGTACAAGAGGTAAAAACTATATAAATACTGTTCGTTTTCTCACACAAACCGCTTGTTTCGTGTCTTAGGCCATCAATGTGCACTTACGATGGGGAGTTGTTAAATTTGGACTTCTCTGTGCGTGCTCTTTGAGACAGTGTCCATAGACCTGCATTATATGACTGACAGACAAGAACGGTTTGACCTAAAAATATCAAAATTGAAACTACTGCGGAAACAAAGACACCGACATCTTGGATGCTCTTGAGGTAAGCTAAAACATACCAAAATTTAATTTCAAAGTGAACTATCCCTTTAATAATAATTAAATCATGTAAAAGTGGGAGTTATGTATCAGAATGGAGGGGCTGAAGGGATTTGTGATGTCAGCAGAAAAAGAAAGTCGTTTTGGTGCTGCAAGTTGTTGCATTTTTAAAATAATATGCACCAAATAATCACTCACAGTAATATATTTTTATTTTATGTCACATGGAAACTTGTTTTTGCAGCATATAAAGGAAGTACATGGTTGTAAGTTTGCGGTTAGCAAGATTTTTTTAAAGAAATTAATACTTTTATTAAGCAAGGATGCGTTAAATTGATCAAAAGCAACAGTAAAGCAACTTATAATGTGCTTATAATGATATGATGCTGTTCTTTTCAACTTTATATTCATCAAATAATCCTGAAAAATGCATGACGGTTTCCAAAAATATGAATCAGTACATCTGTTTTCAACATTGATAATAATCATAAATGTTTCTTGAGCAGCAAATCATCACATTAGAGTGATTTCTGAAGGATCATGTGACTCTGAAGACTGGAGTAATGATGCTGAAAATTCAGCTTTGCATCACAGAAATAAATTACATTTTACTAAATATTTAAATAGAAAACAGTTCTGTTCAATTGTAATAATATTACACAATATTACAGTTTTTAACGTATTTTTAATCAAATAAATGCAGCCCTTGAAGAGACTTCTTTAAAAAAACATTGGCAAATCTTCCCGACCCCATACGTTTGAAAGGTTCTGTGTGTGAGAGAAACACATTGACTTGCTCTTCTCAGTGCAGGAGATTTTACACAAGATTCAACGCAATAATGAAAATAAAGATGCAGAGGCGGATAGGCTAACCATTAAAACTAGTCAATGTACCGCCCTCATTTTTGTGCGGATAATCAAAACCCCTGTGTTGAATGTGTCCCCACACTTGTCAAATCATATACGCTCCGGGTTTTGGTGGAGGCATGCTGGGAGAAATATTAAAACAGGGAAGCTAGCTCTAACGTTTGATGGAAAGAAATGAGCATATTCCTCCTGAAGTTAGCTTTCAAACTGCATTAAATAAATCGATATTTCATAGTCAAAAGATCTTTTTGACTAGTGCTTTATTTTCTAAGTTGAACTTTGTGTCATGAATATAGGGATAAATCAAGATCCGTCAGAGAATATGAAGGGTTTGCCTTGGGATTGTTGCTGTTTGCATAAGAAGTGAATGAAAGTTGAATATCAAATTATGCGAGGCTCAAAGGGTGTACGGTTTTCATATATTCATATTTGAGAGTAATCCAGAGATAAACAATTCCAGACAATAAGATGTATAATATAGTGTATTTATTAACATATTAAGAAAATGTTGTCTGCGAGCTAGAGCGTTTCTTTTGCTGCTACTTTTAAATGGCTAAGTTGGAGAAATGCTTGTTCAGTGTTTTATTTTAATAATCAATGATTGCTATAGTGGATATTATTTGTTTTCACTGTAAATGTCCATTTTAATTTATAATATTAATTTTGAATTACCGGTAACTACTGTTATTTCTATTTTAGACAAGGGTGCATGGTTAACTCTAATGGGGAAAAAAGCCTAAAATGTCCCCAATTAACCATGGTAAAATTTATTATTTTTTTTATTTTTTTTTATTTATTTTTATTTATCAAGGAGCGCTCTAGAAGGATGGATGGGAAGCTCTTGTAAAAAAAAGCCTAAAAATCTACTAAACAAGGTAAATTATTGTATTATTTTTAAGTTTTTAAGTTTTTGATTAGAATTTTATTTTATTTTATGAATATTATAATTAGATTTTTTTTAATACAGTAAGTCGTCCACCAAGTAGTTCATAGCCTAACTGTTGGCAGTTAGGAACATATAATTATTCATTACAATTACACTTTTATCCAAATAGCTTAGGCCTGCAGTGCATTCTGGGTATATATTTGATTAATTCACATATTCCCTGCGAATCGAAAGCATGACTTTACTTCAACTTTAGATTTAAATCTACAGGAATGCATTAATATTGAATGTGCATTCATCTGCTTTATTATGGCATCCAATCAGAGTTGGAAGTGTCTGCTTTAAAATGTTAATTAACTTTTTGGTTAATTTAGGTTCATGTCAAGAGAGACGGAAATAATTACATATATGTGTTTTTAACACACGTATATTCCAATGGTATCTGTAATTGTGTGATGTACTCTGTTTATGTGGAAAAAATCAAAATAAAGTGGAAAAAAATTAGGTTCATGTTAAATTGATAAATTGCTCTGGTACTCTTTGTATTCCTTGCCATTTTCAACATTTGAAATAGTCTATTGAGAAACTCCTCCTTTCTTAGTCGTCAAGTCACCTGTATTTATATAGCGCTTTTTACATTAGACCGTTTCAGAGCAGCTTTACAGTGATAACAGGAAAATAATGCAACAAATTTGGTTTCATAGTCCAAAAATAGTGTCATAGTCCAGCTTAAGTAAGTTCAGTGATGGTTCATGTTTGTTGTAAAAAAGTTATTAATTTAGTTCATTTATCTATACAGCCGCTCTGGAGAAAACAGTGAAGTCATCGTCCAGCTCAGCTCAGTCCTCTTATAATGGTGTCAATGCAGGCAGATCAATCATATTGTTGAATATTAAATGTCCCCAATTAAGCAATAAATTAGTGAAAATGGTTGTACAATATTAGTGAAACAATGCATGCAGTGAAGCTTATGACAGAAGACTCCGGTTCTCACAAAACACTAATAAGTTTAAAGGATTAGTTCACTTTAAAGGTGCTCTAAGCGATCCTGGGTGACGTCACTTCTTATCAAACAAAACGGAGGCTAGCTAGACCCTCCCTCCTCCTCATCTCGTCTCCTATAAATTAACATTCAAATTCATAACAAACAGTGGATGAAAACAACCATTCACATAAATTGTCGCCATACTATTAATTTGATTGATCATTTACAATACAGATTGATCTCTAGTTGCTACAAACATATGTTGTATTCACCAAAGGTAACGCTGACTGCATAGTTCTAGCTAATTATATCCTTGTGTGGGTTTGGCGAACATAAGCATCAATTTAGAAAAACAATTTTTTTTACGTTACCCACCTGTCAAGCTAAAACAGAGCAACCTGAATGTTGGACTTGAAGCCCTTCTGTCGGCGGAGTTCTCGCCATCTTTCGAATGCTTTACCGATGTAAATTCGGTACTTGGTGCGTTCTTTATCCTTTTCCCTCTTCTATGTAAGTTGATCAACGGAACGTCGTCTCTTTGGTCGTGTGTCGGCCATTATTCAGACTTCCCTCTTGATGCTTCTCTCTCCTTCACTCACACACCCCCTTCATGTGCACGCGCACTAACCCCCAAGACCCACCCTCAAATACTTCTTGCCAGTGATTGGCTGGAACACTGTTTGTTATGTTTCGTGGACGGGTTAGCCCAGTTTGTTTTTGTTGCCGTTTGTGGAGCCTGTAATGTCTACAGAGACTGCGTTTTTTTACAGTGTGTTCAGGGGACAGGCAGCTAGCGGATAGTGAGGAGATGTTTGCTGTATGTGACAAAAAATATTTTGGCCTGACATCACTTAGAGCACCTTTAAAAAAATACTTTTGCTGATAATTTACTCACACCCATGTCATTCAAGATGTCGATTAAACGATAAACTGACACAAAGACATTTAAATATGTGTGTATGGTCCTCCTTCCGCACATTTGTAAACACTGACTCGGTACGTCAAGCGTGACCTTTTCAACGTAATTGCGTATTACGTGACGTCAAGAGCGTACACGCATCACAGACCTGAGCAAGGCGAGCGTTTGTGCTCATAAAACTTAAACTTTTTTATTTATTTTTGAAATGAGCGATCGTTTCGCTAGATATGACCCTTACTCATCGTCTGGTATCGTTTAAAGCCCGTTGAAGCGGGATGTCCGTTGACATGGACATCTTGGATGACATCGGGGGGAGTAAATTATCAGTAAAAAATGTTTTAAAAGTGAACTAATCCTTTAATTCTTACTCAGAAAGCAAGCAAACAGGCAGCGCAAGCACATCTCAACACAACAGAGACTGGACAAAGAGTGAAGGCAGGGGTGAGGCTCAAATAACAAACCGAACCGAGCTAATAAATGACACACAGCTGAAACCAATGAACTAATAATGACGTAACCATGGAAACTGAACAAAGGCGGGAAACTGAACAAAGGAACATGTGAGACTCAGAAACAGATCGGAAACAAACATAACACTGACAATTAGCATGTACTTAAAAACTAAACTTGCATAGCATAGTATGTATACATTGGATAGATTGGATATCTTCTCCAGTCAGATCTCTTATTGTAATACTCTTCTGCCCGATTGAATCCGTATGCCACAACAGAAGCAGAATAAGTAAGTCATTTTGCATCAACTTCTTTTTATTTCTCGTCACGCTGTGAAGGAGTCAAACTGCCAGAGTTGATTGAGTCGTTCCCCACGCTCTCCTGCTCTCACACTGACATTTCCTTTGAAGCGCGTGATGGCGGAGTATTGAGAACATAGTGACGGTGTTTGTCAGATTCATAATTTCTCTTTCATGTCTCCCCGCTGGCAGCCACTCAGGACAAGCTTTAATAACAATACGAGGAGGACGTGACGAACTGTCACAAAAGCACAGAGACATAATATGTATTTATTCCTATATCAAGACAGTCGTTTAAAATCCCAGTGTACTGGCCTGAATCAAGGCCTTTTGGTTTAGCTTTAACAAGTTAAATAGAAGTTGATGGGCTGAGATATGAGAAGTTTTTAGGCGTATGGTTGTAAAGTGCCCTTAAATGTGTCCTGGAGGGTTATAACGTACAGCTGTGATTGAAGCAGCCTTGTACGGTCTTGTCACATCCAGCGATGGCTTTGTTTTCTCTCATCTGTGCACCATCACAAGCTCCTTTTTTTCTCTCGCTGTCACAAGCCTCTTCTCATCACAACCCCTTTGTTTCTTCCTCTTCGTTCTTTTGCCTTTGTCACATTAAAGTCAGGGATGTCGGTATCCAAAAACACATTTCCTCAACCTGCCACCTTTGACAAACGTGCACTGCTGAAAGGTGCGTGTGTGTGTGTGTGTGTGTGTGTGTGTGTGTGTGTGTGTGTGTGTTGCATCTGAGCTGTTTTACAGGCGAATCTTTAAGAGCTGACACCACAGGTGAAAAGGTTAAATGTTTTAACTAATAGTTATAATTTCCCAGTTGATCAATCACAGTACATTAAGACAATGGGCTTTATGCACAGCTGCACTACTTCCTGAACTTTAGCCAGCTACTTTGTTTCCTGTCTGCCATTATTGGACAAACTGATTAATCCAGGTGTGCCTGACCAACAACAATTGATTAATCAGTTTGTCCAATAATGGCAGACAGGAAACAAAGGAACTGGCTAAAGTTCAGGAAGTAGTGCAGCTGTGCATAAAGCCCATTGTTTTGTATTCTGTAATTGTGTTTATGTATGTAAATATATCATAATCTAATATGCACTAATTGAAATCTGAACATTGGATATGTTTCATTTTGTTAACATTATACGCCACTTATAACACTACAAACTACTGATTTGAAGCAAATAAGTATTTAAAAATCTGACAAAAATGCAAAAAGACAAGACTGTGTACTTAACGGCTTTAGTGAGAGAAAGAACTACAATCCCACAAAGCATTGAGAACAGCATAAACAAATTAAAAAACGATGGAGAAATAAAAAAACTACTTGATTATAAAAAAAACAATATATAAAATTTGATTGCAACATATGCGTATATATTCAAATATTTAAGTATTTTGAGAGTGTAGAGAGATCGACTAAATTTTCGACTCAAAAGATTTTCGGATATTTGGGATTTTTTTTTTAAAAACATACTTTTGCAAACTAGTCCTAGGTTTTTCACTCGATCAGAACCAAACCAGTGCAGAATGATTATCTGGTGTCTGATTGTCAATAATTATCACAAAAAAGTCTACATTTCGAATGACGTCAATGACTGAACGTCACTTTTACTAAAATGACTATCCCTCTTGAATAGAATGAGATCACTTCACCAAACTCGGTACACTTATGTACGGGCTCGGTCTGTGGTCGCGTGAAAAAGGACACAGTGACTGGCCAGATGGTGGCGCTATAAAATAAAAATAAAAACACGAAAACGGCTACAGTTACACAACAGTCAGTCCGATTGACCTGAAAACTGGCATGACATATATTTGTCCAAGGTGCCGTGATTGTTTACGAGGACATTCGCGTATCTCGAAAAACACGTTGGCCAATGAAATTTGAGCGGCTGTCAGACAAGGTTAATGGAGGCCGATAACGTATACGGAGGACTGTGTTTCTCACGGCCTGTGAGAAATTAGAAAATCGTTCACCGGGGTCGCCTTCATGTTTTTCACGCCCGTAAAGGATTGTATCTCACGTTTTTTCGCACATGTCCACGACACTCATTCTGAGCAACTTTGCCACTAGGACCACTGCTGTTAATCGAAGTGTTCATTAAATATTGGAGATCATTTAAAAAAACTACTTTCATGAACTAGTTCTAGGTTTTTGGCTCAACCTCGATAACAGTTAAAAAGCTTTAAAACTACTATTTCCCTTAGTAAATTGCCTGTATTGACTGTAATTGGTATTTTCCATAGATGATTCAGGTGGTTTCATGCTCGCTAAATAAAACATAATAGGCCTACCTTTTCACAAACATGTTTAAAGGCCTTAAAGCGCTTGAACCTCAATAATTGCTGCTTGCAGCTGTACGGCAAAAAACTACTGAATATATGGGAATAAAACTGTAAAGTTCGGTGTATATAAGTGATGCTGAAATGGAGATTACTGACTCAATTCATCTCAATTTAAGAAAACAGCCTTTAAAGATATGCAAGTAATTTAAATCTACAGACACAAATAATAAATGGGTATTTTTGATGTTTTCTTTCCAGTAGTCCAAAAAAAAAAAAACAAGGCTTTGTCTGTAGTAACTTGCCTTAAGTGGTGGTTTTTATTCGCCCAGGCTGTTTGTCTCTGGAGGGATATTCAGTGTTTTCCAGGTTCAATGGAGTGTTATAATTACACTTGGCATCAAGAGGCTTTTCGATCCGTTAGCTTCTTGCTAACGGCACTCAGCATCAAACAGAGGAATGTGACCCTTCACTCATGAGTGCTAAAGCACTATAAATAATCATCCCCTTTTAACTTGGAGATATCTGCCTCAATTGCAAGTTTTGTAAGGGTGTTTATTCTGAACAAAATATTGAAAATGACACAAACTGTCACAAGATAATAGCTAATATTGGCATTCTTTTGGTCATAGCATTGCAATGCTTAAAAAAACGAAATAAGAAATTATTTCAGATTTGAAAATTATTTGAAATTAAAACTGTGGTGGTACTAAGATACCAAAATGTACTTTCTCATACTGTATACCATTGTTGTGGAACAGGAAGAGGTAAGTGGAAACTTTTGCCTGATGCTACATGAATGAATCATGCAAATGACCATTTCATGTTTTTTGTGTATAATTTGCACTGGTGTAGATGTATTTATTCTCTTTGACTTGCACGTCACAAAGAATATTTGAAGAATGTTGAGGACCAAAAAACATTGAACCCCATTGACAATATTGGCAAATATGGCAAATATATATATTACTTTTTATTTTATTTTATCTCAAATCTGTTAACATTGCTCACGCAACATCTGATTTAAAGTTTTATTTTGAGAGCAAGAAACAAGTACCAGACTACACATGCCTAAAACTCTGGTGTACATAGACAGATAGATAGATTGATAGATGGATGGATGGATGAATGGATGGATGGATGATAGATAGATAGATAGATAGATAGATAGATAGATAGATAGATAGATAGATAGATAGATAGATAGATAGATAGATAGATAGATAGATAGATAGATAGATAGATAGATAGATAGATAGATAGATAGATGGTTCGATGAATAGATAGGTAGATAGATGATAGACAGATATTAAAGCTTTACTGTAAGTTCTGGCAGGAAGACTCAATCAGTATGTCACTTATTACCTTCACATCTAACCAATCATGTTCTAATACTTGCAGTATAAAAGATCAGTACTTACACATGTCTGAGTTCGCAGATGCTGACGCAAACATTGCCTCCATCCTCCCCACCACCACGAGGATGATCCCTTCCCCTCCATCCTCCCCACCACCACGAGGATGATCCCTTCCCCTCCATCCTCCCCACCACCACGAGGATGATCCCTTCCCCTCCATCCTCCCCACCACCACTAGGATGGTCCCTTCCCCTCCATTGATCGCCTTCGTCTTCAGGCAGGAAATGCAGATTGCGCAACCCTCGTATTACGCGCTACGGACGGGGCCTACGCCAAAGAACTTTATAAATATTTGCTTGCTGGGATGTTAATAAATAAATGCTTTTGTTACATTTTATCTCCTGAGTCTTTCTGGTAGAAATATAGGTAGATAGATGCTAGATAGACAGACAGGCAGGCAGACGGGCAGATAGATAGACATTCTACAGGTGAACAATTAGTGTTTATTATAGAGAGAAAAAAGGCATTTGTTGATTTTAGTTAAACTGACATGTACCTTGAAACAATGTTCTTGTTGCTATGACGATAGGATGGGAGCCATATTATTTTCCATTTCACCTAACTATCTAATTAGCTGTTGAGTGCTGTTGGTACAAGTTAGCTGCATGAAAACAATAATAGGCTTCACTATTAAAATACTTAATTTATTCTAAATCTGGATGGCTGATGACTTTGAAGACAACAACATGCACTGTTTAGACAGGTTAGAGCAGTTTGGAGAAGCTTAAAATCAATATTACATATTTATTTATATTAACATTTATTCATTTAGCTGACACTTTTATCCATTGGACTTACAAAAAAGTCATTATTCACAACTAATTTATTTCTGTAACCTATTCGGTATTTCTAACTCATTTCTAACATGACATTCAGGGTTGCTTTTGATTTCATGTTGGCAAGATGGTCTTAACTAAAAAATAAAGCAGAGCAGCGCTGCATGGTCTGTTAGTACAGACTGGTTAAGCTGGTTATTGCTGACTGACCAGCAAGAAAGTGCCTTATTGAATCCAGTAATATAACTGGTGACAAGCTCAAGCTGTTTAAATTTGGTCTTTTCAGCAGAGCACGGCAATATCGCAAGCCATAAGTGAGGCCAACATACAGTATACCCACTGACTTAAACTGACTAAAACATAATTTGCACATTGACCAGAATTACCGCAGTATGAATCAAAAGTGAAGAAACAGTCCGGGGTGAAGTGGCTAATCAAACGAGTGGGGTTCTGAAGCCACCAGCCCTCGGCAGCAGGCTAACGCTATTAAAAGATCTCAGTGAGTCAGAAGAGAGCCGCGCTGCTGAAGGGTGTTTATGATGGAGCTCCAGTATTTATAGTCATCCATCACGGAAAATCTGCTGGGGCCTCAGCGCTAGATGATCGACACGAGCCGAGCGAATGCCTGCCAGATCAGAGCACTTATAAACCATTCTGCATAATGGTTTATTGCATTAAGGGTGGAAACATATGGCAATTGTTATACTTTGTTTTTTTCATTTGCATGCGGCGGGACAACCTGTCACTCACATGAGATTGACCAATAACCATGCAGTAAATTCCTCACGGACAAAATCAAGTCCCACCTTTTTCTCTTGTTCTAGAAGCCGTTTGACTCTGATATACGTCACAATAGAGAAGAAAAGACTATCGCAACTTCTGTTTCATGCTGGCTATAACAAAGGTCCACTGGAGGCGAGTATTACTGAACCCAAGTGCAGTTTCTTTATTACTTTATTTACTTTATTACTTCTTTATTGTGACTTGACATAAACTTGATGAAAAACCGAGAAACTCACCAACAGCAGGTTACATTGACAAAGCTAGACAAGATACAATGGAAACATTAGGGCTATTTAGACACATGTGAACAATAAAGACAATCAACCAATCATAAGGCATATAAGACAAGGGAAGCACAAGACATTATCACATGAGGGCTATAACCCAGCAAACACATTTACGTTGTGGCAACGTCTCTGGCACGTTGCATTTCTGCTATGGCTCGCAACATTGTAACAATATAGTTTTGTGAGACGTGTCAGGGCTGTAGCAACGTTGTTGCGCGACATTCAGCAACTGAGAGACGACATTCTGACACATTTTTTATATGCTGCTAGATATGCCTATAGATATCCCTCATTTAGCATTTTAGATAATTATATAGCCTACTTTTTAAATATTGTTTATGCTTATAATTTAATGGGGCTATCAGTAAATTATAATCAACCTGCAAGTGTACACTTTGAAGAGTAAAAATGACAGAAGGTTTCGTTAATTCAACTTTAATAAAACTGTATGGTAGGCTAATCAAATTGCACTTCCAAAAGTCATACATTTGTGAAAAAAGAAATAAACGAATATAACGTTATACATTTATTTTAAGTATAATAAATTAATAAATAAAACATAAAAAGCAAAGGCAGATCAGGACATTTAATGAACAAAACCAGGTTCTGTATGGCAGACAGTTGTTGAAATCCGGCCGATAAAGGTCGGTAACCGGGGAAACATCCACCAGAGGAGCAAAGAAACGAATGAGACTAAATAGCGGACAATCAAATGAAAAACTAAAACAGAGCGAGCGAGGCTACATTAGTCACATTAAATTAAAGTTGTAGATTGTGTTTGATAGCTGAGGCTAAATTAAACGCAGTACTCGCGTATCTGCTCGATAATGAATGAGAACACAATGAGCCCAACAGGTGGTTGGAATTTAAAAGGCTGATTTTCCCGCTTCAGGGCCGTGACTATAGGCTACATTATGTTGTCCAGTGGTTGTCCAGACACCATAGTTTAATGTCAACATTGTGTCAACGCTGTAACAACCTTTACCACACAACGTTATAGCAACCTTTCGGCCATGCTGTTAAAACGTTGTTAGAAGGTTGGGTACGTTGTGCCAACGTTCTGTGTTTACTGGGAAGTCACATGACAAGAAACTAAGAAACATGACTGAGAGTTAACTAAACATATATAATAACTCCTTATTAACTCGTAATAACTAGTTAAAGCAGCTTGTACCCGCAGCTCAAATCATTGAATTGGATGCAGATGTAGGCTATGTGTGTGTTTTTTACATGCACACAGAGATCTGTGTGGTTTCTGACCTCTAGACCTGCGGGTTATCGCCTCTCAGATGAAAGCTGTCCCACTGTCTCGCTGTCTCTCACTCTGCAGAAGGTTTGGTCCGCAGGGAGACCTGTCCTCCACACTAACAGCTGTTCCTGAGGGGACGACACACATGAGGGTTTCAGGAGAACGTGGAGTGACGTTTATTGGCTTACAGTCGCTGTTCTGTCTGTAAAAAAGCTGCTGGTGGTAAATTCAACGTAAAAGTCAATCTACACGTTTACTGAACAAAATGTGAGTGGGTTTTCCATGGGCAAACACCATTCATTAGCCTATAGTATATACTTATACTTCTGTATTTCTGCTGTAGTAATAACCTGCCTACACTGGACGACAGAGGTACGGCACAGTATGCTGTAAGAAAACAACACATGCCTATACGGTGGGATGTACAGCAGGGAAAAAATTTGAAAAACTCACAAACCGCTCAAGATCACATGTGGGAGTTTCTCCGCACTTTTTGAATATAAACTTGCCTAAAGCACACTTTCACATTCTTACTAGTTTCATTGGTAACACTTTATTTTAAGGTGACATAGTTACACTTTACTACTTGTTCTTACTGTACTAATAACAGTAAATTATGCACAATTACAAGTAACCAAACCCTAACCATAACTCTATAGTAAGTACATGTAGTTAATTGTACTTACTCAAATAAGTACTGAGTAATATTAATGTAACTACGTCACCTTAAAATAAAGTGTTACTGTTTTATTTGTTTAATAATTAATAACTGTTATACAATACCAAAAGTTCATAAGTTGGTAACAATACCAAAATGTTATGGTTCTTGGTACCAATTCCGTTAATATAGCAAACACTAATGTAACTATTTTATTTTAATATTTTATTTTAATAGTTTTTTTTAAAGATTAAGCTATTGTTCAACTATTTGGAAATGAAAAATATGAAATAAATGTGGCCTTCAGATATCGTTCAAGCAAAAATAACAAGTAAATATTATATTAAAAGGATCAAATGAACAGTAATAATAAAAAAGAAGAAACAAACGTGCACTGTCCAACTTAATACACAAATCTATTTTAGCAATATCAGAATGTTTGTTCCATCCATTACCGTGGTCATAACAATGTCAAACATTGCAATTTCAGATCAGTCCCACATTTTAATATGCTTGTCACTTCTGAAACTTTGCAGTGTGTACTCAGCACCATGAAAAATAAATTTTATTCAAATTATGAATGGGTTATATACAAAAAGCAAGTTAAGTTATATAAAGAAAGCTACTGTACAACTGAAGCGTCAGTGTTGTGTGCGGACAACTAAGCAGTCAAAGCTTTGAAATACATAGTGGTCTACTTTAGTCATATTATTATTTGCCAATAAATAGCTGCAGCTTTATTGATTATCACTTCATGAACAATTTCAGGCCGTTTTCCATAATCCCTTTTTTGCAGCTGTTTGAAATGCATTTTTATACACTTTCTGGAGCTGCCGGCTGACCCAGAGTTTCTGACTTGAAAAGGCAAAGCAATCTATATCACACCACAGTATAAATAACAGCATGAATATTAATAAGTAATATTAACTGCTTAATACCAAGAGCTTGATACAGTATTAATCAACTGCACAGTGTCAGTCAGTTGTTAGCTGAACGCTGGAGTAAACTTTTCTTGTTCTATTGTCAGGAAACAATGTTTTCATCCTGAGGCTGAAGGTCAGAGGTCACCTGAACCCTGCGGTGTGTGGGTGAGGTAAAATGCTTTTTATTCTTGGCGCTTTGGTATTTGTCCTGGATATTTTACAAGCATCTTTGATTTTAGAGTCTATCGTTCTGGCAGAGAAGCTGCTAGTTGATGCAAATCCAACTCAAAAGTGCATCTTAGGGTGCTTTCACACTGGCAGTTTAGTTCGGAACGGGGCTCGGTTCGCATGAAAAATCACTAAAGTGAACGCTGTCATGCGGACCCGGGTGCGCACTGGGGTACCGGACCCGAGACTACCTGGAGGAGGTGGTCTGAGTTCGGTTGCTCCTGAACCAAGCTGCAGTTCGCGTTGATGTATAGCTGATTATGATGTATTTAGTTAAATAAAACACATGTAAGGGATTATAGTGTTGATGAATTACCTTGGATAAGACGAGCGAGAGTGAGCCTGCAGTGTATTCGCGCATAGCGTGTGGAATCAGGGCAACACATTTTGAAATCCACTGTCTCCTCAAAAGAGTCCGTTTGCAAGCAGCAGAAGACCACCTTATGCGACACACAGATAACAAACCTGTGTTGTTCACTCAACTGCGCATAATAGCACCGAATTAATAAAAAACACAATATATTGAGCCGCGTTAAATTTTCACGCCGTGCACGTTTGTGATGACGTCTTTTGAGGAGACAGTGGATTTCCGAATGTTTTGCCCTGATTCCATGCGCTATGAGCGAATACACTGCAGGCTCACTCTCGCTCGACGTATCCAAGGTAAATCATCAACACTATGATCCCTTACATGTGTTTTATTCAAGGGGGTAATCCATCCGCCGGAAACTGAAGCTTCCCCGGGAGCCGCCATTGTAGCAGAACTTCACCTGCTGTTAGCACTCCATTGACTCCCGTTCATTTTGGCGTCACTTTGACAGCGAATAACTTTACATCTGAGGCGTCCAAAGACTCCATTTGTCCATTATTTATTTATAAAGAAAAAACACGACAATGTGTAAAAGCCAGGCTCCATTACTTTGTATCTTACGTTATGGCCCCAAGCAGTTTTTGTAAAAATAGGCTAACGATTGCGTCATAACCACTCGACTCTCTGTCGCACAGTAGATAAATTACCGTATGGACAGGCAGAGAAGCTCGCAAGCAATCGGGGGGACGTGGAGGCATAAAGTGAAGGGAGAAGCCCATAGAGAGTGATAAAGTTGCTCCCGCTGCTAGCTCATGGACAGCTAATGCTCACGCTCTCCGTGTCTGCGAGATTCGGAAGGGAATGATTCAGATTTGTCTCGGCACAGCTACTAGAAGACTCACGTCACATCTACGTCGTCAAGCTCAGTTTGAGTCTGCGCAGTACGCCTGGCCTGGTCAGGAAGTGAGTGCTTCTAATGGGCTTCACTTCCTCCGTTAAAATCTATGGGGTCGCTGTGTCCATCTTATATACTGTCTATGGTTTTATTTAACTAAATACATCCTAATCAGCTTAAACGCATGCACAGGTCACTTTACTTCCCGAACAAGTACACACCCGAGTCCACCACCACACCCAAGTGCACGCGAACCACGGCATGGTTCGGGAGCAACCGAAGTCAGACCACCTCCTCCAGGTAGTCTCGGGTTCGGTACCCCAGTGCACCGGGGTCCGCATGACAGCATTCACAGTGGCTGTTTTGTCCAGTTTGAAACAATTCAACACAAAGTTGTCATCCTGATAGATTTAAAAAAAAAAAGTTTGTGTTTAAGTGCTTTCAGATGAGAGGATCAGTCTTTCTTGAATATTTCTGCTTGTTGCCACTTTTTATTTAAAGGGACAGTGACTGGGAGAAAAAATAATGCTTTCAGTTTAGAACTATTATGAAAGAATAAATTCACCCAATAAAACTTCAATTTTCATTTTACTTACTCTCATGTTGTTCCAAACCCATAACTTTCTTTCTGCCAACATAAAGGGTATTATTAAGAATATTAACAATATTCTTTCCCATACAACAAATGCATATAGTGACAATTAAACTATGGAATAGTCTAGATGATGAACTGAAAACATGTACATCCATAGGTAGCTTTATGAAATTATACTTAAAAAAAAACTAAACTAACTAACAATTCCGTCAAACACTAAAAGAACCAAAATTTGTTCTGTTGTTCTTCTAAGTCTTCTAAAGCTGTACGATGGTTTTGTGCGAGGAACACACTGAAATATATTTCATTCACTGACAGTCTCATTTGCATGCATGTTTGAATTTTCCAAATAACATCATAGACAAATGCAATTATTTATAATTCATGTGCTAACTGCTAAACGGTGGTTCTGGCAAACAGAAGCGTAAGAACCTGGAGAAACCAAACCTTAAATGTCTTAATTGAACTGTTGCATGTTGGGTACCAATCCACTCTTCATCACGTTTGAAGGTCCAGAAGTTTTAGGAGATTGTGTGCGCTGAAAATCACTCAGGGGTGCGTTTCCCGTACAACTATATAGCTCACTGCTTAACTACCATAGTATGATGCATCGTTGGAGAAATCAACTAGCTAGTCACGACTCTTTGCCGAAACCGAATGTCGTAAAGTATCGTTCAACCACGTTGGTTTATGACGTCTCGCACGTGGTGGACTGACTTTTTTTAATTAATCTGTTTGAGATCGAATTAACGCTAGATTTCGTCATATAAGTTACATACATGGCATCTGAAGACCATTTCAAATTTTTATCAGTTACTTTGCTTTATTACCAGACTCAATATTTGGCTCGTTCTTACATAGTTGAGCACGTTCGCACATGCGCAGTCTTCAAAAACGGTGCTTTAAATCTCTTGACAAACTAAAAGACGTAAATTACATTTGTATGTATTCTAAATAAAAAATACGGGTTGTACTGAATGTCAGCTTGCTTATTTTGCTAAAGATAAGGATTTATTCAGTCTACATCTCATGTAAACTAGAAACTATGCTTCTAACCACAGCTCCAGAGCTGTCGTTGCAACCACACAAGTTTGCGATGCTGTTTGCGAACGTTCGTTGGAACGATGGTTTCGGGAAACACCAAATCGTTGAACTATGCTGAGAACGACGGAACTTGCGACCATAGTTGGCCAACGATGCTTTCGGGAAACGCACCCCAGTTTAATCATACAAATACAACAGTTCTCATGAAGTCCAAAATGACCATTTCGAGTTAAGCGTGAGAGAACAGGATGTCTTATTAATGTGTCCTAATAATGAAGTGTTTACCTTACTTACAAGCATCAGGATCTGCCGCTCCAGGCAATGAAAGCACACACAGCATGTAAAAATAACCTAACACTAACAAATGTTTTGTACAGACAAATATGTCTCTCACGATGTTTTTTGGGTTCGTTGGATTTGTTAGTGAGCTAGAAAAGAGGCTAATGAGAATGCATTTACCTGTGGCTTCGAGCCTAATGAGTCAAGATGTGCTGCCAAGAGGGAAACTTGAACATTAGGATGCAGGCTGGTCAGGACGATGTTCCAGCTCCACATAAACAGCTGAAGCATTAATATTACATTAGAATGCTAGTGGTGCGGTCAATGGTGTCGAATCATTTTTGTTAACTACTTAATCTCCCCCATTGCCTGAAATTTCCATCATTTATTTATGAAAACGTCATTGACAAATTTCTGGCAATCCATGCTTTCACTGTTATAAGATAGGCGGCACTATTACGCAGAAACAACCGATAGAAGTATTGCTTATGCATATGTAAAATAATGCGATCGTCAAACAATAAACAGCATATATTTCTTTCAAAACTGCCTAATTACCAAATGAAATGTCGACCCATCAAGAGGTACAGGACTGTGAAGCTTTGGGGAGCTTTTACTTGCAGGTTAATTTTATATTACTGTATATCGAGTTTATTTAACTGCTCTCAGAAGTCAAATGATATTGTGTTTCACGACCAATACTGGTTATTATTATGTGTATTATTAAGTTGAAATCAATATGCATCATTATTACAACAAACAAAACCATATTATTATTATGATTAATAACAATAAAACAATAATAAAATATCATTATACACTGTAAAAAAAAAAGTTAGTTTAACTTAAAAAAGCAAGTTACCTTGTTGCCTTAAAAATTTGAGTTCGTTGTAATTAAAAATTTGAGTTAATACAATGAAGAAGAATGGTTTAATAAACAGAAACTCAAAATATCTTCACACATAGTTATCGAAGTTTATTTGACAAAAGATTAAAAGTTGTGATAACAAATCTAACAAATATTTTTTTTACAGTCTATAATAATGTTAATAAAATAATAGTAATAATACGTATTGTTATTAAGCATAATTATTAATTAATTATAATCACTTCCTTTTGTGTGATTAATCGCACACTTATCGTGAAATTATGCATACACCATTCATCTTGTTTAACACATTTATCTTGTTCATTGCTATATCCAGCAAAGTAAACCATCAGATTGAAGGGTGATTCTCACAAAACTGTATTTTCTGCAAGATTTTTTCAAGGTAAATTTAAGTGTCTTTCCAAAAAAAGGACACTTGGAGACTCCAAATGATACAAGGAGTCCATATAATTCATAAATGTATGCACACCGAAGCACCCATGAAAAACAGTGCAACACAAAGAGCTTGTTTACATTTTAGACAAGTCAATTTGTGATTTTTTGCATATGCATGTTTACGCATCAATGTAGCGGCCTCACACATGCTTACTGTACAACTCCTGTATAATCTAATCTAACTGTGTGACAAAAATTATGTTAATGGCGCAATTTAGCTATTTATTTGCATTAAATTATTTGGGATCTTGAATTAAGCGCATGCATGAATGTGTGAACATTGACAGCCCTAATAATAATAAGTATTATTATTATATTTTAGTTTATAATCTTTGTTTTGATAATGTTTAATTGGTAATCTACAATTTTTTTATTTGAGAATGGATGGATATATATAAAAAAACATTACATTACATTAAATAAGTTAGTCTGTGAATGTTGTTGTTTGGGGGCAACCACAACAATGTTATTTTTTAGTAAGGTAAGAATATTGTTAAAAATTATTATTCAAATCGATTATCATTCTATCTCTAGCTGTCACAACAAAAACTTGGCATTTTCGTTTCTAATGCGTTACCAAAAATCGTCTTTATTCGTGAAAACTGCCAGGTGTAGTGTGTGTGTGTGTGTGTGTGTGTGGCCTGTGATGGTGTGTCTGGTTCTCTGCTGCTAATTGCATTCTCCGAACAAGGAGAAGCCTGTCAATTATGCTCAGTTTCAGACAGCTTGACCAGCCGTGCCACGTCTCAGAACAGAGGAACAGAACTGTGAAACATCTGCACATCTGACAAGCTGTGCAGAAAGGAAGAGGGCAGGCGGACGGGAAGATCAAAGGTGGATCGAGAGAAAGAAATGCAGATTGGAGGTGAAAGAGAAAGTGTAGAGTATGAGGAGGGCAGATCTGTCAGTGCACAGACTGGGCCCGTCCAAAGCGAGCAGGCTTTAATGTGTGTCGGTCTGGGAGCAATGAAGAAGGCACAGCGATCGCTCACCTGCCCAATGGAGAGGAAGAAGGGACTTGAGAAAGTGAACTCAATAGCAGGTCAAATCAGCCATTAAACAGTGTCAGCATCATCAGCTGATGCCAGACGCAGAGCTGGTGACTATCCTCACACCCTTCCTCATATTCACTGCTCGTTCACCCCCATAGAATAATTGGAGGAAATGTCTATCATCGGTAGCTCTTTTTCTCATATTCCACAGCTTCTGGAGAATGATGCTCTTAGTGCTGTGACCACCTGATGCGATCGCTTGAGCGTGTTATCATGAAATTATGGGATACTGACACTGATGCTTTGTTGATTTGGAGATGATTTCCATGAAATAAATGAAAACAGCTGGGCAAACTGATATGCTTTAGCATAGATGCACTCCAAATGCAGGTGCATGAAAAATGTTTTCAATTTTTTTTATAAAAAATACATTGGTAATACTTTAAAGGGTTGGTAAAATGCCATTTTCACAAGATGTAAAATAAATCTATGATGTCCCCAGAGTGTGTGTGTGTGTGAGTTTTAGTACAAAATACCCCACAGATTTTTTATATAGCATGTTAAAGTTGTCACTTTTTGAGGGTTTACAAAAACGCACTGTTTTGTGCCTGGCCCTTTAAATGCAAATGAGCTGCTGCAGAGGGCGGGGCTTCAAGAGCTTGTGTGTGTGTGTGTGTGTGTGTGTGTGTGTGCGTGTGTGTGTGTGTGTGTGTGTGTGTGTGTGTGTGTGTCTGTGTGTGTAAGCAGCTGCGATTACCTCACGCAGACACACTAAAATGACAGAAACTGTTCTGCCTTTAATGTTAAAACGGAGTCAGACAAAGATGGAGAGACTCAAGAAGAAGTGACAACATGTAGAAGCAACAGGACGTCTCTGAATGGTTAGTTGATGAATTTATGTTGCTGTTGTGGAGTTAACTATCTTCAATTAGCATATTCTGTCATGATAATCTATAAATGGCTCGTATAGGAACTGTTGTGAGATGCACACAGAGTGACTTTCTATTGCATGTGAAAAGATGGATGCTAAAGTTTGAGCTGACTCACAAATGTGCTCGACTACAACAACTCTTCCTCTTCTCAACATGGACTGCGTTCCCGGGTTTATGTACATGTTAGGGTTGGTGATGTCACTAACCCAGGAGGAATGTCGTGTAGTTTCTACCAGCCGTTTGTTGTAGTCCTTTTCTTTAAAAGCAAATATCTCCCTTTGCTTTAAACTTTGAGTGTTGTAACTTTGCAGATGTTGTTTATGATCAAACAGCAACATTACACACTAACTAAAGTTAGAAAAGTGAAATCATACTTTTACCACCCCCTTAACACAATCTTATTGTTGTGTTTTACATTTAATCAAAAACCATTAGGCTGTTTTAAGTGTAACAGTAAGATATAGTATTTATCTCTTGTGCATCTTTTTCATTTTTTTAAATAATTTTGCCTGTGCTTAATCACAACTGCATAGATTTTGAATTTTAATATTTCACCTTAATTTCCTTTCATACATTTATTTTTCACTGTCTTAGTCTAGTCTAAGCAGTCTATGCAATCCAATACCATACTAACCCCATAGATTTGCCCTGGCAACACAGAACACATCTTGGAGGCGAGGTTTGCATGGAAAAGACCACCATTTTTTGATAAAATGTAAAAATATAGATAAGAAATGAAATGAATAATCAGGAAAACCCCTGGAGCTTGAAGGTGTGAGTGGGATTTCTGAGTTTGCAGTCTGCTTGCCACGCTCTGGCGCCACACGATTCTGATTCGAAAGTCCAGGGATTTGGGCGCTTTCGTAGAGAAGAGGGGGGGCATGATCGCGTGAAAAACAGTCCTATTATCAGCGTAATTAAGGAACGACCCCCCCTCACACGCCACAAGTGACTGCCCACTGAGCTGGAGCATTTCAGAGAGAGATGATGATCTCCTAATTCTCCATTCTGGGAATCGCTCCTCTTGTCATCAAGGTGACAGCGTGAGCACTCAAAAGACCACTTCAGCTTACCAGAGCAGTTATGCTGGTTTTCCTGGTTTTCTGTTTTCTTAGAGGCAGTGTCATTTGCAGTTCAACTAGATAAATTAGACTGGCAAACTTTACCTGCAAAGGTTTATTTAGCACTTTCCAGTACTTTGGAGAGATTTCTGTCAGGACCACTATCATCAAATACGATTGACAATTAGCATATAGTTTGGATTGACGGTATGGTTTCATTCTGGGCGATAGTCAAGTCAAGTCATCTTCATTTATATAGCGCTTTTAACAATGTAGATTGTTTCAAAGCTGCTTTACAGAGATAAACGTATAATTTAAGGTAACAGATTGTTTTGGCTTTATAGCAGTTCTTGAATAATGTTATTTTCCAGCTAAAGTTAGTTTTGATTGATTCACTTCCGTCGAAAGGATAATTTGTTATTAAATTAGAGGCCGCTAAGACGACGCCGTTCTCTCTAAACAGACTTTAAACGCGAACCTGTGATAAACACTGATGGCGCTCACGTGCGCATCAAAAATTAATTCTATAGCTATGTGCGTTTGAATATATGTGCACATGTTTGTAATTCTCTACAAACCAAGCCTAAATAAACTACTTGTCCTGCCTATAAATTTGATACAGAATTTTATTTTATCACTACGGGGTAGATACGCGAATTTTCCACATTTTTAAGGCGATAACTCCCTGTGGGTCCATGCAACCTAGCATCGCTGCTGATAATACTGAAGGAGCTTATATATGTATACAGTGATAGGTGTCGTGTTCCTATAGGTAGATGTGGATCAGCTGAGAGTCAGCTGATGTGAGCTTGACTAACGTGACCTGCCAGAACTAACACTACGCTTGATGTTTACTATCGCTTAGTTCATACATGTTTCATATTTAGTTGTAGGGGTGTTCATATCACTAATAGTAATGTTTGACTTGGCAAACACCACTAAGCATTAACCCTGTTAAGCCTGAGATATTGTAGTTTAAAAATAGTCTACACTCTAAAAAATGCTGGGTTGTTTCAACCCAATTTTGGGTCAAATATGGACAAACCCAAACGTTGGGTTAAAAATGTAATTTAAAAATGTAACCCAACGGCTGGGTTTGTCCATATTTGACCCAAAATTGGGTTGAAACAACCCAGCATTTTTTAGAGTGTATAGACTACTAGTACTATACAAATAGTCTATAAATGAACATTAGGCAAAATAATAAAAAGAAATCTAGGCTACTAAAAATGTTTGCATGCTTTTTTTTTATTTTATTTTTTATATCTTATTTTTTTATCATATTTGATAAATCAGGAGATATGATAATATGGAGCTCATACTTCAGAGGCCCAAACTGAGAAGTTTTCTGAGAATGAAATTCTGATGCTTGTAATCTAAATCAATCAGATTTCTAACAGTATAGCAGACATAAAATGCGGACATAAAATGCATTTAAATATAAGTTGTCACTCTATAATTCAGAATAATATATCTTAGTAAGATGATATTTAACTGCTTAGTTTTACTATCAAAGCTCTGTAGTTTTAAAACATATAATGCAACCGTTGCAACGCAATTCAATACAATGGCGATCGAGGGATGAACAAATAGCTAAACCTTCCTCGATCATTTGACACCCACATTTTAACACTATTTTCCTGATAAATGATGTATTGATAATTGCTGCTTCAGTCCAGTAAATATTTATTTAGAAATTTTGTTAACAATATGTTTACTTTATAAAAATCTGTAAAAATGCCACAGCTAAAAGACACGTGAACGCTGAAGGTGAACGTTTTTACAATTATACTAAAAGGCCTTTTACTTTCTAAAAAAGTATGAAGTGTCAATCAGTGTTTTTTCAGCAAAGTTTTGATCATGTTGAGGCCGTACAGAAGGCTTTAAAGGGTTCAACTTTGGTGCATAACTCATTCATCATGTTCGTCTCAAGTCATGCGGCTTGTAGATTGATGTGATTTCCATGGTATTAATTGGATATTTTCAACCAACCAAAGTTTGTGTACCTTTTTCTCTCGCCCTTGATGGTCAGTGGTTTTATTTATTGTGGTGTTGTTATGATAAAGACAGATGGGGTTTTATAGACACTCCTCCCAAACACATTTGCTGTCATCAGTGTGGAAAAAATAGATCTTGTAGGCATTAAAGATGATGAATCGCGTTCGCCCACACACATCGCATGTTTCACATGTTCTTGTTCTCTATCCCTTTTCTGTTTCTCTCACTTTCATTCTGTCTTTCTCCATTCGGTTTATTTTCTTACTGTACAGTTCTTTTGTCTGGTATGGTACATAGATTTTGCCTAAATGTGATAGTTATGAAAATGTCTGTTGCTCAGTGTGAGCAATAATAAAAGTCATGATTGCTTCATCAAGCACCAAATTTTGACTAGACACCCAAACAAAACCATCCGTTCGTATTCGCTTTGAAATGCAACCTCTCGGAAAAAAGGTGAAATAGTCTGATACTTTCTTCTAAGAAATTATCATCCAAACCAGACTGCAAAACCCCAGGAGCTCGAGAGATATTGTTGGAGAGGTGGTATTTTTTATAATGACAGATTAATGGAAACATGCGGGCCTGTGAAAACGTGAGCAATGACTTGAAACGACCTGCTCAGTATCACCAGACCTTCTCATACTGCCATTATAACTCTCTCTCTCTCTCTCGAAGTCACAGGTATTAGAAAGAGCAAAAAGGCCTTTCAGCTTTAATGAGATATCACAGCCACTTATGGGAGCTGAGCAACTTTTTCTAGGGATAAAAATTATTTTCAAATGAACATGACTTTATGATCTCCGTCTGCTGTCAGGCATCTGAGCTGGGACATAAATGCATGTGTGAGAAATCAAAATCCTAATGCAACTTGTGAACTCGACAATTACTGTGAGAATCCATTACTGCACCAATGAGCAATACAAAACTAGAACTCAAGATGTGATTTTGTCAAAGATATTCAAAATAAAAAAGGGGCATGGGAGTCATAAAACAATGCCAAATGACTCCATGCTGAATTCTAGTTGTTTGTGTGTGTGTGTGGGATTTCTTTAGCTTACCATTGAAAACGATTAAACACATTGCATATTCATTCGTGTGATTGCAATTGTTACTTTATTTATTTTATGTACAGTACTTTAGCATTATTTGGTCATGATATCTCACA
The DNA here is from genome assembly GCF_949152265.1 of Phoxinus phoxinus. Lineage (NCBI taxonomy): Eukaryota > Metazoa > Chordata > Actinopteri > Cypriniformes > Leuciscidae > Phoxinus > Phoxinus phoxinus. Next base: position 40,215,133 of record NC_136880.1, on the reverse strand, counting down.
ATTACAGTGTTGTAGTTTTGACTAAACATTTCTACTTCATATTAAGGGGTGTCCAACTAGAGATTGGCATGGGGTACTTTCCATAAGATCATCTCTCAATGCAAAACAAACCAGCTATTAGGCGAACTGAAATAAAACCATGCCAATCTCTAGTTATGGTGAAGGGTGTGTGTGGATGTGGGGGATATTTTAATTCCAGAGGCAACGGGAACTTTATCAGGATGCATAGTATCCTGGATCCATGAAATAACTGGCCTTTAAAAATAAAAATGTAATGTAGGGGTGTCCTGACTTATGCACCCTGTATTTTTAAGGAAAAACATTTATTTATTTACAATACATTATTCTTCCACAAAGAAAATTGGTGTCCTTAAAGGTTTTTCAAAAAAATAAATTTTAATTAAAGGACAAGTTCGGTATTTTACACTTAAAGCCCTGTTTACAGATCGTATCTGATGAAATAGAACGGTTAAGATTAAACTTTGGACAGATGCTGCTGTCGCGAGAATTTTAGGTTTATATCGCTTTCCCCCCTCACCCCCACAATGGTTGTCTATGTTCACTGGAAGATTCCCTCCTAAAACACATTAAACTTTCGTTTACAAAGACGTGAAACTCACCGAGTGGTCAGGGGTGTTCACTGATACGGTTCCAAAAAAAATCGCTGAAAAAGATGCTTTCCAACAGGTTTTATCGTAGTTTTTGTCCAACTCCATGACTTGTATTGAATGTGCTGTGTGAGGTGCGGTATTACTCCGCCGCTGGAGTGTCTATTATTCAAGCTCTCAACGGAAGAATCACGGGTGTGACACGTTTGGCAAAATAGGTCCACAAAAGCTAAACAAACCTAAAATTCTCGCGACAGCAGCATGTGTCCAAATTTTAATCTTAACCGTTCCATTTCATCAGATACGATCTGTAAACAGGGCTTTAAGTGTAAAATACCGAACTTGTCCTTTAAGGCATTAAGATCAATTTCCAAAAGATGATTATTTTATTCCTCTTTTTTAGGCAACTTTAGCATGGGTGTTTAAACGTATGCATAGCACTGTAGTATCTATAGTACCTCCATCCAAAATCCAGCTTCAACAGAGGGTGACCTCACCAAACGTCGAGAAATGCACCCCCATCAGGGGGCAAGGTTAGTGTCTAGTAATTATAATGTGCCTTATTAAATCAATACGTCTTCTTTTAGCTAGAGAGGCAGATGTGTGCGTGCTGTAATTGCTCAGACAGGTGTGAAACAGACGCCAGCTGTGATGTGGAAGTGAAACAGAAAGAGGTGTCGGGGTGCAGGAACAGCAGTCAGACCCACTGAGACAATAACTCCGCATCCACACGCTTCCCCTCAATCAAATTAATGTTTTCTTAAAGTTCATTTTTTAGTGTTACATTTGAAACCGTGCCCCTGTCGCCCAATGTATAGTGCACGATGTTGTTTGGAGCAGAAATCACACGACAACAAGACACACACTGTGAGTAAGAAGCGGTTTTACAATATCGGTGATGCAAGTAATTAAGAAAGATAAAATTACAGCTATCTCACCGCAATTACATTTTCTTTCTGTATATTCTTTGTCAGTTTCTTTGCTACCAAAACATTCGCCATGGTTACACTGAAATCCCTGGTAACCATAGTTTCTGCCAAAGTGCCATAGTTACTATCCACCTTATTTTCAATATGGAAGTGTTTTCTGTGAATGTGTGAGACTTCCGATTTATTAGCCGCTATACAGGGAAATAACGAGAAGAATTGCTGTAAAAAGTGCTGTAAAACGCTACAAACAAGCGTCTTTGTTTATAATTAAGACACTATATTAAAATAATATGGTAAGAAATACCAGTTTGCTATATCAAGCAGCATAACAAGCTGTTTTGTACAGCTAAAAATAACTGGAAGGGAATGACACGGGAAGCCAGACACATTACAATTACAAATGGCTGCACCCGCGCTTACGTGAAAAATAAAGTGGATATAGTTTCATACTGAAAAGACCAGTCTTAGGTGGTTTAGTTGGTCTTAAAACCTCTCTAAATCATCAAACTGGACCAATCTGAGCTGGTCAGGTAAAACCAGCAAACAAACAAGGCTGGTTTAAGATGTTTTACGATTGAAAAATAGTATATTATGCAGGGATCTGCACATCATAATCTTTTCTTTAAAGGTATACTATGCAACTTTTGACCCTCTAGACTAGAGGTTAAAGAACAAAACTGCATGTATTTGGCGGAAGAACATTGTTTTGGTTGTGCTTCGGCTCTGCACGACTGCGGATGAATTTCATACTGCTCATAAAACATTCACTGCCAGGCTTCAGAGATATAACCAGTTTCGATGGAAAGGATCTCAAGCTGACTAGCTGAAGACGTTACTGTAGCTTTACCCATTAATAGACACGGTACTTCCTTGAAGATAAATTCCAGCACTGCAAGAACCATAATGAAACCATAAAGAGATAATGCTTTACAATGAACTCTGTTAGAGAGAGCGACATACTGTATGGCAATTTATCTGTTCAATAACACCTCACTCACCTGTTGAGTAATACAAACACCATCTCCATCACTTTTACAACATTTCAAATCCCTCAGTTCTCACCATCTCCGAAAAAACCAAGCCAATGTTGATTCTTGTTTTATTACGAGGTCTATCTTCTTCTCTTTTTGCCAGTAGACTCTCCTTTGTTTGACGTTTCTTTAAACGGGTGATTCCCCGGAAGCTGGCGATTTAACGGCTCCATTTCAACCTTTCTCACTTGTTGTGACAACTAACCTCAGACCTCACACACACACACACACACACACACACACACACACTCTCAACTAACCTCTGCCACTCCCACACCAGACACGCATCAAAGTAGCCGGTGCAAGTTTTCTCTATTTACGGATATTACAAGACACGCACGGGCGAGTTACGTATACACTCAATTTCCTGTGAATAACTAGGTCTACGGTATAAACACTTATAACTGGCTTACCATAGTCAACCAGAAAAAAAAAAAGAAAAAAAAAACATCTTTTGGTGGAAGGACTGTGTTACGGAAGCAGACGGACAACAAGGTAAGTAGTGATGATAAAGTTTAATTAAACAGCATAGTATCAGGATAAATCAACGTGCAGAAACGGGTGAGTATCAGAGTTCAGATATGAAGAATTCCTCAGTGCAATCCGTGAATGAATAATATCTATTTCCTTTGCAGGAACGCGGGAGGAGATTTCCAGAGTGGATACAAACTTCGTTAGAAGAGGCTGACAGGCTGACGGCACACACTCACGCACCACTTGACTGGACTGAATGGCTTACGGTTCGCACACCCCTGAAGAGGAGATCTGGACAGACTGGAATCGGCACAGAGAACTGGTAAGTAAACAGGTAAGTTTGGTTAGTGACACTCATAGAGAGAAGCACTATGAGTCCGCTTCGTATGAACGAGCCCGGACAATGAGAGCTGCGTGGTGTGTGCTTATGAAGCAGAGTGGTTGATGGGGTGCAGGTGTGTCTTGTTAGAACTCAGGTGACTGTGATCGCTGGGTGATTGCGGTGGAAGAACCTGGCCAATCCGTGACAGATTGATGGTGTATTGACTAATTTATGTTTTGTTAATATTGAACAAAAAAAGATATGGTCACACTTTTTTAGGGTCCAATTCTCACTACTAACTAATTATGAACTTCAACTTTTGCCTCAATAAACTCCTAATGAATGCTTATTAATAGTTAGTAAGGTAGTTGTTAAGTTTAGGTATTGGGTGGATTAAGGGATGTGGAATATGATCATGCAGAAAAAGGCATTAATATGTGCTTTATAAGTATTAATAAACAGCCAATATCCTATGCAAGCTTAATAAGCATCTAGTAGTTAATAGTGAGAATTTGACCCTAAATTAAAGTGTTACAAAAATTACATAATGCACCTTTAATGATGGTGTTGTTGGCTAACATCAAGTTCTAAAAAGTAACTATTTTAAGTAAATATTTCATTTGTTATGTAAAATGTAACAGAAATGCATGTCATTGTCTTGAAATGTAATGATATACGTCACCTAGGCTACTGAACATGCATTGATCATTGAAGCCTTTTCAATTCTGGCCCCTATCCAAATGGCTTAAATTATCCATGCATTGCGTTATTGTAAAGAGAGTGAGTCACATTCCTGGTTTAAATGGTCTTCGTTAGCCTTCTACATTCAGATGCGTCATTAAACTTCTACATGTACATATGATGAAAGCGTATCGGTGCAGAAAGCTAATCCCTTGCTTTCAAGACCCCTCTCTGGAGTTCAGATGTGTTGTTGCAATGTGATGTTTCACGGCTGTTGTACCGGTGCATGTGAGCGTTACACACACGCTTAAGAGACTGTTCTCGGCGGGGGGCTCGTCTCTCCAGTCCATACCCACTCTAATTGGCTACTGTTTGCATGTAGCCATATTTCTCAGCGCTGATAATGAAAATAGCTCAGATGCATCAACTAGTCAGAGCACAAAAAAAAAGAAACCACCCATGCTATCATTAAGGGGAGGATACAATGTCAGTCTTTACATTGTTAAAGTGTCAGTGTTAAATAATAGATTTTGCTTATTATTTTACCTAAAATCTTCAAATCAGGCAATTGTTGCGGATAGCATTATATTATTTGATGAGAAATATTTGAGTTCATATTGAGATCTCTGACCCTTATTTGCAAACTTGGTATGTGTGAGCGCAGTTTGAGACAATGTAGAAACATCATCATTTAAACTCATGCTGTCTGGGAGAGCAAGTGAGATATTAAATATTATTTTACTTGCTTTGCTGCATCTTTATTAGCTTCATCAGTTTGGCTTTTAAAAAACATTTCTGGTGTAATCATTTTCCGTGCCTTTTTCCCATTATTCTCAGATCATTTGGATGATCTGTTAATTAAAACATTTCCTAGAATTACACTCTAACACATATTACTAATATTAACTTATCCTTGTATCTGACATTGAGCCATTTTTATAATGACATGTAGCCCTTTTAGCAAATGTTGAAGTGGCACTTGACGCTGGTTTCATCATCACATAATGTCAGGAAGAACAACGTGTTCAAAAGGTCAATAGATTATTATAAGAATTAGTATTACTCTATTATTTTATTTCCTCTTAAGATTTCCCTTTGGAAATCCAATTTTACCCCTTGGTGGTGGCGAATTAAATGTGAAGTGTGTAATTTCTCGGCCATAAACTCACCGAATGGAATTGCAAAAGTAATTGACTGCCACGTCATCACACTTGAGGTAAGCAAATTAGGGGTTTTGAGATTATATCTCTTATATTTAACAGACTTATGTTAGATAACTGGGTTATGACCCACTGACTTTTATGCTGCTGACCTTCCAGTTAAAGGACAATTCCGGCACAAAATTAACCCAGGGGTTAATAACGCATGGTTACCGAGTCGATCGTTCTCTGGGATGTGTTTTCATGATAATCAAACGTGTAAGGTTGGAAATAATCCAAGATTATTTCAAAGCAACAAAGACACTTGCTTTTCTCTCAGACATTTCCAGCACAGCAGTGCTAAGACTGATGTGGGCCTGTAGGCCAAAGCTTTTGGTCAATGGGGGAAATTGTGATCATCTGATTGGTCAGTTTGAATGTCTCACACCTGAGTGTTAGTCACATGGTCGGGGGGAGATGACAAAACAGGATTGCAAATGTTCTTCTGCCTCTTTGTTTTGGATGCTGAGCTGGTCTTGAGACAGAGGCTCTGCCTTTGTCTCTCTCTCTCTCTCTCTCTCTCTCTCTCTCTCTCTCTCTCTCTCTCTCTCTCTCTCTCTTTCCCTCTTTCTCTCTCTCAGGTAATATTTCACATTTATGCTGGGTACAAATGGTTTAAATTATCATTACATTACATCCATGTTGTAACTATTTTAAGTGTAAACATAACCTTATTGCACATTGAACTTTTTTAATTCATGGAGTCAGATTAAAACGAGATAATTGCATATGAGAACATGTGTCTTATTTAACCAAAATTCCTTTGAGACGCTGGAAAGAATTGAACACGCCTTTTTGAAGAATTGAAGCCTTTACCGGCTATTTGGAAACCAGAAGTTGGGCCGAATAGCTGGGTTTTACAAATGTAAAGAGTTTTATCTCTAAAAACCAGTGCCCGAAGTGGGGCGGCACTTCTACATTTTACTCTTAAGCGTACCTGCACTTTTTCTTGCGTACCGCTACTTCTCGCATGTAGCCAGTACTCTACCACTGACAGAAAAGGCGTTACGGCCGTTTCACACCACAAGCTTGAGCAGCGCATATTTTTTTCGGCATGCATGTGTTACTCACTCGGTAACCATGTGTTAATTACCCCTAGGTTAATTTTTCACTGGAATTGTCCTTTAAGGACCGTTGACACCAATGACGATATGGGTAACGATGTAGTTCTAAACATCGTTCTAAATATGAAAGAATAGTCCACACCACAAATTTAACGATAACGGCACATGAAAATTGTATCGTTAGAATCAGTTTCATAATGATTTTTTTGCTGCTGATGAATGAAAAAAACACTTACAGCCAATCAGAATACATCCGGCTTTTAAAGAGCTTGAGCATTTAAAGCGACAGATGAAGTGTATGCAGAATAAACAGAATGATACTGGTGTGGATGGACCTTTATTTCCGTCAAATAATTGTAACATAATTTTTAAAGATACATTTTAAAAAGTTGGCAAAGAACATCATGCATTTTGTGTGTTCATTTGTGTGTGTGTATATATACAGTATATACTTGTATATTGATTAATAACATCTAGCAAAAGTTTTTTTACAGGTGAAACTCGAAAAAATGTAATATCGTTCAAAAGTTCATTTATTTCAGTAATTCAACTTTAAAGGTGAAACTAATATATTATATAGACTCATTACATGCAAAGTGAGATATTTCAAGCCTTTTTTTTGTTATAATTTTGATGATTATGGCTTATAGTTTATGAAACCCCAAATTCTATATTAGAATATTGTGAAACGGTTTTCATAAGCTGTAAGCCATAATCATCAAAATTATAACAAATAAAGGCTTGAAATATCTCACTTTGCATGTAATGAGTCTATATAATATATTATTTTTTTACCTTTTACATAGAATTACTGAAATAAATTAACTTTTGCACAATATTTAAATTTTTCGAGTTTCACCTGTATATAATAAACTGTATGTGTGTCACACACACACACACATATGTATGTATATATATATATATATATATATATATATATATATATATATATATATATATATATATATATATATACACACAAACACACCTAAATTAAATGCATCAAAAAATGCATGATGTACTATATATTCAGGAATCCAACTGAAAATGTTATGATTGGAATCATAAAATTAATAAATGTTTATGATTCGCTTGGCTGATTGGAATATGTTTTTTTTTGTTTTTGTTTTTTTAACTCCCCTCATCTTCCATTATTCAATTAAACTGGGATATATGAAAGCATTTTAACATCTAAAACAAATCATATTCATAAAGTTTATTGCACCTTCTGGCTGCATTTCATATGGGAGCAAACAAATGATTCTTCCTACTGTTTCGGTGTGACTTTCATGCCATCTGGAAATGGCTGTCAGCGCCCTTGATAAAGCCAAGAAATCTTAGCTTTTTGGCTCTAACAATATTTTTTAATGAGAATATTTGGCAGAAGTGTGAAAGGTCTTTAGAGTGAGTTGATTCAAAGTCCCGTTGATTCAGGCACGCTCTCATTACCTTTCCTCCCACTTCTCTCTCTCAGCAATGAGCATTTCATGATCAAAGGATGCCTCCGCGGTTAACACACTCTTTCCACAAAGCTCGGATTAATGAACAGATTTACCCAACATCATCCCGGCCTGGTTCACCTAAACATCGTCAGCAAACCCAACCAGCGGCGGCGCTGGAACATGTGGCGCGTGTGTACCGGCTCTCCACACGGGTGTTGCACATGATTAAAACCTCTGTGATGGATTTCTTCAGCTCATGGGACTCTCTTATATAATACCATCTCAATAATGTGGCTCTTTCTTTCACGCCCGACTTACAGAGGGATCAATCCATCTAAATGCCACCTCACAAAGGAATAGCACTAGTTAAAACCAATGAACTTGGCTCTGTAAGGCTGAAGCGCGTAATCGATATTTCCTCTCCTTTGATAAGTTCTGGTTGGTCAATGACGCATTGACTATCTAATACTGACCCCGGTACCGGAGACGGCAGGTGATGCTGCTCTCCAGCATTGAAGTCAATTACAGGAACAAAAGCCACTCTGAAATGCCATGACTGATTCACTCAGAGCGCGCAGAGCACAGCTGTTGCGCGGTCGAGGAGAGTCAACACCAGCGGTGTGAGCTGCAGAATCAGCCGCTGCATGCATGGGGAAACTTTCAATTTTACTGCTCAGTGCGCGAATGAATGGAAAATAACTAAATATATCACATTTCTCAAACTCACACAGTACAATTTGCTCACGGAGTCATTTGCAGTAATGGTTATTTACGATGGGAGGTGGCTGTAAAGTTTCTTTTCAGTCTCTCGAATCAGCCGGTGAAAAAAAGCTGAACGTTTACAGGTTATTACCAGCCATAATGGTTGAATGCTGTTTCCTGCAAAAACATAAAAAATAGCTTTAGTTCCAGGCAGGCGCTGAGGCTTTATTTTTTGGCACTAGATTTGGGATGGCAGTATGGATAATGTGTTTTGGAGCTGCAGTCCTGAACGCCAAAGGCTTGACATGGCTCATCGCATCACCTTCCACATCTCACACGGTGAACTCCCACACTCCAGTCAACAACACCTACAGGAGAGAAGAAAAACACTTTCACTTTAATATCTCAACTGTTGGTTGAATGGAGACTTTTCTGTAGAGCGAATGGTACCCAAAGCACCATAAAAACAAAATTGACAATTCTTGTTTTTGTTTTCTCATGCAATATTGGAGTATTTATTATAAATAATAAATCTATGTGCACATCATTATTGTTGTGTCTCATAATTTTTACTCTCTTGCAGTGACATCTCTTCTCTGATGATGAGGGCGGGGCAACCTGTCACTCACATGAGATCCACCAATAGCAAACCACAACCATCCAATCAACTCCCCAGGGACAAAATCAAGCCCCGCCCTACATTCAAGACGGATTGATTAATAATCAATAAACTATTGGCAGCTCTATTTCACCACAGTAACTTACATTTTTCGTAGCTTATGTTTGTTTTCGTTGTTTTGAAATGCAAATCTCTATGTAGCCCTACTTTATAAATATATACAAATACCAAGTCTGCAATAAATGTCTTGATCTCAGTATGAATTTGAATCAAATTTTCACAAAACCAAATAATCTGAGCTGCGGTCTACATTAGTTTTATATGGATGTGTTGCCATGCCCCCCAAAAAACATGGTAATAATACCATGGTACATAAAAGTAAACACAACTGAGACATATTTGGACATTGTTTGTGAAAACCACCCAGTTTCAGCAATTGTAATTGCTTTGCTTATTTATTCACAGAGAAACCATGCATCGAGCATGGAAGAATCTCCTGGAAAAAAAGCATGGGGTAAAAAATCAGTATAGCATTTTAAAGGTAAGCATGATGGGTATTTGTTCTCTTTCTTTTGAGTAAGCCATGTACTAGTTTTTTAGTTCTCTCTTTCTTTTATTCGCTCAGTTTCCCCTGCTTTGCCCCGATCGCTTTGTGATTATGGTGTTTCTATTTGCAGGTATGACTTATCTGTCTGGATAATCAACTCCATGGTGATGGTGACACACAACTTTGACATTACATCTCACATCCGGATTTCTAACATAACCGATTCCGCTTGTTTTGTTTTCTAAGGCTAGCGTCATTATTACTATTGCTTATACGTGGAGTCAGTGATTTGCCCCCTAAATATTTATATGAACAAGAACACTAAGATCTGTCTTTCATTCAGTCACCCAGTACAAATCTCTTCCAGTTTTTAATGGTACATCGTGTCACAGGGAGACCAACTTATTCTCATTACCAGAATAAATGAACACAAGCTGAAGATGAGGTGAAGAGTGTTTACTTTAACGTGTTATGTTCGGGTCCTTTTGTCCCAGAGAGGATTTTCTTTTCCCCGAAAATGTTAATGTTATCGCATTAGACTAAAACTTACTGACTTCCCTCACACAGTGTTTAAATACTTCCCAAAATGTTTTGGATAATTTTTTTTTACTTTTTGAGGATTTTTTCCCCCTTGTTACACTTGTGGTGTTCCCTGTGTTCAAAAATGACCGGCCTACTACAAAAAAACTAAAATGCTTAAAAATCTCTCTGTATGCTATATTATTATCAAATATTGGATTCAATCTTTTTTGTCAAGTTGTTTTCTTTCAATTAGAACTGGTTTTGTATTCATTTTTCAAAATGTCTGATAGTAGGCCTCATTGATCTGAGCTTATATTGGTAAAAAATGACCAGCTATTGAAAATGAATGCACACACACACACACACACACACACACACACACCCTCTATTGTCTATTGTCACCTATTTTTCGGTCATTCACACTCTAAACATTTTCTAATTTGTGTTACTCTTAAAAAAGATCCCAGATTTTTACTATTTGACTAAGACTATTTTGAGTATTACAGGCTTTCTTTGTCACAGAGATCAGTGAGGTCAAGATCAATGAGGCCTATGATCAATCAGTTTAAAAAATAAGTACAAAACCTGTCCTAATTGAAAGAAAAAAAGTTGACAAAAAGATTGATACCAAAATTTGGTGATAATATAGCATAATGAGATTTAGAAGCAATCTTTTTGTAGGCCAGTCATTTTTGACCCGGAAGTTTGACTGTACAATATAATTCAAGATAAAAGCATTCTTCAAACTTCTTGATTAAACATTAAAGCACACTAGTGTGATAAACAGTGCAATTCTTTCCAATATTTTGTTAAATATTGACAAAATGATCCACAAATACTGCTTTTTTTCCACTTAAAAACTGAGGTGCATAAACTCAGATCAATGAGGCCTATGATCAAAAAGAAATACAAAAACTGTATTGAAAGAAAACAAGTTGACAAAAATAATCAATCCAATAATGGTGATAATATAACATAACAAGCAATTTACAAGCAATATAAAAAAAAAAAAAAAGGCCAGTCATTTTTGACCCGAGAACAACACAACGTATGAGCTTTAAAGTCGGCATGAAACATTTTATGAATATAAAATGGTAAAAAATCATAGAAATAGAAGTCCATAATATTCAGTACAAGTATGAATACGGATGTGTCCAGTTTTATATAATAAATGCTTAGAACAGGTCATTATTTTCTCTCATTTATATATTAAATTCAGGCAAATAATGAAGTATCAGTCAGTATTTACAAAAACAGAAGTCTTGGGTCTAAAATATCCTCCTACAATAAGTATATTTATATTTTTTGGGATCTCAGGAGACTCATTTGCAGTATCAGCTTTGTGTTGGATGCTTCTCCTAAAATTAATGCGCAGGATTAAAAATAGACACAAATGAGACAATAGTTGACATACATTAAAGAGTATAGAGCCATAAAGTTAATGTGGCATAGCTCAGAACATGATGAGAAATGCTTGTGTTCATTCCTGTAAGGCTACAAGATTTTAGTCAAAAAGGAGGATTAAATAATTTTAGCGGACTGAATAGTTTTACGTGGTCGTCCTTTATAGCTCTGATTCAAACTGTAACCTTTCAGCCTCCTGTTGCTGGACAATTATTTCCTTGATTTCTCATCCTCGCCGACGGCGAACCTGTTTCAGGACCGACCGCTGTGCCTTAGTTTGCAGCCGTTCCTATTTAAACTCCCTCCCTGGCAATTAATCACTCTCTTAATTGGATCTGCGCATCTTAATTGCAAAAGGCCTCTTGGTTAGTTTCAATTTGTGACTCTGATGTCGAAGGAAGGATGTTTTAATTAATGACTCGGGTTTGCAAAAGGCAAGATACCAGAGACAACACACTGTTTCCGTTCACCGCAGGACCCTGGCTACCCTGCGCTCTCTGTGATAGATAACTGGGAACTTGTCAAAAAGACGCAGTCAGGGATTTTTTGGAACGCTACCGACTGTTTTTCTGCAGAACTACAGGGATGAAAAGTTGTTTAGCAAGTGATTTGTGCTATGAAAGGAGAAGAGTTTGGGTCTTTGTGCAGAGACTGTCCCTGGTGTGGGAACCGTCTTAGTAATCCTGATATCAGGAACAGAAGACGTTGAGCACTCTGGGTATTTATGTGGCCATTTCATGCAGCAGCATTTGGGAATATTCCTAATCCTGATGAATGCTATGGCCTGGAAAAACACTGCAACAGCATAGCAATACTCTTTATTATGCAACTAAATCTCCTATGCTCACCAAGGCTGCATTTATTTGATTAAAAAACAGCAATATTGAGAAATATTATGGCAATAGGTGTTTTATATGAAAATATATTAAAATGTTATTTATTTCTGTGATCAAAGCTGAATTTTCAGCATTATTCCTCCAGTCTTCAGTGTCTCATGATCCTTCAAAAAACATTCTAATATGATTTCATGCTCAAGAAACATTTATGATTATTGACAATATTGAAAACTGTTGTGCTTTTTACATTTTTGGTGAATTTTTTTTCAGGATTCTTTGGTGAATAAAAGTTTAAAAAGAACAGCCATTATTTGAAATAGAAATGTAATGTTAACTTTTGTACCATTAATGGTACAATTTAATTTATTTTTTACATTTAATTTCACTTAACAAGCCCCACAACAAGTATTTTCATATTTGTTAGAAAGGTCAGAATTTTAACAACATAATTATGATGCAAAACATTATGATACTGATTTGCTGTACCAAAAACAGCTATTCTCAAATCAAAATTTGCAACAACATCACAGATCCAGCCCAGGCTCATTAGAAAAACGTAAGATCATACACACAACATAGTTCGCGAGACATAAATTCACTGTTAATGATGGTCTAAAACTCTCTTACACGGCAGGCCATCCTTATTGTTGAACCCTAAAGTGTTTATGCTCATATACTCCAACAATCTTACATTCGTTGGTTATGTACATGTGTTTTTATGCTGTACAGCTTGAGCATTGTTGTTTTGCCAATTCTGTAGCCAAGGTAAATCTATCAAGCTGGCCGACATAGATGAGGTTTTGTTGTTTTGTTGAAGTCTGACAGTCTTGGAGTCACGGTTGACAAATGACTATGTTTTGCACCATAGGCTGTGCCATCATTTTCCAGCAAGTTTATAGCTGTCACAAGAGTTACATTATAACTTTACATTTCCTGCTAGAAATAGAACATCAGTTATTTGATGTTAAGTGCCTTTTCAGTGTTAATTAAAATATAGTTGCCGAAATCTTTCTGACACTGTTGCTATTTATTAGTGTTGGTGAGCCCAGTGAAAATGCAAAGAAATAACTTTTGGGCAAACTGGGTTAGAAAAGGGGTAACCCAGGGATCATATTCGTGTTTTAAAAAACCTGAATATGAGCATCTTCAGGTTTTTGCCGGTGTTTACATGGCCGTGCGCGACCGGGTTATTGTTAATATTCCGGTTTTGAACGGGTTATTGGCTGCTTTAAACGTAGTCATGTCTTTGAGAGCTGGACGGTAGGGATTGTGGGGTTGACAATAGAAAGGACCAAGTGGTAAGGGGAAAAAAAGAAGAGGCAATCAATCACTGTGAGGTGAAGACAAGCCAATCAACAAATGAGATGTCTGTCCTTATTTCCTCTTGTTATTCCAAATGTTACTGTTGTTTTCTCTATGCAACACAACAGAAACAATCCAGGGCCCATGTTTGTCAAGCTCCCAAAAGTACAGATAAACACCTGCAAATGAGGAATGCAGAATGAGATTTGAGAGCTGCAGCACAGAGGAAGATTTTCAGCGAATCACAGCATAAATTTCACACAGCAAATGCATTTTGCACAACTTGAGGGTGAGTAAATGATTTCTGTGTAAAGCAGGGTGTTGCCAGGTCTGTATAATATAACCAGCCCAAATGCCAGGGGTGTCCAATCCTGCTCCTGGAGGGCCACTAGCCGCGTTACAGATCTTCGCAAAACTTTTAAGATATTTCTAAATGTTGATAAAAAACTATTGCGAAATGACGGCGTTTCCATTAACCGATGTTATAGGCTATGACTAAAATGTCATTATTTCCTCTTGCGATAAGTCTTTTAAAAAATCATGGCGATGGATGTTAGGTTTATGTATATCACAGCCACCGCACTATAGTGGCTATAGCTAATATTTTTAATGGAAGTAGACGTGGGCGTGTATCCAAGCATTACTGGCAAGGAAAACCCCTTATACTGGGAGCTGCTGTGTTTCTCCCTCATATCTGCTTCAAGGTCTTGATAAATTGTGGCATTTCTTTGTTGTTTTAGAATCCAGTATTCCCAAATACTGGATAACATACAAGGCAGAAACAAAGCCACTTGAAAGCAAGCCTGCAATGTTAGCAAAAAATAAAAAGTGTAACGCCTGCTAACGCTGCGTTACGCATTGAGGAGCCCAGAGGCTGTTTTTTTAATGGATGTCAATGGAGGAGAGGCTTCATTACACTGAATAAACTGCTTTTGTGGGAAAACGGCTTATCATTTAATGAATTGACAGCCTATTGGCTTCAACATGTTTGGTCTTAAACATTCGTTTAGGATTAATCTATTTTTAAGAGTTTACAATGAAAAAATGCTGTTTTATAGGAGAACTCATGGATAATTGCGTGACAGGTTTCTGTTTACGGCACTTCTCATTCATCATATGGTATCTGCAAACAGTGACTGCCTGTCGCACATCTGAACGAAATTCAATGACGTCAAGGCTGTAATGGGATCCAAGTTAACCATTACGCTTTCTTATACAGATCCTCGTACATTTTTATGCCCTCCGTCTCGTGGACTCGAATGTGCACCCACTACTGGCAGATTTATTATTTTGGCTGATTTATTATTTAAACCCTCTTTTTTACACCATTATATATGCATACAAGTTGCTGGAGATAATAAAATAAACTTCAATAAAATCAATCAACTTTGACTGTGAACATGGGGTAGCTACAAGTATATTATGCGATTAAATCTCAACATAATTAATATATTATACAATTATGCGATTCATTCTCAAAATAATTAATATATATTAGTTAAGCGAGATTTGCTGTGATGTCACAATCAAGTTAAATTGTGGGATATTGCTGCTTGAGATCTAGGAGATCGTAGGAGTCAAAATCGAGGGGATGATCTCTGTGAACCATTGAACAAGTATGTTTTACCTGATCTTTGAGTTTTATACATTTGTAGATGTTTTAATTAGACATAATTAAAAGGAATTATAGTAGTTATCTCTTATTGGCCTGTTTAGTTGAGGTAATCCATCGAACAAACAAAACAAGCCCTGAAAATTGATAAAAGAACTCAGCCTATTATACAGACACTTGATATTTAATCTTATCAGATGATTAGTTAATTGCATTTGATAGTTTTACTTTCATTAAAACATTTGCAATGGGTGTGTAAAAGAGGTTTTTATTTATTTTATTTTTGTTGCATTTACACATTGACCAGCAGAACTCCTAGCTTTCGAAAGCTTAGTTTCATATTTTTTGTTTAATCATTGCAATCAATCTGCGAAGCAATTGGTTCAATTGATTCAAAGCTTTGAAAAGCTTTGTTTCTCACATTCATAGCCTATACTTCCAGGCAGGTGTGTAGCTAAACGCTGTAGCTAGTGTTTAGAACTACCTGCCAAAGGGCAATTAAAAATAGGCCGAATTAACCCAGTGGCCCTTTCCAAATATCAAAACTCAACATATGCCATACCCAAAATACATATTTCACAGTCTGGCATTACGCAATTTCAACTTAAAAAGCACTACAGCCTAGTGACTTTTCATCAAGGCTCTCAAAGGCCCCTGCCTCATAAAACTCATCTAGCACAGTTTCATCATTGGTATAATGGTAGGCTATTAAGTATTTCAGACAAAAACTACTAATGCAATGTGCCAAACCTTTTACACGCGGGGGGAATTAAATAAACGTAGCCCAATTCAGCGGGAAAACCACCGATTTGGCAACCCTGGAGGTGTACAGATACAGAGAGAGTTCTGGCATTCGGAACGTTCCATGACTGTCCGGGTGAAGAGATCGCAGATAGCCCGCGGTGAAACCAGATGACGACACGAGGGAACGTTCTGCGTTCCACATGGAACTCTCTCTAGTGAGTCGCTGCGCTGAGCTGCACATAATATGGTTGCCATTGGAAACAGGAGCTCTGGCGGGAATAAAGTGATCTCGGCCGCTCCCAGATCAGATCCAGTTTAAAGCACGTAAATCCAGGGCGAGACCTTCACTATCAACATCAAAACAAAAAAATCAATAGTGGATTTATTCTAAACGACTATATGAAAGGCAATTTTTCTGTTGCAGAGGGTTTGTGCTTATTGCGTAAATTGTGACATTAAAAGAAGTTCGAAGCCATAAATAACTTTTTTTTTTAATAAGCTAGGCCTACTATCTGTCTCGGGCTGTCAACTGACAGCTTGTCTTTGCGTGTTGGCAGCTATATGTCCATTTTGCAACTTGTTCGAAACGAGCTAGACGATATAAAGTGAGACTGGAGGAAATGTTGGCTTTGAAATTAGCAATGTGAAGAAAACGTCAGATCATGACGTGTCATGGGAGTTTTTGAGTTCTTCATGAAACTAAACATGCACTATGAAGAAGGATAGCAGATTATGCTAGGCCTAGCTATGTGAGAGAGATTGTTCTCGAGGTTTATTAGGCTAATTATGATAACTTTTCCCCTTGAACTGGGTCTGTGTGCACGGTTGAAATGAATAATATGCACGGCTGAGAGCATTTGTAGTCCAACAGTGCCCTCTTTCGTTTGAAGAAACAACAGCATCAGCGGATTGTTGATCACGAATATCTGCTGCCCTCTGCTGTCAGGATCTATTGTGGCCTACTTTATTCAGCAAGCGCATGCAGTTGCACAAAATAATAACATTAGCATGCAGATTTATTGTTTTTATGAATTGGTAAAATAGCAGAAATTGCTACCACGTCAAACTAAATCACAGTGAGGACATTGTCAGCATTACTGCCCAGTCAAGCATCACTATGCTCATAGAGTTAGGGATTTAAAGGGTTCGTTCACCCAAAATTGAAAATTTTGTCATTAATTTAGCCTTATCACCCTCATGTCGTTCCAAACCCGTAAACACAAGTGAAGATCTTTTTAATGAAATCTGAGATATTTCTGTCCCTTCATTGACAGCTAAGCAACTTTGACGCTTCAAAAACTTCATAAAGAGATTCTAAAATTAGTCCATATGAACCTCATTGGTTCTTGCTGAAGCTCAATCGTGCTGTAACACGAGAATGAACCTCATTGGCTCTTGCTGAAGCTCAATCGTGCTGTAACACGAGAATGAATGAACCTCATTGGTTCTCACACGTCAAGCAAACATGCATAGGCAGAGTTTGAGGGGGGACAAGGGGGCACTGCCCCTCCCAGAACAGAGCCAATGAGCTATGATTTTAATAATAATATAGCCTAATGAATATTTTCTTATTTTATTTGCCTTACCTTATGCTTTTAGCATATACTAAGTAAAGCTGTTTGTTGTTAGGATGAGCAGAAGTTTTAAAAGTTACATTTTTAGGCTGCTCTGCCTCAGTGGTCTAAATGTGCTAGTCAATGTCTAAATTATCGAGATGACCAATCAAATCAAAGAAGGCGGGACTTACTGTCTTTTTCACAACTCTTATTGTTTATAATACATTTTAATATTTTAATTATTTAATAATGAATGTACTCACTCATATTACATGAGCATCCATTGACCAACAATTAACATAACAATATTCCCAGCCATGTTTAGAGATATCCTATATTACTATTTTCTACATTTTAAAATAATAGTAAAGTCATTAAAACAATTAAATAACACAAATGGGGGTATGGAAATGTTTCAGTGATCTATAAAATACTTCTTCAGAGGCACCGGATTTTGTATAGATTTGTTGATTGATTTACACTTTTTTTGTTATTGTTTTACACTTCGCTATGAATCTTAAAGGATTAGTTCACTTTTAAAATGAAAATTCTGTCCATATACTCACCCTTAAGTTGTTTCAAACCTGTATGAATTTCTTTCCTCTGCTGAACACAAAGGAAGATATTTAGAAGAATGTCAGTAACCAGACAGTTTCTGGTTCCCATTGACTTCCATAGTATATTTTTTTCCTACTATGGAAGTCAATGGGAACCAGAAACTGTCTGGTTACTGACATTCTTCTAAATATTTTCCTTTGTGTTCAGCAGAGGAAAGACATTCATACAGGTTTGAAACAACTTAAGGGTGAGTAAATGATGACCGAATTTTCATTTTAAAAGTGAACTAATCCTTTAAAGCAAATTTTTAATGTATACCATTATTACCCACCCATCAGGACTTTATCAAGACGTTATGACGTATATTATTCAACATGTACTATCAGATATGTCCACTAGATGTAAGCAGAGTTCCACAATTTTGATATATATATTTATATTGATTATAACAGAGAAATAAATATATTTTCTTTTTCTATATTGATTTTTTATATAAATATGGTACAAGATTATGCTATTCAAATCAATGATAAAAGTTATATTAGCCTATATATTGCGTTTTTTGTCAACAACATGTAGTGCATTACATATAACATTGCGTCAGGGTTTCTATATAGCCCTTCTATAAATCATCAACATTTTTTAATTAAATAAATAATTTTAAAATAAAAGCAATCAAAATTAAACCTTTACTTAAAAGATTTTTACAATATTTGTTTACCTGCATGTCATGTGACCATAAACCAACATCAGAGGACTGCAAACTTAATTGTATTATTATAATTGACTTAATTTTATTATTGACCTAACTTATTAACTTCAAATCTAAGGGGGTACTTCAAGTAAATATATTAGTTCAAAGAGGTTCAGCTGACAAAAAAACGTGGGGAATCCCTGCATTGCATATAAATATGAAACAATGTGCATTTGTTCTAATGTTTGAAAGACAAAACGCCTTCCAAAGACAGTAATACAAACTTAAATGACTCATAATTGAGTCATAAATTGACTGATAATTCAAATAAAGAATGTGTTCGGCAGGAGCTGACTAGGTATGCAACGTTTAGATACTTCAAACTGAAATGATTTCTGTAAATCCAGTGATCAAATACTGTGTGAGTCTCAGTTTTCAGTGATAGTGCAACTCCACAAATCTGGAAGACATTCTGAACGTGTATATAAGCAGTAAGCAAAGCTATAATCAATTAATTATTATTTACCGCTATTGTGAGAATAACATGAATGAACTGTAGTCTGATTATGAGTATTTTAAAATGTAATATAATCTAATTACAATCTGATTATGTTATTACATGTATATAGTGTTCTCATAGAACAGAATGACCATAGGCAAGATTTACATTTTTCATAACTTCCTTCTTTAATTTATGTCTTTATAATTATGTAATAATGTTTTGAGAGATTTCCATACTATTTCTATATCAATGTTTGTCACGTCAGCTCAAATTACAATGTATTTGAATCATAGCCTATAATAAAAAGTTGAAAATTGTTTAATTTTGACTATAACTTCTATTTTGATGTGATTAAAAATACTCATCCCATAAGGGGAATAAGCTGATATTATTATTGGGATTATTAATAGTAGCCTAGTCTATTTACAATTTCCCTCATGGGATCATTAAAGTATATTTATCTATAAGTGCAAAACTGCGAATGCCACTAATATCCTTTTGTGTGTGTGTGTGTGTGTGTGTGTGTGTGTGTGTGTGTGTGTGTGTGTGTGTGTGTGTGTGTGTGTGTGTGTGTGTGTGTGTGTGTGTGTGTGTGTGTGTGTGTGTGTGTGCGTGCGTGCGTATGTGTGTGTGTGTGTGTGTATGACTCCTGTGAAAGTAATAGCGCTCAGCCAAGTGCACACACTATTTCCTCAGAATAAGGGACACACCCCGGAGTGAGCGCTTTCACATCAGAATGCCTGACTGACTTTGTGCCGTCGACCAAACTTGACAGTTCCTGTTATCCACACGCGCACAGTTCCCGCCTCTCCTCTCCCTGTCAATCATCCGTGGAATCACACTAGTGTGCGCGCGCACGCAGCTCCGCTCATGTAGGAGGAGACGCTGCTGTCATCTGCACACAAAAAAAGGAAAAAAAGTGGCATAATCCATTTTTAAAGGCAACTGGCTTTTTTCCTCCTCCTTCCAGGATTTTTTTATTTAATTTTCTACAAGTGTTGTGTCTGACTGAGAGCTTTCATTATATAAAAACGACACAAAACGGAATGTTTTGGACATTATTCATAGTGAAGCAGTGACGCTTCATTCACCCGAACGGACAGCAATTCCTCCTTTCCAGAGGAGTTTTTTTTCCCTCCGTTTGAAGGGGTGGATACGGCTGGAGAAGGGGTGGGGGTGGGGGGGATAGCCAGGAAAAGTGGATGTCGCGACTGTGCGATCTGTCCCGTTTTCACCGGGACCCGTGCTGGTGGTGAGCCGCCGCGGAGCCGTTTGTGGGAGTGTCGCACGTACGCGAGGATAGTTTGTCCTGGATTTTTCAATCATTTGCGAGATAAGGCTCCCGGACCTCCTTCTCCTCGCCGACTCTATCCTCCCTTCCTCATCCTCCCGGCTTTTCTTCCTCACGTAGCCTACCTCCGTGATTTCACCGCGGTCCGGACGCGGGGTAGAGGCTCGCGTTCGCCGCGAGAGGACTGAACGCAGCGCGCGAGGCCCCCCGGCCCCCTCCCCCACTCTCAAACCCCCTTCAGATCATCTCCTCACCTCCCTCTCATTTTCCCCTTCTTCTTCTTAATATTTTACCTCAGAGAAGGAGAATAAAGGGGTTATTTCTTTTTTTTTTCGCGCCTTTTTTCCAACGGCCACTCGAGCGAGGTGATATTTTTGAGTTTTTTTCTGGTTTCTGAAGCCCCGACGAGGCCAGTAAAGCAGTGGGGATGACTTTAGAGTCGATGATGGCCTGCTGCCTGAGCGAAGAGGCCAAGGAGTCGAAACGGATCAACGCCGAAATCGATAAGCAACTGCGTCGAGACAAACGCGACTCGAGACGGGAGTTGAAGCTGCTTCTGCTCGGTACGGAGACCGCAGTTGCCGCCGCCGCCGTTAAACTCACTCACACACATATACACACACACATACACACACACTCTCACTGTCAGTCGACAGGTTTCGCTGTGGTTTTCAGCTGTGACTTGTGGTGCTAAACACACCACCTCCGTTTTAGTGTGGTGGCGGGTTGAGGAGGTGTTTGTGGTTAATGTTTTTTCAAATATTATTATTCAAATGAACAGTACCAATGTTACGAAAAGTGCTAAGGCGTTAGCGCTTTAGCATATGTGGGCCGAATGCTGGACAGGGCCTGGCATGCAATGCAACAGCACACAAATCTCAGCATGCTCTCTGTTGTGTGCATGTACATGATACTTGTCATCATAGGTCTTCCTATATAATCGTACATTAGCCAGTTCATTTAAATGTCTATAGCTGTCACTTTTGTTATGAGTCAACCCAAGTGGTCTGTTGTGTGATATTGCATGCTGGTTGATAGAGCTATAAGAACATGTGCAAATGTGCAATCAATAATGAGTTTACAGTAATATGGCAGGTTTGCTCTAAAGGATGCAAGGTGTCAATAGGTGCAAATTATATGAGACTGTTTTGTGGTTTGTGTAACTGCATTACTACTACTGTCAGATTACACTATTCAAATTTTAGGGAAATTATGCTGAGGTTTGGGTGATTGTCAGCTGGGCTTTAGTGATTTGAAGTATAGAAATGGGCGTAGTTTTGGTTTGACGATTGGGTGTTGAGATGTGAACCATGTAGCGTGAGATTTATTAGTTTATTTTTGCTAAATGGTCTTTTGTGGTATCACCCACATGCACAGTTGGTTGATAGCATAACTGCAATAAAGTAATAGCCCAGTTAATATTCTTGGAATATTTTTGAAATCCAGTTTTTTTCTAATGCCTGTCATTCATCAGGACACATTTTACACAATTGTTTAGACAATAATTCAAGAAGGTCCAGACTTTAAAGCTCGTGCACTTGGACATTATGAAAAAGTAACATAGTTATTGTAATTGTTTAACTATACCATTTGTTAAAATAAGAATATAATTAGGTAAGACCATTGATGGCGCTTCATTACCATGCTAAGGCCAAAGTTAACGTATTTATTTATTTTTATCTATAGCATTTGTTATGAAAAATAGCTGCACATAGAAACTATATCTACAACATGCCACAGTTATAATATAAATCTGTAGTGAAAAATCTATTCCCTTAACAGGGAATCTATTATAAATTTTACAAGTTAGTCAAAATTTACCTCACGTGATATATTCCAGTAAAGGTGGTCATGAGTAGTTTAAAAAGCTTTCTAAGAACGGCATGCTGGTGAACATGCGCAGGCATGCACAATTAAATAAACCAGGCTTCTGACATATTGCTCAAGTAATTGGTTCGTATGGGAACTTGGTGCTTAAAAAAGCTCTGAATGTACAATGTATATAATTAATTAATAGCCTGATTCTGTTTCAATTACCTATGGTGTGTATATTGGGTGGTTATACCTCCCACCGCAAACTACGCCCCTGAGTATAGACACTTTTCTGTGGCTGCAAACTAAGGATGTTTTTCCCTTGATAATCTTCAAATTAATGAGAAAAAACAATTAGTTTATAGGTATCAGCCTTGGGCGCTAAATGTCAATCAATTTACCATGTCCGTCTGTGCCACCTGTCAAATTTGGTGACGTCACTCTCCATTTTATACACACAAATGATGAAAACGGCGTTGTTAATGTTTCTTGTCCCCTCACAATGACAGTAAACGAATTATTAGGCTACATTACATGTGTCATGTTACATAGGCCTATTTTCAGTTCAAAATGGCGAAATTAGACACAAGTTTATCAGTTGGCCTGATTATTTTTGTCATTCGTTTAACATTTATGACCTAAAAACGGTTAAATATGAAATGTTTACTTCTTATGCTTACATCTTATCTCGCACCTGACCGTAAAAAAAGGGTCGAGTCGCTCTGCTAAAATTCGCGCTCTGCAGTTTCTGTGAACATAAAGCCCGCCTACTTTGATTTGATTGGTTATCTCAAATATTCTGACATTGACGAGCAGTGACAGACCAATGAGGCACACACACACACACTGTCCTCAGTTTCCGCTGCGGATTGAAAATGAAGAACGCGGTGAATCTGATTATAATAAGACTGAAGCGAACACGAATTTGTGTAGCCTACACAATTACTACTTTTTACATTTTTTTTCAGTAGCCTAACCCCCAAACTATTATTTTCATCCCTTTTGGGAGGGTCCAAGTCTCATAGGGGGGGGTCGGACCCCCCCCAATACCCTCCATAATTCGAACTATGCTGTTGCACTTTTAACATTAATTCTTGGGTCAAATTATCTCAAAATGGTTGACAGTTATTTCCTTATGAGGGCGTGAGTGCTCTGCACACTGGACTCTGGTTACTCCCAAGGAAGGAGAATTGGATGCTTTATCAAGCTGTGAAGTTTGGTTGCTGTTCTGTGTATGACTCAGTGAATTGGTAAGCGGTGATATCTGACACGGACAACCGTCATTCATTTCCTATTAGTCAGGACTGTTTTTCCGCTTGAAACCACAAGATGAGCTGCTAGTATGGATCATAAAATACTATGAAACTGAGCTGATGATAAAGACAGATAGGGAGAGATGGACAGAAGTATGTGTTCTGTCAGGACCACTATCGTCAAATATGATTGACAATTAGCATACAGTTTGGATTGGCGGTATGGTTCCGTTCTGGGCAAGAACTCCCTGTGCATCCATGCAGCCTAGCATGGATAAGAGCAGAACAGAACAGAACCAACATGAAAGTATGCAAATATAATTAATTCAAGATTTTAAAGTACAACATAATTCGAGAATTTATTCTGATTCAAGGGGAATGAATGCCAAATCCTGACTGGCCGAGAGGAGGAGCTGGGGAGGGAGGAGGGTAATTCGCTCCTGAGAAACACAATCGCTGCTGATAATACTGCAGGAGCTTATATATGTATACTAGGGGTGTAACGATACACGTGTTCGTATTAAACCATTCGGTACGAGGCTTTCGGTTCGGATTTTCAAACCAAACGGTTCGTTGGACCATTTTTCTTGCCGACCAAAATTTCGTTATTTCAAATGTAGGCGCGTTGCGCGTGGCAAGCGCACTCATAATGTAAGAGAGTGGCGTGACCACAACATTGCCCAACTTCAAATGGCAAATGTAATGTAAGCGGAACGAAACTGAGCTACTCGTTATTGTGTGGTTGACGGACCGTTTATCAGTTTGGACCAATGCAGCGCGAGCCGATCTTGCAGCACTGTTACTACACAGCGAGATCCAGTAAAGAAAGCATTTGAATCCGCACAGATCAGCAACATTCACCATGGATTTACTGTAGTAACACTACTACCTGTAACCATGGAAGTTTGGCAGGAATAGTAGGCTATAATGCTTTCAAGTAACATTTCGTCGGTTTTATTTTGACATTATGAATACAATTGCTGCCCTCAAATATTAATCTGAACTAAAATAAACCTTTGTTTATAACTACTACAATATTACATTTCATTTTGTCCAAGGAGCTGTTTTGTTATATATGCTCCTAAGAAAAGTCAAGTATAGCTCCACCGTGAATTTTGTGAACCGTTACACCCCTAATGTATACGGTGATAGGTGTCGTATTCCTATAGGTAGATGTGGATCGGCTGAGAGTCAGCTGATGCGAGCTTGACTAACATGACCTGCCAGAACTGACGCTACGCTTGATTTCATGTGTTTCATGTGTGACATCATGTGCTAAAATTATGTCCAATTGATCCTTCGCTAAACTCCGCCCACTTTGGTTATGGTTGATGAGCTTTACACAACATTGGAATGAACTTGAAATTTGATTTTTCAGCAAAATATGCCACAATTTACTCTTCGTTATAACATTTGCCAAAGAGGGACATACCTGGAAATTCAAGTTTCGCCTTTCGCGCTTTTACTCTCAGTGGCGCCGTGATGAATGCGAGCAGGAGATTACTCGCGACTGCCAGCAGATAATACGCCCACCGTAGGAGTTAAAACGCCCTCAGAATGGGAGGAGCTAGAAAGTAACATTCAGTTGGTAGTCTCATACAATTTCACCGCTAGATGGGAGTATATAAGAAGCGTTATGTTCAAATAAACTTAATCTGTTTATATCATTTTCAAATGAGACTTTATGCATTTTTAGATTTTACTGTGTCGTTCATCAGCGTGTTTTACTGAAAATGTTAACAGAAATTTCTGGGATGTTCTGTGAAGCTTGTTAGCTACAGTATCCAAGGGGGCGGGGCTTAAGAAAGGGTCAGTTGATTTGAAATTTGCCTCTTTATTATTTGGAGTCTACTTGATACATTGGCGAACCAGTATTCAAGATTGTAGTACCCTTTATTTGAAGTTGCCACCACTCAAGCTCATCTAGTCTAGTGAACTCTAGTTAAGCGAGAACATGAGCAGTTCTGTAACAGTGAATGATTCTGAGGACACAGTGGCTCCTATGTGGCTCCGTGACCTCTGTGAAAATACAAGAGTTTGACCTTTACCGCCATGAGAGAATTAATAAGTAAAAGTTCTCTCCCTGTCTCATTCCCTATATCCCTATCCCCATGCCACCAAAGGAAGTATATAAAAAAGCAGCTTGTTGGTGCTCAGTCATCCTATTAATGGCCCATCCTAAATAAGTTAAAACTGTCAGCCTAACTCTGGATAAATCTTGGCTAGTCTGGATTAGCCAAGACCTTAATAGGCTTTGCGAACACATATTTGCTTCCATTGCTGATACCATAGCTGCTTTGTGTTAACCAGCTTCTCACTCTGTTAAAACAGCTTAGTCTAGTTAAGCTTTGACAAATTGTGGTTATTAGTAGGGCTGGCCGCTATTTCAGATATTCTATGTATTTGTGATGATTTTGATGCACTTTATGTGGTCACACATTTTGGGATCCTTGTCTTACATCTTACATGTAGTATTACTTCTCTGTGTGACTGGCATATTATGTTTTGGAAAATATTCTATATTATTCATATTTTGTGCTGGTAAATATTGCAGCCTAAGACAGCCAAGCCTTGGCACAATATTTTTACAGTATTGTAGACATATTTTGCATTAAATATTGTACATTACATTCAATTGGCTACAGTGGCTCTTTGGTCAAAATTAGGTTGTCTCTGAAAAATAAAATTTTAAAGCCATTTTAAACCAAATACATGAAGATAGTAGTCTGGAATATATATAAAATGTTATATGTTTTTCTTAGTTAATTAATTCCCTGGGAATCAAACCCATGACCTTGTAATTGCCAATGCTGTGATCTACTTTTTGAACTAAAGTAGAACATCTGATATTCTCTCAGAAACCCTTAAAATTATTTTATCATCATTTTATTCCAGGAAAATGGACCAGGGCTGTTTTGGCAACTTATATTAAGATCTCATATATTCACAAATTGAATGAATAGGTAATCCTAATGCCTGTATTATTAAGATGATCTCTGTGTGGCTTTACAGTTTGTTTGGACTACAGGTAATGCAGAATAATGTTGTGAAATGTAGAATTTGTCCTATTTTTGATTGACATTAATTGCACTTTCACGCTGAAACATACTGGGATGGTGTCGTTTTTACTGTGCCGCAAAATGGAAAAGCAAGTGTACTGGATGTTTTTGTTCAAATGAACAGGATTTAACATTAATATTGATGCCGTTGCACTACAACATTATTAGAAAATAATGCATTATTATTTAAAAATAATGTTTATGAATTTCCTGCTGAATATCTGTGCTTAGCGCTGAAGTAATGTGCCATGTATTGTTGTAGAGATTTTTTGTCCTTTGAGAGCTCAGAGAGTTATTGTGAAGCTGTCACATCTTGAACTGAAATCTGGATATGTTATGTCATTCATGAGTTTGTTTCCAACGCACAGAAAATTTTAACTGTAAACCTTAGGCTATATTTTCTGTATGACTTCTGAAACAAAGTAGTGTTGTTGTGTTTTAACCAACCTTAAGTGCAGGAGCTCAGTCCTTCTTCTGCAGATGTAACTGTAAAATATGCAAAAAGAAACAAGATATTATTCCATGCTCTAGGGTTTCTGTTTTTTTTAAAGTAATAATAAATTAGAGGTGTTAAAAAATGCTTGTTCACTCACTAGCGACACTCATTTGATGACACTCGATGAGACACTAGCGACCCTCATTCACGCATCTTTTTTAAGTTTTATTTGTTGTGTTAAGAGGTTAGTTTGTTGTTAGGGTCCTCTGATCTGCTCAAAAGTCTTTTAGAAGAAAATTGTATTGTTGTATCAAGAGGTTAGTCTGTGTTGTATGGATCCTCTGATCTGCTCAAAAGTAATTGAGAAGAAATACACAAAATTCTTGTTTTCTTTTAGAAGAAAACATCTATGCATATATGTGCATTCACTCTCCCTCATTTGCGTGTGAGTGGAACATTTAAGTGTGAAGTTAGCAGTGACTAAAAGCAGTGACTATTCCACTTAAGCATGATTGCTCATTTAAGAAATTCCTAGAGATTCCTAATTATGCAATCAAGAAGCATTCACAAAATATGCTGTACCTTGCTGTCATCTTATGGGATCCAAGTATGAGATCTTTACCAAGTTGTAATCTCATGCATGCTCCCAATTAAGATGTTCTCCCTGATGATATAATTATACTCTTAATGTTAACAGCGTGTTTTATGGACCACAGAAATGCTTTCACCCTTGCAACTTTTACATAAATTTAAAGGGTTAGTTGAATCTCCCAAGAATGAAAATTCTGTCCTCGTTTACTCACCCTTTGCAAACCCGTAAGACTTTCGTCCATCTTCGCAACACAAATGAAGATCTTTTTTGATGAAATCTGAGAGATTTATGTCCCGCCATTGAAAGCTACGCAACTACCACTTTGATGCTTCAAATAGTTCGTAAAGAGATCGTAAAACCAATCCAAATGAATTGAGAAGTTTAGTCCAAATTTTCTGAAGACACTCGATTGCTTTATATGATGACCAGATATAATTTGGTCTTTTATTCACATAAAAGCATTGACGCGCACAAACAACTGTTATTGGCTCTTGCTGAAGCTCAAACGTGCTGCGTAACACGAGAATGATCCTCGCTGGCTCTTGTTGAAGCTCAAACGTGCTGCGTGACACGAGAATGATCCTCGCTGGCTCTTGCAGAAGCTCAAACGTGCTGCGTAACACGAGAATGAACCTCATTGGCTCTTGCAGAAGCTCAAACGTGCTGCGTAACACGAGAATGAACCTCATTGGCTCTTGCAGAAGCTCAAACGTGCTGCGTAACACGAGAATGAACCTCATTAGTTCTCGCACTTCAAGCAAACATGCTTGAGCTTCCGTTTACCACAACTGATGTGTGAGTTGATGAATGTTTATATGTGAATAAAAGCTTAAATTGAATCTGTTCATCATATAAAGCGATTGTGTCTCTTCAGAAAATGTGGACTAAACCACTCAATTCATATGGATTAATTTGTTACAATCTCTTGAACTTTTAAAACGTCAAAATGTTAGTTGCTAGCTGTCTATGGAGGGAAATCAGAAATCTCTCATTTGAGTCTCGAAAGTCTTACGGGTTTGGAACGAGATGAGTTTTTTTTTTAAACTATCCCTTTAACATGCGTGTTGTAATGGGTTTAATGGACTGTTCATCATTTTTTTTGTATATTGCTATCCCATTTGAACATATGTGACCCTGGATCACAAAACCAGTCACAAGTCGCATTTGTGGCAATAGTCAACAGTATGGGTCAAAATTATCGATTTTTTTTATATGCCAAAAATCATTATGATATTAAGTAAAGATCATGTACCATGAAGACATTTTTAAATTTCCTACCGTAAATATATAAAACATGTATTTTTGTGAGTGAATGCAGCACAATCATGAACATAAATAAAACTTTAAAGGAGATTTTCTCAATGTTTCGATTTTTTTGCTCCCTCAGATTCCAGATTTTCAATAGTTGTATCTCGGCCAAATATTGTCCTATCCTAGCAAACCATACATCAATGGAAAGCTTATTTATTCAGCTTGTATATGATGTATAAATCTCAATTTAAATAAATTGACCCATGTGACTGGTTTTGTGGCCCATGGGTCACATATGATGTTTGGCCCAGTTCAAATTCCATTCAGAAGTCTTAATGGTCATATAGTCATTATATTTTAGCTCATCATACTTCTTCTTTACCCGTTTGAACCCAACTCGGGTGTTTGAAATGGTAAAGAGTTCATTTTATCCAGCTTCTCGCTGGCTTAGTTTGACAGGGCCATGACTTCCTGCCAGTGCCATTCATTTTGCTGCTCGCTTCACTGATCTTCTCCACCCTTTCCCCCATCCATGCGGTTTGTGCTGCCCCTGGTCTGCCCTGAAGCCCTTATCAGGCTATGGAAGGGCCAGGCGCACTGGACCTAGTTGCTGTCTGTACTTGGTCAAAACAGATTAAAGCTAGAAATTGTCCCCCAAAATGAAGTGTCCTCTGTTGGAATGGACAGAACTGTGAAACTGATGCTTTTTTCTTGCACTGGGCTGCATTCTTGCTAGTCAATAGTTTCAGGTGAGCCGTTGTATAATCGTCCCTGTTGACGTACTAGCACTATTCTGGCTTCAACCTTGACGATTTTATATAAGGATGAGTTGAATGACCATTGCAGCAGTTTTTAAACATGATCCCCAACTCTAGACTTTAAGCATGCAACACCGCAACAGTGTTATTTTAGTATTATTTATTAAGATTTTAAATTAGCTTTACTTTTGACATGTTCAATTTGTTAATTTTCTATTCAGCTGTAATTTTTATTTTGAATTCAGTTGTAGTTTTAAAAATTGTAGTACTTCAACTTATTTTATTTCAGTTAGTTCCCATGGTGCCAAGGCAACGTTTCTAATTTTCATTTATGCTTTGTACGTATACGTTT
The DNA here is from genome assembly GCF_949152265.1 of Phoxinus phoxinus. NCBI lineage: Eukaryota > Metazoa > Chordata > Actinopteri > Cypriniformes > Leuciscidae > Phoxinus > Phoxinus phoxinus. The sequence goes on along the minus strand of NC_136880.1, from coordinate 40,184,981 downwards.
TTATAATATATATTTTCTTATATTTTACTTGAGCTTTTAGTTCTAACAATAACAACACTACACAGCAAAAAAAAAATAGGATGTCACTCTCTAGTAAATATATCACAACAAATAATCAATTTAAAATAAGAAAATGTATATTCTCCTCTCTTTTTGCGACACTGATTTGTATTTTAGCTTTGTACTACAAGTTTGAGACAGGGTATTTATCTATGTAATGAATTAAAAAATATGTACTTTTGTATTTATTAGCTTTTTTTTGGTTAATTTACTGTAATTTAGATATTTTCAGTACCTTTTAACATTGTTTTTCATGTGTTTTTCTTCTGTGTAGAAGAACCTTTGTAGTCTTTCTTGTAATTGCCTTGTTTAATGAAGTTGTAAACGAAAGTAGCCAAGTGGTCAATCTATGACTTTTAGATTCTCTGTCGGTCACGCATCTTCTCATCATTCAAATTCACAGGTCAGCATTTAAAATTTCATTTTAATACTCTGTGGAACTCAGTTTCTTTGCATAAGTTGCCATTTCCGGTCTCTTGCGTTTACATGCTATGGAGCACAATGTCTAGTTTTGACTGTGTCTTTACACTGAAGCTTTACACTGCTTTTATGTCAATGGTGGGTGGGGCCAGTGTCATTGTGAACAACAAAACCAGACAGTTTTATTTGAGATTTGTATGCACCAAAATGGCCTGGTGATGTGGTGTGTGTGAGTTTGTATTGTTGACAATCTGTTCGCATTGGTTTTGGAGTGCTCTGTGCCTGGCTGCCCTTCTGAAGATTAAACTTTGGTTTTGACGGCGCCATCATGTTTCAGTAAGGGCCTTGGCTCCTGCACACACTTTCACTTTCAATTGTAGTGCTCCTAGGACACATCCGTCTTGTTTTTTTTTTCATAAGCAGTCCTTTACTTTGTTTTCAGAGCAACACTTCAACTGTTCTCCAATCAGTCGCTGTCTCTTTCTCCGCTCCCTTCCCAAGCAAGGCTTCACGGTGGTTTCCACCTCCAGTGCAAACAAGAGGATTTGCACTTTGGACTTCCACCTAGCAGGCGTCAAAACTCTTGGCCGGCGTGTGCATCAGGTGTCTGCGCGGGGCTTTTGTTTGATTGCCACAATGGATATGAACATGCTGAGACATCCGTCTTGATCAAATAAGGCAGTGAAGTCATGACTGTGCCTCTGTGACAAGACGCTATGACAGCCTGGCGGGATGTTTCCTGTCGCTCCTGTCCATGTTAGGAGAGCTAATAGACTGAGTTTATCACAGAACCACCCGCTTTCTCTGCTTAGAGAACAGTGGATCTCTGTGGATGTTCCTGCCAGTCATTGAGATGATTTCCCACCAAATCACTACCAGAATAGGGCTCCGTTTAGACTGCAGGTAAAGGTGGCCCCAATCCGATTTATTTTTGCTCATATGTGACTCAAATCTATTTTTCTCATGACAGTGTGAACGGCACAAACCACATGGGATCTGATCTTTTCAATTCTGATTTGGGCCACCGCTTCCATATGTGATCCTAAATCCGAACAGGGGTGCGTTTCCCTTACAAACGACGCAACTCGCTGCTTAACTACATAGTACGATGCATCGTTGAAGAAATCAACTAGCTAGTCACGACTGTTTCCCAAAACTGTACTGTCGCAAATTGATCGTTCAACCACGTTGGTTAATGATGTCACGCACGTGGTGGAGTAATAACTTCTTGAATCAGTTTGAGATCGAATTAATGCTAGATGTTTTGCAATAAATTACGGACATGGCATCTGAGGACAATTTCAAATTTTTCTCAGTTATTTTGCTTTATTTCTCAATTCAATCATAGGCTCGTTCTTAGAGTACATACGCACATGCGCGCACTCTTCAAAAACAGTACTTTAAATCTCTTGACAAATTAAAAGACGTAAATGACATTTGATTGTGTTCGAAACTTCGAATTCGAATTTCTGCATTTTTCGCATCTGTAGCAAGTATTTTGAGAGGTGTTTAATCAAATCGGAGCTAACGAATATGAAAAAAGGCATACAAAAAATTTCGGACTCAGTGTGCAAGATCTTAAGAATGATTTCAGAAGTATTCATGTACCTGTGATTGTGCATTTGAGTAGCCTGGCTCCGCCCTCCTACGTACTTCCGCTCAAATTTTAATTTTCCTTCAGAACTACGTCTGGGATTGCGGTGTATTCTTGAGTTTTCTCCAGTCAATTTTTTACCGGTCCAATCAGCGAACACAGGGAGTGTCTGAGAACGATGACGATGAGGTCGTGCGCTAGTTGAGCCGTCATACGTCACGACCAAACGTTAGCGATTGGTTATGGCAGATCCAGAGTGTCTCTGGGCAGATCCAATAGTTTTAAACTTCAACAGAGTACCAGCCTTCAAGGAAGTTAACGCTTGTCAATGGAGAGAGGCCGGACTCTCTGTACAAATTAAATGTACGAGAGTCTGGTGGAACCAGGCTAGCATTTGAGGTCTTGTTCACAAGATTTTTCCTTGCATTTTGTTAATATTCATCATGCCTTCAGTCACCTACCCATCGTTCCTTCAAGGCCAGTATCAGAATTTTGCATAACAGCAGGCAAGTGGAATCCTGAAGTGTCCCTAACGGTAGGTGATGTACTCTTTAATGAGGCTGGATTTTAATTGGCCGTAAGTCCCTGCTGTTACTCTTATGTAAGCAGCCCCTCATCTTAACCGGCCTGTAGAGAGCGCTGTTGTCTGAACTGCACATGCTGCCACACACGGCGCCAAACGGGGCCAGGTGGTCTCGGAGGAGAGCTAAGTGAGAAAGAAGCGACACAGGCGTGTTGTGCCTTGCCCTCACGATGCTAAGAGAAAACCGTGAGTATTTCCATCCCAAACTTGCTGTTTGGGTTCTTACAGTGAGATTACTTAGTGAAGGGTCTCTATTTCTCTGATGTGTGTATTTATAGATGTTCTCTCTGTTATCCTTGATGAAATTCTTCAAGGTGGTTGACTGACCTGACTTCTGAGTTTGTCCTCTGCTCCCCCTGTGCCGGTATTTATAGAGCAGGTGCCATTCTCCGGCAACGCCACAGAGACCTGCGAGGATATATGGCACACACGTATCATTCTTTATTGCTGTCTTTCTTTCTTTCTTTTCATTATTTTTCATCTGGTTAGGCTCAGTCATAGCATACGACGAACAGAAATGGAGTGGCCAAAAATATGACTTTGTATGGTAACCATGTATCTAATTATACACCGCATGGCCTTTCCTGTTGCACACATGCACGTTTTTCCTTTTCTTATCCTTGACACATTTAACAGATCAATTTCCTCACAAAGTAGGCCATAGAAACGCAAGCCCACTGATGGAAAGGAACAGAAAGAGCTTTTAGTGAGTACATGTGGAACACAGGCAGTCTTCTTGCCACCTCATTGGTAGCAAACATTCGATTTCTTGACAGTTACTCGAAAATACTCGACCGTACACGCGCTCACATCCCAATAGGGTTGAGTATAATTAGAATTTTAATAATTCCAATTCTGCTTATCGATTCCAATTCTTATCAATTCCTAATTTCGGTTCCAATAAGGTAAAAAGCAAACAAACTTGGATAGGATATCAATCACATTTAATTGTAGCCGAATACCATGAACAACAGGCTAGTGTTGTCACGGTACCAAAATTTCAGTATTTGGTACCAATACCAGTGAAAATCCACGGTTCTCTGTACCAAATTCGGTACCAAAATTTAATTTAGATTCAATTTACATATATTACAGAGATGAAAACTGTAGTATTAAAACACTTTACAATAAGATTCCATTTGTTAGATAACATTATGACCTATCAATAAACAATAGTTATATACTGTAGCAATTATTCTCCTTGGGGTAATTTAAAAATGTACTAATAGGGTAAGTGTACCTATTAAGCCCATGTACCCTTTAAGCCCACTTTCAACTTTGAAGTCAAATATAAAAAAGAGAAAATCATATTTTTTGCTGCTCCTTATTTTAACCAATCCAGTGATTTGTTACTTACCTGACATTTTTTATTGCATATTAAACACATTTGGCAATGTTAAGTTAGCCCCACTCATGTGCATGCGGTCTCAGGGGACCTCAAACAAAGACACCCACAAACTTTGGTGTTTCTGGACCCTTCAGAAATCAACACATTTCTGCAATTTTCAGCCATTCTTTTGGTAACTACATTGATATTATGTCAAATAAGAGATAAATGTATTGTTTTTTGTGTATGAACAAATAATAATTCATAATTTTATAAAATACAATTTTTTTTTAAATGGAAAGATGAGTTTTATTAGTCACGACCAAACGTTAGTGATTGGTTATGGCAGATCCAGAGTGGCTCTGGGCAGATCCAATAGTTTTAAATTCAACAGAGTACCCGCCTTCAAGGAAGTTAACGCTTGTCAATAGAGAGAGGCCAGACTCTCTGTACAAATGAAATGTAGAAGAACACAACCTTTTCCCGCCTGTATTGAATTTCTTTAAAATACAATTCAGTCCTCTTCCTGTCCCTTCTTGTGTGCTATGGGTAGTTCAGTTTAAATCCACAAAATCATATTCTTGATCTTGTTTTACAGTAAAAATGGACATATTTTGAAACAAGATCATTTATTTGAGAAGCAAAACAACCAAAAAGCATAAACTATTTGCCAGTGGGGTTAGAAAAATAAACTTGTTTTCTCTTTGAATTAAGTTTGATTTAGTTTTTCTTGTTTTATTCATACGACTTAATATAACATACGACTTTCTCATAATATCTTGTCATTTTGCTTCTTAGGTAAATTAATCTCATTTTAAGGATGTTTACAGAAAAAAAAAAAAAAAAACTACAATAACACTACAAAAAATATAATCATTTGCCAGCTTCACTATCTTATTTGTCTTATTTGACTGTCTTATTGACTGATAATGCTTTCACATTGTTGTCTTAAAGAATGAAGCATTGATCCAGGCTTGTTTATTTGTTGGTTACTGTTCTTTTTTTATGGAAGGGAAAGACTTTTTAATTGTTATTGGCTCTGTCCCTGCAGCATTTCCTGTTTTCCTGTAGTAGCGTTGAGACATGGAGCGTCCCTGGTTTTCAGCATTTCCCTCCGTCACTCATAAAGAGCACAATAGAAACGGGAGGCGACGCTACCAGTCTACAAGTAGCCATTCATTAACATTACATTCCATCCAGACGGCAGCTTTAACTAGGAATCATAAGGCAACTAGTGTGAGGAACCACATACTTCTGAGAGATGACAGACGGCTCCAAAATGAGGACGTTTTTAAGGCCAGTAAAATGGAGTCTTTGGTTCCGTTAATAACATTTTAAAAAGCATCCCAGACGCTGTTGTGACACAAGTGCAGCTGTGCTTGTATACATTAAAGGGTGATTACACCAATTTCTCATAGTTTCACCAACACATTTTGGCCTCCTGAGAGCTTTATGTTTTAGAAAATTATATTGATTTATGGGATCATAAAAGGCCATGTATTGCAGAAATATGGCTATGCATTATGTTGTTAGGCTGGGTGTGTCTGTGAAATTATGCTCTAATTATGACACCATCACATTTAGGAATAATTATTAATGCGCAAATTATTAAATAATTAGACTGATATTTTTTTTTGCTGAAATAGAGACAGTTTCGTTTTAGCCATAATATACCATAGCAACATGTTCAGAACACCTTGTGTTAGTCACTTGTGTACAGGTAAAAATTATAATATTGTGCAAAAGTTTCAGTAATTCAACTTAAAAGGTGAAACTAATATATTATATAGACTCATTACATGCAAAGTGAGATATTTCAAGCCTTTATTTTTTATATTAGATGATTATGGCTTACAGCTTATGAAACCCCCAAAATTCAAAATTGTAATATTGTGAAAAGGTTTTCATAAACTGTAAGCCATAATCATGAAAATTATAACAAATAAAGGCTTGAAATATTTCACTTTGCATGTAATGAGTCTATATAATATATTAGTTTCATTGAATTACTGAAATAAATGCACGATATTATAATTTTTGGAGTTTGTATAATGTCTTTTGTTTAGCTGTTCTTGATTAAGTGAATAGTTTAGACTGAGTTTTACAGTGGTTATGTGGCTCTAGAGATCATTGTTTGTGCTTATTAGTTTGTCTTATCTCTGTTCTTCAGTTTGAAGTGCATAAGTGTCAGAGGTCAGAAGTGTGTTGAGTCAAGTTACTTTTTGAAAATGGTCTTGTTTCTATTCCCAGTAATATAAAGTGACATGACATGAAGGCCAAGTATGGTAACCCATACTCTGAATTTGTCCTTTCTTGTACACACATTAGCAGGGCCCGGGGAGCAATTGGGAGTTAGGTGCCTTGCTCAAGCGCACCTCAGTCGTTTCTTGCTGGTATTGAGAATCAAACCCGCAACCTTTGGGTTACCAGTTTAACCATAAGGCTGCGACTGCCCCCAATATAGCAGGAGTCTGTTATGGTTTCTGTGAGTGGAGAGACTATCTTAATTTCACTTTAGTTGGTGATATAGCACACCTTTAAAGTGTAGTTTATAATTCTGGCAACCAGCTGTAAGTTAATGGTACTATTAGATTGAACTAAAACAGCTTTGATGGACAGAATGTTTTGTTTTTTTTTTTTTACTGCTTTTGACCCTTATTTTAGTAGCTTAAAATGTATTTTCTGGATTTGTTGAATTTTTATACATTTGTCATCCCTTGCATTTTTTCTTTAGAGTTCAACAAATATAATTTATTGGTTAGAGAAGAATTGGAAAAAATCCAAGTCCAGGCACTCAATAGGATGCAAAAGTTAAAAAGCCTTTATTATTTGGGCTAAAACAACTGTTCACCTGTTCAACAGTTGTTTTATTTGGGCTGTTCAGCAACACCCTGATGAAGGCCAGTGGGCCGATACGCGTTGGTGTTTTAATGTTTTAGCCCAAATAATAAAGGCTTTTTAACTTTTGCATCCTATTGAGTGCTTGGACTTGGATTTTTTCCAATTCTTCTTTAACCTTTAACCCTTCCAAGAGCACCAGAGGATACAAGGGATACCAGCAGCGCTCCAGTTCCCCTTTGTCTAAATATAATTTATTTTTGGTGTCCAGTAGTTTTAATTTTTAGTATATATTTTAAGTATATATTTATATATATATATATATATATTATTATTTTTTTTTCCACTTTTGTGGGAGTTTTTATGCTACACGCTGGAAAATATACATCTATAATGTAACTAACTCCATAAATGCATAAACTCACGTTTGCAAAAAAAACAAACAACTATCGCATATTCATTCAAAATATTACTGATTTGTTTATAGTTTACCACATTCTTACTGATGCTCTCAAGAGTCTTTTTTTTTTAAGATAGCATGCTTATCTTATTGACAAATCAGCATCCCATATTTCTGAAGTTTTGGACCATGGGAATGTTTTTGCAAAAAAGACATTTGTTTGGTTTATTGGCTGAACGATTTTATCCATGTGACGTTCAATATTGCGGCTACAGTGACTTAAGATCCATTGCAGCCGCCGTATCACTTCTATGGTTTGATGCATGTTTTTTGCATGAACTTGTAAGACTTATTGGCCTCCGGGAGAAAGTTCAGTGCAACCGGTGCTAGTGGAGTTTACATAGTCAAATAAAATAACCAAGCACTTCCTTTTTGAATCATGCAAACCTCAGTACGTTATCTCTACCACTCAATGCTAATTGTGTGGTTGTCGTTTATCTGATACGCTCACCTCAGCAGTTCACTGTGGTTAAAGCGCGCTGCAAATGGCCTACTGGTTATATTTGCATGCTTTCCAGGAGCATCCGTGCCACTTCCCCCTCACAGTCTGGGCGTCTGCAGTGACTCAAACCTGCGCTGACCGAAGGGTCAGGAGAACATATGGAGGAGGGAGCGCTGTAGAAGTGGGTTCAGCTCATTTTGCTGAAAGCAGGACATGCTTTATTAAAACAGAGCCGTATTTGCGTGTTTTTGGACTAAATCTCTTCATTTCTGTCTCTCTTCCCAGCATCATCTCCTTTCCTTGCTTGACTGCAGTGAGGTGATAAGATACAAGTGCTCTTGTTTTATACGTACGCTCAGGAATTGACGTGGTGGTTTGTAGCGGGGGGAGGGGGTTCGGCCTGTCTCTATGGCAACAACACAGTTTCTCAGCTCTGTCCACCCACGTGCCCCCCCCCCCCCCCACACACACACATGGTTTCAGGCCGGTCTCTGAATGAGACTCCTGCAGGACATGAGGGACAGTTGTAGCCTAGATTGGAGTGAGTTTTCTGGCTCGCGCGCTCAACTGCTGCCAGCATCTCTCGTGTTATACAGGCCACTCGTGCTGGGCTGTAGCCCGAGGTGCCGCCATATCCTACATCCCAAACTGCTCTCCTATTTCCACTGTGCTTGGAATAATTATTGAGCCTGAGAATTGCCAAGTGGTTTTGGGACGCTGTTCAGCCCAGATCCAGATTCGGTTAGTTTTCACTGGTTAATTTGAATCTAAAATCAGGATTGTTGAAGAGGACAATCATTAGACGTACAATGACATAACTTGACTATGTTACTGAATTACCTGCTATAAATATTAAATTTATATATATTTTGTATTTATAGTTATATTGGGATATAGAATATATAAATTTGTACTGTTCAAATCGTTTTGAAAGAAGTTTTTTTGTATGCTCACAGAGGCTGCATTTATTTGATCAAAAATTCAGTAAAAGCAAATATTAATATTGTAAATATTAATACTATTTAAAATGACTGTTCTATTTGAATAAAAAAAAATATTTGTAAATTTTCTTCTTATTTTCTAACCTAAGAAAAAAGTAATCTTTGGTGTTCTTTGATTGAAAGGCAGGTCTTGCTGAAGACCATCTTTTTGCTCTGTCTGTAGATTACTGTAGTTATCATAATAAACACGCAGAACATTTTCGTGGTGACTGGCTTGGCGTGAGTTAATCTCTCAGCACCGTGTTTTTAATGCGCCGTCAAGTTAAAATAATGATTTCAAAAGAGCCTGTCTCAAGAAGATGCACCGGTCTTTCTTTCCCATTCATTTCCCTCTCTCTAGAGTGTGCTATCACTGTTTTAATGATCGATCGGTCACTTCAGACTCAGAGTACTCGTCCACATTACTGGTAATATGTATTATGTGTAGCCAGTGTTATATTGTAATGCTTAATCTTTGAAACAACCCAATAAATTCATTAAACATCTTACCTTTGGGGATTTAAGATGGGTTGGGTGTTATGCTAACTCTAAGAAGTTATTAACAATGATTTTTATAAGAATGTTCTTTTCAGTATTTCTTAAAGGGATAGTTCACCCAAAATGTTTAATTCTGTTATCATTTACTTTGTTCTAAAGCTGAACAGATATATTTTTATTATAAAGATATTTTGAAGAATGTGGGATACTGAACAGTTGTGAGGCACCATTGACTTCCATAGTATTTTTGTCCCTACTCTAGAAGTCAGTGGTTCCCCAAAGCGGCCTGGTTACAAACTTTCTTTAGAATATCTTCCTTTGTGTTCAGCAGAACAAAGACATTTAAACAGGTTTGGAACAACCTGTTTTTCAGTGATTCAATGATGACAGAATTTAAATTTTTGGGTGAACTATCCCTTTAAATGTTGTCTTAAGAAAATAAAATTTGTATCTTTTTTCTTAGATTAAAGAATAAGAAGAAAATAGCGGTTAAGAAGATTTTTATTCTTAAGACTTTCATGAATCCAGCCCCTGGTCGTCTTCGTCTTTTCTAGGGCAGTTCACCAAGACTTAGTTGCATATTCCTTGGGCGGGGATTATTTAAATGAGTGACATTGGGACTTCACAATATCCGGAAGAAGTGTGTTGTAGACCCAATGAGCCGTTTGTTGTAGTTCTTGAAAAGTGTTTCCTGTTAATGAGAATATCTCCCTTTGGAGTAGACTTTGAGCTTTGTAACCTTGCTGATCTTTTTTTATGCTCAAACAGCAACATTACACACTAACTAAAGTTGAAAAAGTGAAAAAGCATAATAGGACATCTTTAATCATTTTTTAAGAATTGCAGGTAGGAACATTCTTACAAACTTCTTAGAATTTATCTCAACTTTCTTAAATTCTTTCTTAAGAAGCTTTTCGTGAATCCGGTGCCAGGTTTTAGATATTGTTCAACTTGAATGGCTTCTGAAGGCTTGAAATATAGTTATATGAACTTGTTTTATGAGGCTTCTATGGTGCAGTGTGATTCACCATTCACTGTCATTGCTGGTAAGTACATTTACGAAGCTTATACAGTAGTCAACATTTGAAGTGGATCAAAAAAGTTATCCTAAGACAAAAATGGTATTGTTCAAAATTCATGTACAACTTTGATGAAAGGTTTTGATCCACTTCAAATGTTAGATTAACTACTCCTGTAAAGAAATGCACAATATTTTGTGTCGGCCTACTGATCGGACTCATGTGTTTCCAATGCTGTACTAGTTTTCTTTTGCGCTGACAGATCCGGTTGTCCAGTCGGCAGGTCCTGCGTTTGGTTTGTACGAGCTGAAGCCGAAGCGTGACCTCAGGCCTGCACCGTACCGGCTGGAGACCATAATAGCTGCCCTCCTATTTCTAGGTCATTTCAAAAAATAGAATAAAGAAGCATTTGAGTTATGAATATGCCTAATGCTGGACGAGGAGGAGGGCTGGCTGTTTCGGAGGAGCTAAATGACTGATTTAAGAGGAGAGGCTGTCTGTCCTCGTACACAAAGCAGAACGAGAGAGAGAGAGAGAACTGGAAGGGTGGAGTGTATGTTGGGGGCTGTTGTAATCTTGTGACAGGGTCACGAGAAATAAATCAGACGTTTTAAATTATTCCATTTCTTTTGCTCGGCTCGTCTGGGAAGGGTTTGGAGGAGGGTCCGTTCGCTGCATGAATGAATGAATGTGTTTAGAGCTCGGTCGGAGGAAGCGCCATGTTTAATTTGATGTGAATGAAAACAGCGCTGTGAGGGACAGAAGTACAGGCGTTCAGTGTGTTGTAGTGGCCTGAGGTCGTGTCTGAACTCGTCACGCGACTAGTGTCCGACAGAGAGCCTGCAATCCTAACCCATCTATTTATCGTCTGTCCGTCTGTCTGTCTGTCTATCTCTCTCTGGCTATCAGTCTATCGTTCTGCCTATCGTTGTATCGTTCTGACTATCGTTGTATCGTTCTGCCTATCGTTGTATCGTTCTGACTATCGTTGTATCGTTCTGACTATCGTTGTATCGTTCTATCTATCGTTGTATCGTTCTGTGTATCGTTGTATCGTTCTGACTATCGTTGTATCATTCTGCCTATCGTTGTATCGTTCTGACTATCGTTGTATCGTTCTGACTATCGTTGTATCGTTCTATCTATCGTTGTATCGTTCTGTGTATCGTTGTATCGTTCTGACTATCGTTGTATCGTTCTGTCTATCGTTGTATCGTTCTGTCTATGGTCGTATCGTTCTGTCTATCGTTGTATCGTTCTGACTATCGTTGTATCGTTCTGTCTATGGTCGTATCGTTCTGTCTATCGTTGTATCGTTCTGTCTATCGTTGTATCGTTCTGCCTTTTGTTGTATCGTTCTGTCTATCGTTGTGTCTGTTTATTGTTCTGTCCATCGTTGTATCGTTCTGTCTATCGTTGTATCGTTCTGTCTATCGTTCTGTCTATCATTGTATCGCTCTGTCTATCGTTGTATCGTTCTGTCTATCGTTGTATCGTTTTGTATCGTTCTGTCTATCGTTGTATCGTTTTGTCTATCGTTGTATCGTTCTGATTATCGTTGTATCGTTCTGTCTATCGTTCTGTCTATCGTTGTATCGTTCTGTCTATCATTGTATCATTCTGTCTATGGTCGTATCGTTCTGCCTTTCGTTGTATCGTTCTGTCTATCGTTCTGCCTATCATTGTGTCTGTTTATTGTTCTGTCTATTGTTGTATCATTCCTTCAAACTTCAAGGCATTTTAAACCGTTTAAAACAAGGCTTTGTCAAGTCATCATTGAAATGATTTTATCTTTACGAACTATGCTTATCTACAACAACAAAAAACAGTTATTTGAAATTCAGTTAATTTACATTCTACTTTTATGCAATTTTTTTAAAAACAGAATAGCGACTCTGAATCCTGAACAGCCACTTCTGTCTAAATTTAGTTCAAATTCCAGAACTGAATTGGAATTTAAGACATTTTATATGCATTATTTATATAGTTCAACCCTGATCATCAAAGGGAAACAAGTCCTTGTTTCGTTTTTTTTTTTTTTTTTTTTTTGTCTGGTGGAGATTTGGAAATATATATTTTCAATGTTATTCATCCTATTGAAGAGTCTGTACTTCTATTCCTCACACGTTTGTTTTTTCTGGCTTCTTTATTAATGCAACATAAAAAAAAAAATGTATAGTGCACATTCAGGAATTACCGGTACCAACAACAAGAGTGAATGCAATGCTGCAAAATGTATCAGTGTAGAACGGCACATGTCATGTTGTTGTAGAGTATGTTATATTACGTACTACTGGCTTGTAATATTTTACACAGACATTAACATTGTCTGCATGTCTTGGTATGAGATCAGGGTCTAAATGTAAAGACACACAGATTTTCAACCAGCACTCGTACGCATTTGTACTGTGTCCAAAAATCGAGATTCTGACAGACTCTTTTTTTTCAGGCAGGTAGTCACCTGATTGACTAAAAAAGTGAAATGTGACGTGCCAAAGTTCACATTATACTGCATTATATGACTGTAAGAGCTCATTCACGAGAGAAGCAGCACTGAGAGATGCTGATGCGTGTAGTATTTCTCTGACGGAAACTGAATGCACTAAAACAAACAAAGGGAAAGCATTGTTACCATAGCAACCAAATGACTGGCACTTTGAACCTTGAATGCAGATTCTTTTTCCTTTAAAGCCCTGCAAATATTTGTTAGCAGACTTTCATTCACCTTGTAGTAATAGTTCATAGAGGTATAGAAGAGTTTGTGTAATAATGCCGGATGTGCGTCTTTTAAAAGGATTTCCACCTCATTGAAAGCATTGTGAAGCTGGGTCTTTTGGGGTTAAAAGGTGTGTACGGCCTTCAGTCTTTACCCACTGTGTTGCTTCAGTCTTCATTTAATCTCGTCGTTGTCTCAGAGAAACAAGTTCGAATTATAATTTTTCTGTCCTTTAGGTTTGCTGTACAAGACGGACACATTCATACATAAGAATGAGTCATATACTCATTAGATACTAGAGATCTATGTAACATCAGACATTTCTAGAAGATTCCCTGCTACCTGAAATGAATCATGGGTCATTAGAGCCAAATCTCATCAATCTTTTGCCCAAATAAGCTTAGGTATTGTTTTTGATGACCATCCTACATTAAAAGCCAGGTATCTCTTGGCATTAATGTATTTGAATGTAAATGAAATTATGTTGGTGGTTTTTGTTTTGTTTTTTGTGATCGGGAAAATCCCCTTTTCACATGCTTTCAGCGTTCAGGACATGTCCTGGGTCTGTGAGCAACAAAACCATCTTTTCTGCTTTTGTTCTAAGATGCAATTACATTGTGGCGTGTTGCTCGGCTGAAAGATAAAACAATTAGACCTTGCGCTTGTTTTGCGAGTTGCACGTGAGTTTTAAATGATGTACAGATACTGTAATTTGATGCATTTAGATTTGCATCTGTTTAGCATGGGAAGCAAACGCTGCTTGACCTGTTTGATATGAAGCACATTGACTCTCCAGGGATCCAGCCCTGTCATAACATAATCAGCACTGACCCATTAAAAAACAACTCTTCTTTTTGCTTTAGAAAAGCGGTTTAGACTTCTATGGTCTCTCTCTCTCGGTTAAACCTCGGGTGTTGCTACTTCAGTTGTCTAATGCATCACGTCTTAATGTGTTTCCATTTTGGACCTGCTACACAATCAGCGTGTTTAATGGTGATCTCCATTAGCAAGAATCCACAGAGAGAAAAATAGCATTGCTTGTTCTTCTTCTAAAAGATCAGTAAGCTTTATTTCTATAGTTTTTTTATTTGGTACTTGTAATACCTGCAGAGAGAAGGTTTAGCAAAAAGAGGAGGCATGTTCTGGCGCAAACGTTCCCTGGAGCTATTTTGCAGTTTCAGAAAACAAATCCGCCACTGACCAGGAAATAGTCTAAAGTCAGTGGCGTGTTATTCTGATGCTATTTTAAGGACGCATGCTTGGCCATAATGTAGCGTGTGCACTAGAGGATGGATACCCGACCCGAGCCTGACAGGACCCGCCGGGTTCGGACGGATATTTAGAAATGATGTTCGGGTTCGGGTCGGGCTCGGTCACGTCAGCGCGATAAGTCATTGAACATTTTAAATTTAAAACAGCTTATTATGTAGGTAGCCAATGTGCCTGATGCTTTCACTTGATGCAAACGTTCGTTTTTGGGAATAAAATACATGTAAAATATTACCATAACATCCGTCTTCCTGTGTGCGGAAATTTGTTTATGTAGCCGTGACAACGAAACACGTGCATGCGTGCCTGTGTTACGTGCACTTGTTGCTCCGCGCGCTGATGCGCTCATCTGTTGACATTTGCGAATGCCTTCCTACAGTTGCTTAATAAAAGCGGGCTTTCCACACAAACAAACGTACATGTGTCATTAGTATGAGAAAAAAAATGGGATTTTAACTGTCGGTCTCAGGTCGGGCTCGGACATAAATATCTTATTGCCTGTCGGGTTCGGTTACTGCTCTGTCGGACGCGGGCCGGGCTCGGACAGAAAAATTCGGCCCAATTCCGCACTCTAGTGTGCACAACACACATACACTTTGCTTTTATCATCTAGACAGATGCAGTTTTGCATACCATACATAATTACAAGGAAAAATATTACCACACGGGGGAAATCATTGTGGTGTCCATGAAGATGTGAAAAAATAGGCATAAATCTAGCTTACACATTTACCCAAATTTTTCAGGCTAATTGTAGTAATGACGGATCAAACGTGACACATCGGTATATAAGGATATCTGACAAAGTGGGTTGTCCGTCAAGAACCAGGAAACAAAATTCTGAAGACTGCAAAATCACTTTTACCAGTAAATGCAGTTATAGTTATATAAAGTATATTGGCAATGGCTGTAAAAATTGAAGGCGGGGGAAATGTTTGTGAAACCTGCTTGGAAAGTGTCATTAGTATTACCTGATGGTAGGGGTGTAACGATACACTCATGTCAAGATTCGATACATATCACGATACGATATTATTGCGATACTCCCAACACATATGTTAAAAGGTTGATAAAAATTTTTACTGTTGATTAAAATGCTAAATTTGATATTACATTGTGTGTGTAAATGAATTGGCTTGGACTTGGTGCTGGAAACCCGAAGCACAGGACAATGCAGCACCAGAATAAAAATATTCATGATTCTGAAGCTGAAAAAACAGAATTATTTTAGACGAATATTCTTGCGCTCTGTCACTGACTAGATATATTTCAAATAATGTTGGCCACTTTTTACTGGTAACATCAGACATCTGGCATTATCAGGACCCACAAATATTCCCCCATTGCCTTATTGTACATTATATATAGTAGTTTAATGTAGTACTGACACTTAAAACTCTGAAAACTTGAATTTTTTCTCACTGTAATTTTTGGGTGAACTATCCACGATACATATTGTTGCATTTTTGTATCACGATATATTGTAACACCCCTACCTGATGGACAATAAAAGTGTGCGGTAGATTTTGTGCCGCAAGTAGAGTCGAGAGCTTCCACCGCAGCTTTAACTGCAGCACAATATTTACATTCCTCACAGCCTCAACAATTTTTCAAAACCGGAGCAGGATTTGGCTTTATTTGTGCAGATATGCTCGTGCCCCTTCGCTGATCGGTTCACTTCCTGCAGTCACAGAGGGGATGAAGGACTTTTCTCATTCTGAAAAGCGGCCTTCGTTTGAAATCCTCACTCGGCTGAACCGAGAAGCAAAACAGGAGTGTTATGTAACGAGAGACGGGGAAGGAGAAAGAGCTTTTAATTGTGTGTAAAAGAGAGGAAGTCCGGGGTGACTTTTTTGTTTGAGAGGGTTGTTGTTCGAGGTGAGTGGGGACAACAAAAACAAAAAAATTACATCTTTTGGTATTGTCTCTCAAAAGGTTCGTGTTTCCGGCGGTTGGAGGTACCGGTGGTACCTCTGTGGTTTTCCAAACCAAAACCTACACAAAGTTTTCACCTCCTTCTACTCTGGCAACAGTTTGAGCGATGAAACTTTACTCTCTTAAAGGGATAGTTCACCAAAAAAATGAAAATCCTGTCATCATTTACTCACCCTTAAGTTGTTTCAAACCTGTATGAGTTTCTTTGTTCTGCTGAACACAAAGGAAGATATTTTGAGGAATGTTTGTAACCAAACAGTTGTGTGGGCACCATTGACGTCCATAGTATGAAGAAAAAAAAGCCCCATAATGTGTGTGTCATTGCATGTTGACTTTAATCTCTGTCTGAGTATGAGTGTGTGTGTGTGTGTGTGTGTGTGTGTGTGTGTGTGTGTGTGTGTGTGTGTGTGTGTGTGTGTGTGTGTGTGTGTGTGTGTGTGTGTGTGTGTGTGTGTGTGTGTGTGTGTGTGTGTGTGTGTGTGTGTGGGGGCGAGTTCACATGTGTGACAGATCATATCAACCCTATTGAACTGGGATTCACAGACATTCAACATTGTTTGGATTTTTTTTTTTTTTTTTTTAAGATTAAAACACATTGCATTAATACAACCTAGAGGTTCCCAAACTTTTTTGTTAGTCAAACTCCTTAGATGTAAAATACCCCCTGAGATGTTAAGTTAGCATTTCAATAATTTAACAACATGTTCATATATTCTAATGGTGTAATGCAGGTCAGCAGATAAAATATTTGTATGTGTATACATATTAAATACAAATATATAAATCAAAAGACATTGAAACGGGCAAAATAAATTACATTAATGTGAGTCATGCAGTTATTTTTTCAAAAATAGACTGATGTTATTGTAAGGAGGAGCAGCACCCAACATGGCAAAGGCACATATTTGCTCTCATTGACTCTTTTTCTTTTCCTCAATTGAACAATTAAGTGTCCTGATGGATGCCACATTGTGACCAAACCATCTGAACGGATGATCATGAATGAAGGATGCCGTACCTGTGGTCTTGATATATAAACCTGACCTCTGACCCTTCTCTCTGCTCTAGGCACGGGTGAGAGCGGCAAGAGTACGTTCATCAAACAGATGCGTATCATCCATGGCACTGGGTACACAGACGAGGACAAACGTGGCTTCACCAAGCTGGTGTACCAGAACATCTTCACCTCCATGCAGGCCATGATCCGCGCCACCGAGAACCTGAAGATCGGCTACAAGTACGAGCAGAACAAGGTTAGAGTGGTTCATGTTGAGTATTTCAGTCGTGATAAGCAGACCGTTTTAAAGCATTTAAGGTTGAATCTGATGAAAGCGCCTCATGTTTCACCCCTAAATCAAAAACATTTTTGCATTATACATTTCCTGCCAAATTTGTTATGCAGAATAACATTTATTGTTTCTTTCTTTTAATTTTGGATAAGTTTGTGACCGGTTTCATGGTGTTTTCCTATTTTGACCCTAAAAGGTTTTATTTTAATATCTAGCCTTTGGGGAAAAGAAACATAATTATATATTTATAAAGGGGGTCGCACACCGGACGAGAAGCGCCATGTCGCGCAGCGAGAACAAATTCATTATTCTCTATGAGTGTACACACACCGACGGCGCCATTCGGCGTCTGTCCGCG
Source organism: Phoxinus phoxinus (assembly GCF_949152265.1). NCBI lineage: Eukaryota > Metazoa > Chordata > Actinopteri > Cypriniformes > Leuciscidae > Phoxinus > Phoxinus phoxinus. The sequence continues at coordinate 40,167,193 of NC_136880.1, read as the reverse complement.
GCGTCCAGCAACAGCTCAGGACCTTGTTCAAAATTATTTTATAAATATAAATAATTATATTTATTTTTCATTAATGTATATTTTGACTTCACCCTGCGCTCCAATATACATTTAGTTTTACATTAATTTACAGAAATCAGCTGCTTGAATGAAAATTGCTGATGTTATCGAATTTTCAGGTGATATTCTCAATTCATTCAGTTAACGGACGCTCTGAGGTAAAGTGTTCAGACTGCAGACTTAGCTACGATTGTATTTAATTGTACAGTACAATCATAACATAGTGCAGACATTATCTTAATTCCATAATGTCCTTAAACATAACAATATTGCTGGCCATAAACTGAGAAAGTGCGCGTCCGGTGTGCGATACCTCGAGTTGTCCTAGACGCGGCGCTGCGCTTCTCGTCCGGTGTGCGACCCCCTTAAGGGTACCTGTACATGACAAGGATGTACTAAAGACGGAAAAGTTTTTCCTTTGAGTTTTTCGTGTACAGACGACGTTGTCAAACCGATCCCCGTTCACACAGATTCATGAAAATGATTACCGTAAGAACGCTGTACAGATTGTGTTGTGTAAACGGGCCCTTAGACACAATGTGATGAACATATTGCAATTCTTTTCAGTTGACATACATCATTTATTACAATTTGATTCAGAATTGTGTTATTATTTATTTGAATGGGGCAAAATTTTAATTTCCCGAATTGCTGTACTCAAATAGAGTGTTGCAATTTTCATATAATCAGCAGTTCAAATGTGAAATAATATTACTCTACTATCTAGTGTAAAATGAACAGAAATAGGCAAATAACAAGGACTTTAAAGGTGAAGTGTGTATTTTATGCTCCACTAGTATCACCAAATGCAACTGCAAAAAGTTTTGTGAAAAAATGTAAAACAGCACCTTTAACCTTTTTCTTTAAAACGATTTTAGGTTCAAATTTATATGTATGTATATGAGGAAGTTTATTTTTTAGCTGCTGTAACTGGTCACCTTTTGCTTTTAACCACTTATTTCAACCATAAATTGTTTTTTCACCATTCATAATTCTTTGTCATTCTCTTAAAATGTGCTTTAGTGTGGCAAAAAAAAAAAAAAACGACAAATATTCCATGTGGTCTTACTATTAATAAGACTTCATGCATAATAGAAGCTCTATCTATAATAATTACAGAAACATTAGAGCATGTTTAAAATAGGTTTGTATAGAAGTACTGCACACGTCAGACTTCTGTTTTACACATACTTTTAAAAAGAGTACTTATTATGAAAATAATATACTTTAAAAGAATATACAGTCCTGGTCAGAAGTATTGGCACCCTTAATAAATATGGCACCTTGTGAAAATAAATCTGCAGTGTTTATCCTTTTGACCTTTTATTAAAAAAATCACAAAAATCGAACCTTTCATTTGAAGTATAACAGGGGGGGGGGGGGGGGGGGGGGGAGGATCCCAGAAGTTTTTCTCTACGAAAGATCGAGGCGCTTTAGCTTCACTTTTCAGGGCTTGTGCGGCACGCTTGGATAGAAACCATGTATGTGTGAAGATGTCCAGGACCTCCAGCAGAAAAACAGGCCCACAACATTAAAGATGTCTCCTCGCTCACTGTGCATTAAGACAATCAAGACACACATTCTCTTTTAGGCAATTTTGTAACATCTTCTTAATTATTGCCCTGATGCTGGAAATGGGAATTTTCAATGCTTTAGCGATTGTCTTACATCCACTTTCTATTTTGTGAAGCTCAACAATCTTTTGCTGCACATCAGAACAATATTCTTTGCTTCTACTCATTGTGATGGACGATTAAGGGAATTTAGCCTTTGTGTTTCCTCATATTTATACTCTTGTGAAACAAGAAGTCATGGCTGGATAATTTTATGTGCCTAGTCACCCTGGTGTGCTGAAAATTGTAAATATAAAAGGGAAATATGCATCAGATATATTTTACTCATTAAAATTTCTAGGGACACCAATAATTGTGGCCAACGTGTATTAAAGAAATACATTTATTTCATAATGCGATTTTCGGCGAATTCAAACGCTTTCTCACTTGATCTCCTGGCGCTGTGTAGTAACGGTGTCGCGTGATCGAACTCGTGCCGCGCTGTCTTAATATTGGTATAAAAACTATATAAACTCTCAGCCAGCTCAAAGGGAAGGTTTTGTTCTGCTTTCGTTTCGTTTTCCATTTTTCAAATGCAACAGAAAAGTCAGCTCTTATCAATTGGGCAACATGGTGATGGCAGTGCGACCTCCAACAAAATGTACTCGCACCGAGAAGAAAAAAAGGTGGCAAAATGCAACAATTTGGTGGCAGTCTGGAGCCCTGCATTTCATTATTACTTCTGTTGTCTTTGAAATATGGTTAAACTGCACTGCTGGATGTACTGACAAGCATTTATGGTAGACAACAATACACTTTAATGCCATTTCTATTAAAACTTGTATGTCATATATCTAAATATATGAAGTTGCAGTTTAGTACTTTGAAAATATATTACATTTAAATGTCAATTGAAGTAACACACTACAGTTAAAATCATCATCTACTTAACATGTGCTTTAATATAGGTTAGTCAACACATCAAAATAAGTGTGTATGACAAAAGGATTATGGATTTAAACATAATGATTAAAAATAAATATTTTAATTTGACATTATTACAAAGTGCACTTTTTAAAAGTGTACTTAAAGGATTAGTTCACTTTTAAAAAAAAAGTGCTGATAATTTACTCACCCCGATGTCATCCAAGATGTCCATGTCTTTCTTTCTTCAGTCGAAAAGAAATTTAGGTTTTTGAGGAAAACAGTCCAGGATTTTTCTACACAGAATGGACTTCAATGGCAACCAAATATTAAAATGTTCAAAGAAGGTTCAAATGTCCGTCTCAATGCAGCTTCAAAGTCTCGACACGATCCCAGTCGAGAAATAAGAGTCTTATCTAGCGAAACGATCAGCCATTTTTTTTTTTTTTTTTACATGTAAATGGAAAATGGACTGCATTTATATAGCGCTTTCACAGACCCAATGGCCACCAAAGCACTTTTACAATATTGCCTCACATTCACCCATTCACTCACTCATTCATACACCGACGGCGGTGTCAGCCATGCAAGGCGATCCAGCTCGTCGGGAGCAGCTGGGGTTAGGTGTCTTGCTCATGGACACCTCGACACTTGGTCAGGTGGAACCGGGGATTGAACCACCAACCTTTCGGTTTGTAGACAACCTACATGAACCACTGAGCCACTGCCGCCCCTTCACCGTACCGTATATTTACCGTATATACTTTTTAACCACAGCTGTTCGTCTTGGTCTGGTCGGCGACACGCCACGTATTACGTCATCACTTTGGAAAGGTCACAAAAAAAAATTCTAATAATAAAATAAATTAAAACAAAGATGTCGGATGATTTTGAAGTTGGAGGAGAAAATGAGATGGAGTTTTTCGCCCTCCCCTACCTTTTTTTTAACCGGAGTACACAGAAAAATAACTTAGATAGATGACGTAATGCGTGGTGCGTCGCAGACCAGCACAAGACGAACAATTGTGGTTAAAAAGTATATAGCCTACATTTTTTATTTATTTTTTAAATGACCGATCGTTTCGCTAGATAAGACTCTTATTTCTCGACTCGGATCGTGTCGAGACTTTGAAGCTGCATTGAGACGGACATTTGAACCTTCTTTGAACATTGGGATAGATGGTTGCCATTGAAGTCCATTCTGTGTAGAAAAAGCCTGGAATGTTTTCCTCAAAAACCTTCATTTCTTTTCGACTGAAGAAAGAAAGACATGGATATCTTGGATGACATCGGGGTGAGTAAATTATCAGCAAAACATTTTTTGAAAGTGAACTAATCCTTTAACTGTGTTGAGAAACAGTCATGAACGTGTACACTTAATTGGCCTTTTATTTCATTAATATTCTGTTATCTTCAAGTATGTTTTTTTTTATATACTTCTAATATTTGAAGTACACAAGTGCACATTGAGTACAATTAAGTGCACTTCTTTTTCACATGGAATGGCAACTGCCCTATTGCATTGCTGTTGTTATCTATATGTTTGTCTTAAACTGTTGATCTGCTCTGGACTGCAGGCTAACGCTATGCTGGTGAAGGAGGTGGACATTGAGAAGGTGATGTCATTTGACCACCCGTACATTAATGCCATAAAGATGCTCTGGACAGACCCAGGCATTCGAGAGGCCTACGACAGACGCCGAGAGTACCAGCTGTCAGACTCCACGAAATAGTGAGTATCATCTCTGTGTTGAATACAATATGATTATTCAGTGTTTAAACCATGTCAAATATTTATATCATATTGTATCTCTAAAAAAGAAAAGTCAACATACTTTCTTAAAGGGGTCATGACATGGGTTTTTTATTTTATTATTATGTTCCCTTAGGTGCAATTATAGTATTACTATAGTTTTTTTTACAAAAAACTTTTAAAATGTAGTGATTTATGACCTTTTCCCACCCTGTTTCTCATCCTCTGATTCAAACAGTCTGTTTTGGGGGTGTTTCCCCTTTAAGAGTTCAGTGTTAACGCCCACTGTTATGATTGGCTAACGTCAGTGCCTATGCATCAATTATTAACGCCCCCAGCCAGAACCTTTGCGGATTCAGCGTATTTAAAAAGTAGTTTAAAGTTTTAAATACATTACTTACAGTTTGCGTCGTCGTTGTTGAGCCCAGAATAGTCGGCACGGACTTATCTTTGAGCAACAGTTTTCTGGCAAAGCCAGCATCATTTTGGGATTTGTTCTCAAAACAGTCATCCTTAAAATGTATAGAACAAACGCTTAAACTAACACTGCTGTGACTGAGACGTCCACAAAAAATAAAGTGCATCCATTTTTCCCTGACTTCCCTTTCGCAGCGTATTCAAAGATGTTGTTTGTCCACAGCCAGGAACAGCACATCTGCGGCATCGTAATTTCCCTGTACACAGACCCACTCGCTGTCCGTCGACTGAACACTTGTGAGGCGCGGCGCGCGGGCGCGACAATGATACGAAATGAGCGTAGTTGTCTTGCGCTTAAAGCATAGTTGTCTTGTGCTGGAGGCGGTCATATGCAAACGCTGGTACGTCACTTCGTACCGTGACGTCACTTCTTACCATGGATCCAGAACGAGCTGTATTTAGAGCTTGATTAAATAAATGATTCGTTTATAATGGGGAGGACGTCTTAAGCTATGAAACTTGCAGGACGTTTTAATGGTACAAAGACCTCTTACATACCAAAAGATCAAGGCAAATTTGGTTTCTCATGTCATGACCCCTTTAACACATTACTGGTCATATTGTAAATGATCATCGGTGCAAGTTACTCCATTGAGAAATGTTTGTTCATCTGGAAATCCGTCATCATTCAGCTCTAAACTCTTATGTGGGGAACAGACTGAAATATAAATCTTTAATCACTCATAGTCTTGAAATGAATCTGTCTGATTCATCAACCGGTGATTTTGTGAGCTAAATCAACTGATTCTTTGAAAAGATTTGATTTAAAAGGTCAGTTTGAATTATGCTTCCTACATCGCCATTGCTCATGATCTCTGATGAATGAGAATGATTTTTAAGTAAATAACTCACACAAAGCAATCATGTGACTTCAGAAGATTTACAATACAGCACGCGAGTCACATGGATAACTTTTATGGTGCATTTAGAGCTTGAAAGCCTGCATTCCTATTCATTGTAATTGTGTGGAAAAATGACCAATACAATTTCGGGAAAAAATGATCCTCAGTTGTTCCAGTGAAAGAAAGAAACAACCGATAGTTGAAGTAAACACCCGAAGTAAAAGGATTGCCATTTTTGGGTGAACTATTTCTTTAATGCTAGCCAATATCCAATATGTTATTAAATCTGGAATAAGAAGGGAACAAATCAATTTCTACTTAGAAATAACATGTCTTCCAGCTTGTGCAACACACACAAATCAATTAATCTCTCAAAGAACGCGCTTCAGTGTTTCGTGGTCCTTTTTCTGAATGGGTTTGTGTCCGCTGTCTCTCTGATGATCTAATTGAACAGTTTGGCGGCAGTCAGTCTTGTCCTATTTCTTTTACTGGCCCAATAAAACATGGAGGCAGTGCATATTTCACCACATTAACACACACAAATGCATGAAGCTTGGAGTCGTTGGCATCATGTGAATCACACCCCCTGCTGGTCTGTTGGGGTAATACAGGTCACATCGGCACAGTAGAAATATCGTCTCGGTTACGGATGTAACCCTCGTTCCCTGAGTAGGGAACGGAGACGTTACGTCGAAATGACGACGAATGGGGTTCGCTTAGAAGCCTATCCTCTTCGAATATTAATAAAACGAGCCAATGGCAAGCAAATGCCATGGGTCTGCTGAATTTGCATAGCGTAACTCCGCCCCACAGTGTGGGTATATAAGGAAGTGAGCCGGCAACATGCAGATATGTTTCTTCGCTGAAGGAGCCAAGCTGAACTCAGGCTGTTCCAGCGGTACAGCGGAAGTGGCAGGAAGACGTAACGTCTCCGTTCCCTACTCAGGGAACGAGGGTTACATCCGTAACCGAGACGTTCCCTTTCGTAGTCACTTCGAGTTACGTCGAAATGACGACGAATGGGGTTCCCAGTCCAATCACGCCACCTCGGCTGTCTTCCAGTGCCCTGCGTAAGTCTGAGCTCCCTGTCGTGAGACTAGCACGGACGAAGGACTCCTACTTAACACAGGAATACCAAGGTACACTGGGAAGCATATCACAGTGGAAATATGCAATCAGTGCCCGCCCGAAGGGGGGGGACTTAAGAAAACACATATGACCCGGAGGGGGGTGCATACGGATAACACTGGGGTGTCCAGCCCGTAGGGTGGAGTATTTCAACCCCAGGGGTGGCAGACTGGCTTGCCAAGGGAAAGACACATGCTCGAAGGAGGCTTACAGTGGAAATACACACGTGGGGGTCGCCCAGCGGGGGAACCATGCACATGGTGGCACCTAGCCAACGCGAAAGCTGCCGGAGGCATAACTCTGGCGTTGACGTCAACAGCGCTGGAGGAACTCAGGGCTTATCAGGCTCACCTGAGGAGAATATCGCACGTATCCAGTCCGTGGAGTGGAATGGCGAGCAAGCGAAGACACCTGAGCGGGTCCTAGCACCGGCTGGTTGAAGCGAGTACTCGGGAGGACACTGGCTCCACTCGGAGATTGTAGAATCTGGCGAATGTGTTGGGTGTCGCCCAGCCTGCAGCTCTGCAGATGTCTGTTAGCGAGGCGCCATGCGCTAGAGCCCAAGAGGAGGCCACACTCCGGGTGGAGTGGGCCGTCACACCAAGGGGGCACGGTCGACCTTGCTGCTGGTAAGCCAAAGCAATGGCGTCCACTATCCAGTGAGACAACCTTTGCTTGGAGAGAGCCCTTCCCTTCAGCTTCCCACCATAACAGACAAAGAGCTGGTCTGAGGTCCTGAAACATTGCGTTCTGTCTACGTAAGCACGGAGGGCGCGTACTGGACAGAGCAATGCCAAGGCTGGGTCTGCCTCCTCCAGGGGCAGCGCTTGCAGGTTCACCACCTGGTCCCGGAAGGGAGTGGTGGGAACCTTGGGCACATATCCAGGCCGGGGTCTCAGGATCACGTGAGAAAAGGCCGGCCCGAATTCCAGGCACGCTTCGTCTACAGAAAATGCGTGCAGGTCCCCTACCCTCTTGATGGAGGCCAGAGCAACCAGGAGCGCTGTCTTAATTGACAGGAACTTAAGCTCCACTGATTGCAGAGGCTCAAAGGGAGCACTCTGCAGGGCAGTTAGTACCACTGAGAGGTCCCAAGAGGGAACGAGAGGAGGGCGAGGAGGCTGTAGTCTCCTCGCTCCTCTCAGGAACCTGATGACCAGGTCGTGCTTTCCCACGGACTTACCATCAACTGCGTCGTGATGTGCGGCGATAGCGGCAACATATACTTTCAGGGTGGAGGGAGACAGCCTTCGCTCCAACCCATCCTGCAGGAAGGAAAGCACGACACTGATCGGGCATGATCTGGGGTCTTCTGAGTGAGAAGAGCACCAAGAGACGAAGAGGTTCCACTTCAACGCGTAGGCATGTCTAGTGGACGACGCTCTAGCGGAAGTGATGGTAGCCACCACCGCTGGTGGTAGGGTACTCAAACCTGCCTCGTCCCGTCCAGGAGCCACACGTGGAGGTTCCAGAGATCGGGACGAGGGTGCCAAAGGGTGCCCCGTCCCTGAGAAAGGAGGTCCTTCCTCAGAGGAATTGGCCAGGGAGGTGCTGTCGCGAGGAGTACAAGTTCGGAGAACCAGGTTCGGGTGGGCCAGTGCGGCGCAACCAATATGACCTGCTCCTCGTCCTCCCTGATCTTGCACAGGGTCTGTGCAAGAAGGCTCACTGGGGGAAACGCATATTTGCGGAGGCCCCGGGGCCAGCTGTGCGCCAGAGCGTCCGTGCCGAGCGTGCCCTCGGTCAGGGAGTAAAACTGGGCGCAGTGGGACGAGTCGTGGGAGGCAAACAGGTCTACCTGTGCGTCCCCGAACTGATCCCAAATCAGCTGGACCGCCTGGGGATGGAGTCTCCATTCTCCAGGAAGAGGCTGAAGCCGTGAGAGCTCGTCGGCTGCACAGTTCAGGTCTCCCGGAATATAAATGGCTCGAAGCGACCTCAGATGCTTCTGACTCCATAAGAGGAGGTGGCGGGCGAGTTGCGACATACGGCGGGAGCGTAGACCACCTTGTCGGTTGATGTACGCTACTGTCGCGGTATTGTCTGATCGGACTAGTACGTGCTGGTTCTTGAGCAGCGCCCGGAAGCGGTGCAGAGCGAGACGTACTGCCAGCAACTCGAGGCAATTGACATGCCATAGGCGGTGGGGTCCTGTCCAGGAGCCCGCGGCAGCATGTCCATTGCACATGGCACCCCAGCCCGTGGAGGAGGCATCCGTTGACACAACAACATGCCTGGAAACTCGTTCTAAGGGCACTCCGGCCCGTAGAAAGCTGAGGTTCGTCCACGGGGAGAAGGTCTGACGGCAGGTCGGAGTAACTGGTACTCGGAGCTTGCCCTGGTGCCATGCCCACCTCGGGACTCGATCGTGAAGCCAGTGCTGAAGCGGTCTCATATGAAGCAATCCGAGCGGCGTTACCGCGGCTGCAGATGCCATATGCCCCAGGAGCCTCTGAAAAAGTTTCAGTGGAACCGCACTCTTGCTCTGGATTTGTCTCAGGCAAGTCAGCAGTGACTGCGCGCGCTCGCTCGTAAGCTGCGCGCACATGGCGACCGAGTCGATTTCCATACCGAGAAAAGAGATCCTCTGCACGGGGCAAAGTTTGCTCTTCTCCCAGTTGACCCGAAGGCCCAGACGGACTAGGTGCCGGAGCACTAGGTCCCTGTGTTCGCAAACCTGGTCCCGAGAGTGAGCTAGGATTAGCCAGTCGTCGAGATAATTCAGGATGCGAACCCCGTGTTGCCGTAGCGGCACAAGGGCTGCCTCGACGACCTTCGTGAAGACGCGAGGAGACAGGGCCAGCCCGAATGGGAGGACCGCGTACTGGTATGCCTGCCCCTCGAAAGCAAACCGTAGAAACGGCCTGTGTCGAGGAAGAATGGAGACATGAAAGTAGGCGTCCTTCAGGTCGATCGCTGCAAACCAATCCTGTGGCTGCACACATTCGAAAATGCGCTTGGCCGTGAGCATCTTGAACGGAAGCCTGTGAAGGGAACGGTTCAAGACGCGCAGATCCAGGATTGGTCGTAACCCACCGGTTTTCTTGGGGACAATGAAGTAGGGGCTGTAGAAGCCGGACCTCATTGCGGCTGGAGGGACAGTCTCGATCGCACCCTTCGCCAGCAGGGTGGCGACCTCCGCTCTCATGACAGGGGCATTGCCACCGACCATAGTGAAGCGGACTCCCCTGAAGCGGGGAGGAGACCGCGCGAACTGAATCGCATAGCCGAGCCTGATGGTCCGCGCGAGCCAGCGGGACAGGTTGGGAAGCTCTAACCAGGCTCCCAAGGACTGTGCCAGCGGGGTCATGCGGACGACAGACGTCCCCGCGGGGGTGCAGCGAAGCGGAATGACCGGCCCGGACGTGGGTGGCATAGCGGCCCGGTGTGGGGGCACGGTCATTAGCCGCGTCCTGCCAGAGGGAGCCAGGGAAGGACCAGCGTTCCACGGGGGCGTGCTCTGGCAGGGGTCTGGCGACAGAAGGGGATGAGAGCGGCGGGGCCCGTGGGCGGCGCGCACTGTCATTCCCTTCTGGGGGCTCAGAGATGGGGATATCAGTTCTTTCTTTAACCACATTAGGGTGCTGCCCACCCGTGGGTGAGCAGCGGGGAGTGGAGAACAAAGGATTCTCCCCCGGCCCTCCACCGGGGGAAGGAGTGGTCCTGCTACCATCTCCTGAGAAGAACTGATGGCCATCTCTGAGCAGCCCGTCTCAGGAGCGCCGCTTGGCCTGGCGTTTAGCGGGGCGCGGGGCTGGAGAGGGCTGGGGCGCCTGCCTGCGGCGTCCTCCACGACGCGGCCCGGGTGAAGGCTGCTGCTGGGGCCGTGCGGGAGGGGCGGGAGCCGCGGGAGGGCGCCCTCGGCGGCGAGCAGGCTGAGGCGTCTGAACCGACGGCTGGGTGGAGGCAGCAGCGGGCCGTCGGGGCAGAATATGACGAATAGCCTCAGTCTGCTTCTGGGCGGTTGAAAACTGTTGGGCAAAATCTTCAACCGCTCCGCCGAAGAGGCCAGCCTGGGATATGGGGGCGTCAAGCAGACGAGTCCGCTCAGCGTCCCTCATATCGGCCAGGTTGAGCCAGAGGTGTCTCTCCTGGACCACACTAGTGGACATCACCTGGCCCAGGGAGCGTGCGGTCACTTTCGTCGCCCGGAGAGCGAGGTCAGTGGCGGCACGCAGCTCATTGAAGAGCCCTGGGTCAGTCCTCCCCTCGTGCATGTCCCTGAGCATCTGGGCCTGGTAGACCTGCAGAGTGGCCATGGCATGCAATGAGGCGGCTGCCTGCCCCGCAGCTCTATAGGTCTTCGCCACCAGGGTCGACGAAAACCTACAGGCCTTGGAGGGGTGCTTAGGATCACCACGGGAAGAAGCACTCTGTGGACACAGTTGCATCGCAACAGAGCGTTCAACCATAGGCACCCCAGTGTACCCGTAAACAGCCGCCTGATCGAGAGGAGGAAAGGCGGAGGAGGTCGCCGAGCGATCACGGGAAGACAAGGGTGTCTTCCAGGACCTCGAGACCTCCTCATGCACATCCGGGAAGAAAGGCATTGGGGTTGGACGCCGACGTGAATCGGCGGCCGCGCCCAAAAACCAATCGTCCAGACGCGAGCGCTCGGGGCAGGGTGGCGGATTGCACTCTAACCCGATGCTCGCGGCTGCCCGGGAAAGCATGGCCGTCAGCTCGGGATCAGGATCGGGCAATGCTGACGCGCCCGGAGGCGGCAGCACAGCCGACCCCTCATCTCCCGAGGACTCCTGCCCACCTTGTGATGCTGTGATCGACATAGCATCGTCATTAGGAGCGCCAGACGGCGCACTCGGTCCGCCGCCGACCGTTGGCCGGGACTGATCGAGCGCATCATCTGGTCGGCTCGCGGGTTGCGGCACTTGAGAGGGGGATGTGGCCCGAGGACGAATCGTCGGTTGTTGTTGCCACACCGTCACCCTCAGGTCACCCTGGCCACCAGCCGAAGTACCAGCTCTATTACTAGAGGGGGTAGATCGGGGTGTGGATGAGGGGACTCTCACTCTTTCGAGATCACTGAGTCTCGACCGTAGTGTCGCGATGGTCATGTTTCCGCAATGAAAACATGAGTCATCCACAAGCGCTGCTTTGGCGTGCTCTAAGCCCAAACACGCAAAACAGCGATTGTGCCCATCTAAATCAGACAGCCAGTGACCACAACCAGAAGGGCACGGGCGATGCATCTTTAAAAAGACGTGCCACGCGCTTGCTCTTTTAGAGAGAAGGAGAAATCCCCGCAGATGCTGAAGCGACCAGGGAGAGAACACACACACACTGGCAGATCACTGCTCAGATCGCAGGGAATGTGCACTCGCTGGAACTCGCTGTCACACCAACACCTGGAGGGAAGCTCGTCTCGAAGAGGAATAGAGATGATACTCAGGATGGCTTGTGGAGTGAAGGATAAACTTGGCTCCGAAAGCGAAAACATATCTGCATGTTGCCGGCTCACTTCCTTATATACCCACACTGTGGGGCGGAGTTACGCTATGCAAATTCAGCAGACCCATGGCATTTGCTTGCCATTGGCTCGTTTTATTAATATTCGAAGAGGATAGGCTTCTAAGCGAACCCCATTCGTCGTCATTTCGACGTAACTCGAAGTGACTACGAAAGGGAACTGAGATTTACACACAATCAACTAACAAAACTAGAAACATACTCGTTTATATAATATTTCAATACATTTCTGATCTCGTTCAGAGTCGACAACCGTGACAAACCACAGCATTTTACTACATATTGTGCTTCAAAATGCAAAAGAAACAAAATGAATCAGTGGATATTTTTTTCTTTAATGAACCAGTTCACACAAATGAGTCAGACCTGTTCTGTTTGATTATTGATTTAATAGTTTCAATTGTTTATTTCTTCAGTTCTGTAGATATAATCTATAATAGTTTAATTATTCTAATTATAAAATTATGTTTAATTATGCTACATTACATTGCAGTTTAATTGGTAAAACGGGATGCAGATGGTTACATCTCATTTAAAGTATTTATTTCAGAGATGCTAGCATTTTTTTCTGAATTAAACATGCCACATAATGAGGTCATGTGACAACATTATAGCAGACTGCGGTGTGTTTATTGTTGCTTACTGCTTTACGTGCTATGCAATATATTCATACCACATACATACTATTTCGAGAAAAGTAGTGTCAGACAAAAACCCTCATTAAATTTGTCACATGAAACTATTCAGAATAATATGCAATTCAGAAAAAAAAAAGAAAAAAATTATGCAATTTTGTGTTAAAATGACTACAATTTATTTCTTTATTCTTTTTTGCATTACATTAATGGAAAGAATTTTATATTCTGATATTTTGATAGTGATTGATATTTAAAATAGTTGTTTTACGGTTAGTTTCTGCAGTCCTAGTTTCGGTTTGAATGACGAAAATGGACTATTGATACCTGCCGATATAGACAGATATTTACTTACACGCAGGCGCAGAACACACGTGTTATCGGACAGTCGCCTTTAGTCCTTTCGGTGTGTTCAAGCGCAGCTTTTTGGCCGAGACGCAGTCGACGAGAGGCGACAACACAGTCAACTTTTATCGTCTCTAGTTCTTTGATGTCGGCTTGGTGTGTCCTGGGCTTTATGCGATTTAAAGAGTAAAAAGGAGGGCTAAGAGATGAAATCTCCAGTGCTACATACAGGTGAAACTCAGAATATTTGAATATCGTGCAAAAGATAATTTATTTCAGAAATTCAACTTAAAAGGTGAAACTAATATATTATATAGACTCATTACATGCAAAGTGAAATATTTCAAGCCTTTATTTGTTATAATTTTGATGATTATGGCTTACAGCTTATAAAAACCTTTTCACAATATTCTAATTTTGAATTTGGGGTTTTCATAAGCTGTAAGCCATACTCATCAAAATTATAACAAATAAAGGCTTGAAATATTTCACTTTGCATGTAATGAGTCTATATAATATATTAGTTTCACCTTTTAAGTTGAATTACTGAAATAAATTAACTTTTGCACGAAATTCAAATTTTTGGAGTTTCACATGTAAAATCAAGGCTGAGAATAGAACACAACGCTGCAGACAATGGTGACAGGTAAATGCCATTAACTTTAGCTTTCTGTATGTTTATGTCTTATCGCTGTTTTCCATGTCCGTGGAGTAAGTATATGTAAACTGTGTGTTTACACGGCTTAAAAATGTCGGGTGTCGTTGTTTTGTATGGCATGCGTTCGGCCAATCAATGTACATGTACGCCACTGGTAGTTTCTAGGAGCTAATTTAGTTCCCCATAAACTTAGGGTGCTTTCACACCTGCCTCATTTATTTCTGTTGAATCGCACTAGAGTTCGTTGTCTCCCGTGGTTCGGTTGGTTTGGGCAGGTGTGAATGCAGCAATCGCACTCGGTGCGCACCAAAAGTGGACCAAACAAGCGTGCGGTACGCTTTCAATTAAAGGATAATTCCGGTATTTAACACCTTGAGTCTATATTGTAGTTTGTTTTGGATGAACAAGAGTGGTGGACAACATTTTTTTGACAATGGTTCCTCTCTCGAGTTTTTGACTATAATAGAATTGGCCATGGACCCATTTAAAATTGGAGTCAATGGGCATGTCCGAAAATGTCATTAAAACATTAGTGTTAACATTAGTTTTCAAAACTGTGCAACTCACCGAGTGATTAGTGGTGTTAGTTGATGTTCCAGAAACAAAAAGTGTTGCGAAATACAGTTTCTGTCGTGTTTTATTCGTCATTTTGTAAAATCCCATTGAATTCTGTTGAAGGACTGAGTGCTCGTTAATATAAATGCGCTACCGGAAACGGAAAGGGGGCTGTTTACATTTGGTCGATGTAGTCTTTTTGCTCGCTTCCGTTTCTCATAAGGCTAGCGAGCAGAGCAACTGTGCTCCGGGAGAGTAAGCGAATTCTAACCATATTGAAAGACGTGACCCCTGACCAGTGCAATATGAAGTTGAACTCGACTGTGACCGTGAGTGTCCCGCGAGACATAAACATCGGTTATCGCCATCAAGTGGTCGGGAGTGTGCTAACGCTTCAGATTCAAATATTGAGCGGAAGTTACACAGTTGTGAAGTGTCTGAAAAAATAGTTCCACTATAGCAAAATAAACGGATTGGAATCATATATTGCGACGATATATTGTTTATAATCATCAACGAACACCACTAACCACTCGGTGAGTTTCACAGTTTTGTAAACGAACATTATTGGCTGTTTTAATGACATTTTCGGACATGCCCATTGACTCCAATGTTAAATGGGTCCATGGCCAATTCTATTATAGTCAAAAACTCGAGAGAGGAACTATTGTCAAAAAAAGGTTGTCCACCACTCTTGTTCATCCAAAACAAACTACAATATAGACTCAAGGGGCCCTATCTTGCACCCAGCGCAATTGACTTTGAACACCGACGCATGTATCATTCCTATTTTGCACCCGCGCACAGCGGACTTTTCCCTCCACAGACGCACGTCGGTAAATTAGGGAATGAACTTGCGCTCGCGGGGGCGGTTCAGCGCAAAGAGAAGGCGTGTTCCGGCGCAAAACTTCCATGGTGCTATTTTCCAGTTTTAGAAAGCAATTGCGCTACTGACCAAGAAAAAAACAGTCTAAAGACAGTGGCGCGTTGCGCGTTAGTGATATGGTATTTTAAGGGCGCGTGCTTGGCCATAATGTAGTGTGTTAACGCGCATCCACTTTGATTCTCTAATATAAACAGACGCAGCAGTTTTAATTTTTGCAAATCATACATTATTACAAGGAAAAATATTAACACACGAGGGAAATCATTGTTGTGTTCGTGAAGATGTGAAAAGATCTATCTAGATTTAAAAAAAAAAAAAATCTAGATTAGGCTACACATTTACCCAAATGATATGTCTGTTTAACCGAAGCTAATTTGGGCAAGCAAATGAATTAAGCCCAATGTCACTTCTCTGTGTTTTACGGTCCTGACGAGAACGTCGGCCTCCTCGGCTGTGAACTGCTCCTGGCGCGCTGGCAAACCCGCCGTTATAATAGCAATCCGCCGTGGAACAAGCGCGTCTGCTCTTAAAGGGAATGTGAGAGGACGCTCTGATTGGTTTATTTCACGTTACGCCCAAACCACACCTATGAATAATGAAGCTACTTCAGACCAACCCCTTTTAGATTTGCGCCGGGCGCAAGAGTCGTGTATCCCGCCGGGAAAATAGCAACAGCGCCGGGATCCGCCCACAAAGTTACTTGCGCATTGCGCTTTGACACTTGCGTTTCAGATCGTTAAAATAGGGCCCAAGGTGTTAAATACCGGAATTATCCTTTAACTCTTGTCTCTGGAGCGATTCGTTTGTGGTGAGAACGTGATCTGACCTCGAACAGACCCAACTGCCAAAGAACTGCGCATTTTTGGATTAAACCAGCCGCCATAGTCAGCTGTGCTGTGCATTATGGGATGTTTGTTGACAGTTTGCACTTTTAGCATGGCAGCTCGCAGACAAACTTGGAGTTGTGAGGAGGTGCGGAGCCTCATAGAAATTTGGTCTGATGACCATATTATGTCCCAACTTTCAAAAACTCACAAGAACAGCGACATCTTTTTCATCGTTTCATAGATTCTGTGTGAATTTTCCCGCACGTAAATTTTGACCAATCGAAGTGCAGTTATGGAAATACTTTCAAGACACATCCGGCCAACGAGTGATGTTATCACATGACTGTATTTTGGTTCGTTTCATCAACTCATCAACTGATTCGCACCAGAGCAATATCAGTGTGGTGTGAAAAGGAACCAAAACGCCTGAAAAATGGCACAAAGTATAATTTTTCGCCCTTGGTCCGGACCAAATGAACCGAACTACAGATGTGAAATAACCCTAAAATCATTCCCAATTCGCGTGGAGCAAACACACCAAAAATCAGGTACATCCGTTACAATAGTTATAGAAACTATGAAAATGTTCCTCTGGAGCGAAAGCCCCTGTAGTGTTTTTATTCTCTTCATTCTTCATTCAAATCAAATAAGTCAATAAAGAGATTTCTATTCATCAGGAATATTTTATACGTCTGAAAATAAAAACCTTAGTTTGAAAAAAAACATTTGTCTTCCCTTTTTTAGCCGTTGTGTTCTTTAGGTTGTCTCACAAGACACCATAATAAGCATCCGCTGAGATCTGCTGACTGGGACGTCTGGAAACTTCCTTTACCACAGGGGTTAATGATGTTTTTATCTCTCTCCTTCTCTTTCTGTAGCTATCTAACTGATCTGGATCGTATCTCCGAGTCCTCCTACCTTCCCACCCAGCAGGATGTTCTGAGGGTTCGAATCCCGACCACAGGGATTATTGAATACCCGTTCGACCTTCAAAGCATCATTTTCAGGTAGAAGAAACAGGGCAATTATTAATCAGCTTTCCTTTGAAATTTAGGAAATGATTTTTTTTGTCCCACTGAAATGTAGGTTAGCATCGAGAATACATCCACCGCTGGAGAGTTATTAATATTTTCCTGAGCTGAAGATGACTTTCTAGTGTGACCTACAAAGATCCAGTCACACCCCACATCAGTCAAAGTTGTATTCTTCAATTGATTTGTCTTTATTGAGCCATCAAAACCCACAAAACAATTTTCAGTTTTCTCTTGAGAGAGACACACTGTCGTCGGCTGAAGCACACATTTAAATGAGTATTAAAAAGTTTGTTTTATGTTTTTAAAGGAAGTCTTTTATGCTCACCAAGCATGCATTAAGTTGGTCAAAAATACAGTGATATTGTGAAATAATATATCAATTTAAAATACCTGTTTTCTATTTGAATATATTGTAAAATCTAATTTATTCTTGTGATGCAAAGCTGATTTTTCAGCATCATTACTCCAGTCTTCAGTGTCACAATCCTTCAGAAATATGATTATTTGCTGCTCAAGAAACATTTCTGATTATTATCAATGTTGAAAACAGTTGTGCTGCTTGATATTTTTGTGGAAACCGTGATACATTTTTTCTTCAGGCTTATTCGAGGAATAGAAAGTTCAAAAGAACAGCATTTAAATATTTTGTAACATTATAAATGTCTTCACTGTCACTTTTGATCAATTTAATGGCAAGGCAAGGCAAGTTTATTTATATAGCACATTTCATACACAGTGGTAATTCAAAGTGCTTTACATAGAAGATATTAAAATAATTACATAAATAATAAAAGAAATAAGAATAATTAAAACAGTTTAGAAAATAAAATACAGTGCAAACAGTCGGACGAACAGTGGCACAGTGCTCATTCAGTAAATGCAAAGCTAAACAGTGGTAATTCAAAGTGCTTTACATAGAAGAAATTTAAATAATCAAAAGAAATAAGAATAATTTCAAAACATTCAAATAAGAATGTTTCACTTCTGCTGTTTTAAACAAACAGCGAACCTCTATACTCTCCGTAGTATAGATAATCTTCACTCGCCTCGTCGGAGTGAAGCTCTCCCGTTCCCCTTCAAAATCTCTTCCAATCAGACAGCCCTAATAATTAATAATCACCCCTACGAGATGGAAGTGATTGAGCAGGTTTGCGGTGCCACTGGATGCATCCTTGCTGAATTAAAGTATTAATTTCTTTAATTAAAAACATTTGATCGGTAGTGCACACAGGTGCGTAGGAACGTTACACTTTTGAAAGATGACCATTATATTTTAAAGAGGTTTATTTTTCCTGCCCGCAGTGTTTTGCCAGTTAAAGGGGTGGTAAAATGCCCTTTTCACAAGATGTAAAATAAATCTCTGATGTCCCCAGAGTGTGTGTGTGAAGTTTTAGCACAAAATAACTGTCGCCAGTTAAAATAACATCTAGCACAGATATTTTTATATAGCATGTTAAAGTTGTCACTTTTTGAGGGTTTGCAAAACGCACCGTTTTGTGCCTGGCCCTTTAAATGCAAATGAGCTGCTGCAGAGGGCGGGGTTTCAAGAGCTCATGTGTGTTAGGAGCTGCGATTACCTTTAGTTACGCACACACACTAAAATGACAGAAACTGTTCTGCCTTTACTGTTAAAACGGAGTCAGACAAAGATGGAGAGACTCAAGAAGAAGTGACAACATGTTGAAGCAACAGGACGTCTCTGAATGGTTAGTTGATGAATTTATGTTGCTGATGTGGAGTTAACTATCTTCAATTAGCATATTCTGTCATGATAATCTATAAATGGCTCGTATAGGAACTGTTGTGAGATGCACACAGAGTGACTTTCTATTGCATGTGAAAAGATGGATGCTAAATTTTGAGCTGACTCACAAATGTACTCACATTACTGTTAAACGAATGCACAAGTGGTAAATTGTAATCCAAACAACTTCCGCAAATTTAATTTCTAGACAACATCTGAAACTTTGTATTGCAGACTTCTCATGTTATTTCCTCCTTAGGATGAGTCACTTTAGTTGTTGTCCTCATTTGTATGTCTCTTTGGATAAAAGCATCTGCTAAATGAATAAATGAGAATGTAAATTAGTGAGGGCAAACATCATATAATGTGATTAATATTCATGACCCAAGGGTGTGGCCTATCTGGACAAAAACTAGCTAAATAAACTAGTTTAAAACCAAAATGAGTGTTTTCAAAAGAATGTGAATTAAAATTTAAACTCCTTAAAATTACAAAAAATATATATATTAAGTGTGCATTTTTACATTTTCTGTAACCTAGATTCATAGATTTTGCAACAACGTTTTAGACCTAATTATTGAACTTTCATGACAAAATTGCTATAAGTTTATGGAAAGTTTTCGTATCTAGTGCACCCACACATTTAAAATCTGTCCCGCTTATGAAAGACGCTGATGAGACTCACAGTGTGTTTTTGAATCGTTCCTACTGTATGTACGTGATATGAAAATTCATCAAAACACACACCAGATTATTTCTGCCCTCTTTGCCATATTGACTCCATAAATGAATACCATCAGCTCTGTGGTTGTTAATCTCTGTAAAACTGTCTTAAACCCGCACGCACACCTCGTGTCGAGCTTACCGGAAGAGAAAAAAAAAAAACCGAGTGCGCACGGCCATCTCTCTATCTTTTCACATCTCTCTCTCTCTCTCTCTCTCTCTCTCTCTCTCTTTCTCTGTCTGTCCTCCTGCCAAAGTTCGCTAAGTGCGGAGTGAATGTGGAGACTCGTCCTACATTAAAGAGCGTGTGTATGTTCAGAAGTAGGTCACCGAGCCCCTGGCTGAAGGAAATGAGGACGCTTCTATCTGAAGGAGCTTTATTTTGGGCAGCCAATCCTAGAGGGCTTCATTTATCAAAGGCCCCTCTGTGAACTGCTGGCTCAGGACTGGAGCTCGGACTCCACTAGGGGGCGCCGCGTAAACCTGCACACATTTACCATGTTACTGAAATCTAGGGCTATGGCTATGTTCAGAATAGCATGCTAGCATACTACTTTTATTGTTTGCGCATTATGCATATGCACACTGTTTATCTTTATTGACTAATTAGGTGATTGGATGTGTATGTGCAAGATGATTCTTGGACTTGCTGGATTTAAAGGATTAGTTCACTTTTAAAAAAACTTGCTGATAATTTACTCACCCCCATGTCATCCAAGATGTCAATGTCTTTCTTTCTTCAGTTGAGAAGAAATTAAGGTTTTTGATGAAAACATTTCTCCATATAATGGACGTCAATGGGTCCCAAAGGGTTCAAGGTCCAAATGACAGCTTCAAAGGGCTTTAAACGATACCAGACGATGAATAAGGGTCTTATCTAGCGAAACGATCGGCCATTTCAAAAATAAATAAAAAAGTTTACGTTTTATAAGCACAAATGCTCGCCTTGCTCTGTTCTGTGATGGGCGTTCGTGACGTCACGTAATACGCAATTACGTTGTAAAGGTCACGCTTCTATGAAAAGTAAAAAAATTCTGTCCTGACGAAAATGTTCTTTTAGGCTTTTTAATATTACAACACCCAGGATACGCACACGCAATGGGCATTTTAAACGATAAACTGACACAAAGACATTTGAATATGTGTAAATGGTCATCCTTCCGCACATTTGTAAACACTGACTTGGTGAAGCGTGACCTTTTCAACGTAATTGCGTATTACGTGATGGCAAGAACGCGCATCACAGACCTGAGCAAGGCGAGCATTTGTGCTTATAAAACTTAAACTTTTTTATTTATTTTTGAAATGGCCGATAGTTTCGCTAGATAAGACCCTTATTCATCGTCTGGTATCGTTTAAAGCCCTTTGAAGCGGCACTGACACTGTCATTATTTTTTTTTTAAGTGAACTAATCCTTTAACATAATAAGGGTCAAGTGACAACAACGTAGCATACTACAGTTTGACTTTCTTTAAATAGTAGCTAGTATACAGTATATATTGCATGGTATGCATAAGGTATGGTCCAATGTATTCAGTACAGTATATGCATACATATGCTGTACACTGCCTACTATTTTTTAAAGAGTATGTAAAACTGAAAAGTGCACATTATTCAGTGATAAAAAACAGTACTATGCTATGTTGTTGTCACAATACCTCGCTATGTTGTAGATTCAGTATATCCAGCTGTCATCTCAGCAATAAATACACTCATTTTGCTTAAGTCAAGGAGGAAATAAAGGAGTTAAGATATCGCTTTCAGTGAATTCGGCACACTTGAAACTAAAGTCAGGTTGAGCGCATTGCATTATGGGATACATATGCAGCGTGTTCTGGTTGTGTGCTGTGAATTTTAGCATGCTGACAAGGTCCTTCCATGCGTACAGAAGATTTGCATACTGTGCACAGAATTAATTATTAATGCATATAATGTCTGTAACCAATCAATAATGCAAACGCCCGCTCTCTTTGTTTCTCAGGATGGTTGATGTAGGGGGTCAGAGGTCAGAGCGCAGGAAGTGGATCCACTGTTTTGAGAATGTGACATCCATCATGTTCCTGGTGGCTCTGAGCGAGTACGATCAGGTTCTGGTAGAATCGGACAATGAGGTGAGCAGCTCTCAAACCGCCACAGCTTTATTTTACTATAGATGTGTTTACCTTTACCTGTGTGTGTGGGTGAGTGTTTTTTTGTTTTGTTTCACTGTGCATATATTATGATCCATTCTTTGTGTCTGTGTTCAGAATCGTATGGAGGAGAGCAAGGCTCTGTTCAGGACGATAATCACATATCCATGGTTCCAAAACTCCTCTGTCATCCTCTTCCTCAACAAGAAGGACCTGCTGGAGGAGAAGATCTCTTACTCCCACCTGGTCGACTACTTCCCAGAGTTTGATGGTAGGTCTTCTTCCTGTCGTACAGAGTTTTTCACATAGACTGGTTTAATGCAGACGGTACCAATGCATACATGTGTTTTAGTAGCTTATGATATTATTAGCTTTTCCTTGGCATGTTTGAAGGCATGTAGAGCGTAACAGCTGTAAAAATGCTGGTCAAAATCTCAGAACTAATGTTAATACAGATCTGCCATGAGTTCTTAGAGTTAATTGACAGAATAAAGCAGTGTAATTTAAACTTTTTAATAGAAAATTGTTCTTAATTGCCAGATATTGGATGAAATACTACACTACTTATCTTGCAATATTGCTAATCACAGAAATCGTTTTTATCTGGGTACAGGGTGAACATCAGGAAATGTCCAGGCCTAAAAAAGTTATTTAAAGTAATACAATCTTTAAAGGTCATGGAAATTTCTATTGTCAGCACATTATATAAACTATACAGTAAGTTTTCTTTGTTTGTTTTTTTAAAGAAATGAATACTTTCATTCTGCAAGGACACATTTAATTGGTCAAAAGTGACATTAAAACATTTATAATGTTATAAAACAAACTATTTACTGTTTTTTTTTTTACTTTTTATTTATCAAAGAATCCTGAAACAAATTATCACGTTTTCCATAAAAAATATAAAGCAGGATTGAGTACTGTAATGTAAAAAATCAATGACTCTGAAGTCCCTTTCACACAGCGTGTTGATCCCGGGAAATTGCCAGAGTGACTTCTGTGTGAACGCAAACACGTCCCGGGATTGATGCCGGGATCGATCCCGGGTTGGGGACCGAGTAACATTGCCGGGATCAGTCCCGGAACGCGCTCTGTGTGAACAAAAGACGTAATCAATGCCGTAAGGGGTGTTTCGTAGTGATGACGCACGTGCCATCGCGCGACTCTGCTGCTCTTAGAAGAAAGTTTGTGTCCGTCATCAACAAAGAAAGAAGGAAAAAAATTCTGCAAACTGGAATGAAGCAGAGACCAGGAACTCCTTACTATCCGCACTGAAGCTGAGATCGCTCGCCAGCTTTGTGGAACGGTACGCGATGCGTTAGTGTACATGTTTTCGACGCGTTCGCTACACGTCTCATCCTGACGTCACGTGTCTTTACGGGATCTTACCGGGATGTGTGTGAACACACTCACAGATCCCGGAAAATCACTGGCAGTGTGAATGAACCAAAATCAAACGATCCCGGGACACATGTATTTTCTGGAATCTCTGTGTGAAAGTGGCTTAAGGGCCCTATTTTAACAATCTGAAACGCAAGTATCAAACGCGAAACGCAAGTAACTTTGTGGGAGGATCTCGGAAATCTAAAATGTGTTGGTCTGAAGTAGCTTCATTATTCATAGGTGTGGTTTGGTCGTAACGTGAAATAAACCAATCAGAGCGTCATCTCACATTCCCTTTAAGAGCCGGCGCGCTTGTTCCATGGCGGATTGCTATTATAACGGCGGGTTTGCCAGCGCACGCAATTTACATGATGGTAAAGGTGATTTTTTTCGCAGTCTTCAAATTTTTGTTTCCTGGTTCTTGACGGACAACCCACTTTGTCAGATGTCCTTGAATACCGATGTGTCTCGCCACTATTGATAAAACAGGTTTGATCCGTCATTACTACAATTAGCCTGAATAATTTGGGTAAATGTGTAAGCTAGATTTATGCCTATTTTTTTTCACATCTTCATGGACACCACAATGATCTCCCTCGTGTGGTAATATTTTTCTTTGTAACTATGTATGGTTTGCAAAAATGGCTGCGTCTGTATAGAAGAGAGAAGCAAAGTGTATGTGCGTTGTGCACACACTACATTATGGCCAAGCATGCGTCCTTAAAATAGCATCTGAATAACGCGCCACTGTCTTTAGACTAGGTTTTTCCTGGTCAGTGGCGGATTTGTTTTCTCAAACTGCAAAATAGCGCCAGGGAACGTTTGCGCTGGAACACGCTCCTCTTTTCGCTGAACCTCCCCCAACCTTTGATCACAGGAATAAATTACATTTCAAAGTAAATTCATATAGAAAACTCTTAATTGTGGTGTAAATGAACAGGAAGGATGGACTCTTCTTTAACTCCATGCACACCTTGTTTTGCAGGGCCCCAGAGGGACGCCCAGGCCGCACGGGAGTTCATCCTGAAGATGTTTGTGGATCTGAACCCTGACAGCGACAAGATCATCTACTCGCATTTCACCTGCGCCACCGACACGGAGAACATCCGCTTTGTGTTCGCGGCGGTGAAAGACACCATCCTGCAGCTAAACCTGAAGGAGTACAACCTGGTGTGAGACGTGACGAGTCCGACACCGCTCTCACGAATCAGCATAGAACAGGCACCCACAGAGCGTGCGCACACCTACGTCCACAACACACACACACTCACACACACACACAGGCATCATGTACACCTTCAAAACACACCGTTCTTTTCATTTCTCTTTCTCAGCTTCCAGAGTTTTTCTCTTTATGTCCAGCGGAATCGTAACGGACTCATCGTTTATTTTTTATTTGTTTGCCAAAGTCTGTCCGCTTAGCCCCGGCAGCTCTCGTCAAAAGGCCTCTTTCCCTTTTATCAAATTTGACCACCAAAACGTGGCTTGGATTTGACAAAGGGCGTTAGACTCCGACTCGCCACTCCCAACGTTTGCGTATTTCAAGGAAATGTTGGATTGGCGGAGCTACGATGAGAACGATCTGTGATGCGCTGGCCTGAAAAACTGGATGTGACGTTCCTTCCTCTTCCTGTACTATCACTCGCTCCAATCACATCATCTGCTCCGAGTGTTTCTCGGGAATTCTGCCAGGATGAATGGAAAAATGTGGTGTTCACAGCCCTGCAAAAAGACAAATGACTAAAAAAAAAAGAAAAAAAATCATAACATATTTACATACTTGTACATGGACACAAGGACTAGTGCTGTGGTGCCAGAAGTTCCGAAACGGATCCTTTGGATCCTTCTAGAATTCTGAGGATTCCGGCGGATTCTAGAAATCCAGCGGGTTCCACTGATGGTGTGGAGAACCTTTCACTCGCAGAGATGATTCTCCCGACGAGGCTAGTCTTCAACTCGCATTGATGAATGTAAACTTCATGTGAGAGCATCGCAAATGCAAAAAAAAAAATCAACAAAAAATCAGACAAAAAAAATGATAATGAACGAAAATAGTGTAAGAATGCCTATATAAGCAAAAAGCACGTGAGGGAGAGAGGAAAATAAATAAATCTGTGTATATTGCTGAGATGATCATTTTAAAAACTTTTTAATGATAAGTAACTATAGCTTCTTCTACTGCAACAGAATATAAAGTAAATTATAAGAGCAGTCGAGTTAATGATGGGTAAGAGACAGCGTTAAGGATTTTTAAATGTGCGCGAAACAGGATTATACACATACGATAGGTATTGTTCTGCAGATTTCCACATTTAGAGTTGAAAATTATTGCATTGCTTCCTTCCCCCATGGTTGTTATCTTTTATCTTTCTTCCCGGTTTCGTTTTAACTTCGCGATCTAATAAATTAGTGCGCGGTTATCTTTTTTTTCGCTCATGAACAGATACTTTATCAATTCAGAATCCGGGCCGTAGACTCGCGGGTATCGTCGTCATCCAGCGGCTCAGATGCACACAAATCATTATTTGTTTATGCAGTTTATTTTATTTTATTGTCATAACATACATTTTTCGCTCAACAATTTCTGAACGAAATTCCGGTGTGAACGTGGGAGGACGAGGGTGGAGGGACGGGAAAGCATTTATGCGCTGAACTTAATTGATTGTGTATATTTATATTTGTAAATACGTATACACATTATTGCTTATGTACAAAACGTCTGTGGTACACTATCTTTGGCAAAAAAAAGAGAAAAAAAATCACTTTTTTCGTAATTGTGTATGGTTCTGTTGGTTTTCTTATGAATTACAATATTATTGATACTGTGATTCTTCGGTTTAATTTTTGATTTTTCTTTTTTTTTTTTGGTCACTATGAATACGTCAAATGATATACACATAACTGGTAACGTGTGGAGGACGAATGTGGTTTTAAAAATCAACGCGCGCGGTTATGATGAGCAATAGTCTGCGAAAACCTTGAGCGTTTGGAAACATCAGAGAAGGATAGCGAAACGGCCTTCTCTGCGGTGTGAATGTTATATGAGATATATGAAAAATATAAAAATAAGATTTTTAAGCAAAAGAAAAGATTAATTAAATAAAGAACATTTTATTTATATAATTTATGGACCAGATCTGAAGTTGTTGATAATTTGAATGCTATTGTTTCCTCTTTCCTGTTTGAAGCACTCCCATGTTGTGAGACAGAAATAGGAGACTAGTGTCTGTACTGCTGTATAAACCTCCGTTATGGATAAAAATTATCAGTTTTTTATTTTATTTTCTATTTTAATTTTACCCCCCAAGCACACAATATATTGTACTATAAATATATTTCCCTTACCACACTTTTCACTTTCCTACAGATCTTTTTTTTTTTTTTTTTTATTGTTAAATTTCCAAATGATGTTTAGGTGAAGTGCTTAAAAACAAACATAGGAAATGTACCATATGAGAATAGACAGCTTTTTATTTGTGATTGAAGATCTCTTTGGTCGACGCTTGCAAGTAGTGACTTTTTCTTTCGATTCTGATTTTATTTGAATTTCTTTCTAAATTCACAGCTTGTTTTCTTCATTGTGTATGTGATGCACAGATAGAAAAAAAAAAAGTGTTCTATGCTTCTTTTACAGTTGATATTTTATACTGGTGATGTTTCATTCATTTTCATCAAGGGCTACGAAAAACCATGCCAGAAGCAATTGGTCACAGCTCAAAGTGTGATTCGGTACCAAGAGAAACGTCTCTTCTGTTGTACGTGATCAGTTTTACACCCATTCCACCAAATGCTCATGCATTATTCATTATTTTATCACTTTTTGAGTTCATCACTTACCACGGTCATACTAGAGAAGCATTCCCAAACGCTTTCTTGATGGATATAAAACCTGACGTGATATTTGTAAACTCAACCCGTGTGATTCAGTGTTTAAGTGGGGTTTGGAAATGTCACACCATTTTGTAAATCCTGCAGTGTTGTTGTAGTAAGTTAGATTTGAAGACACCGAAGCAAATCATGGCCATTGAGCACTTAATAATCTAATATATCTTACTCTAAAGTGTTCAAATGGATCGCGACAGTTGTCACGCCACAACAGCTTGAGGCTGTCTACACTAGACGCGGCAAAGCGACCGTTTGCAAATCCATTTGTTCTTCGTGTCAGAAGTTGCGCAAGCACTTGAACTATGTCTGTAACAAAGTCCGTTGATAAGGGAAGAAGTAGGCAGGAACTGGCGTACGATCAACGTTAAGTTTAACAACGAAGAAAAGTAAAGCGGCAGCCCCTCATGGACAACTACCACATATAAACATAATAAAACACAATATAATTAGTCAAGGCCTGGTCCTCTGTCGTCACTCCTTCTTTTATCCTTCCGTGAGACTTCAGGTGACGTTCATTAGCACTCGCGCCACCGGCCTCGCTCCGTTCCCACAGCTCTCGGCCCCGCCCTGCTTGCCACAACGTCAGAAATAAAAGCGGGCACCAGTTTACTGTCGGGAATTTTCTTGTCGCTCCGCATCCAGTGTAGACAGCATCACTTTTTATAATGGGTTATATTTGCTTCTGTCGCGTTGCACCGCTCGCATCTGGTGTTAGTTCACTGCGACTGTCGAAATTA
Organism: Phoxinus phoxinus; assembly: GCF_949152265.1. Classification (NCBI taxonomy): domain Eukaryota; kingdom Metazoa; phylum Chordata; class Actinopteri; order Cypriniformes; family Leuciscidae; genus Phoxinus; species Phoxinus phoxinus. The sequence continues at coordinate 40,139,428 of NC_136880.1, read as the reverse complement.
TGGCTCTGCTCACTATGAGAATGTGTTGCTTTGTTGTATCTGCGGTTCGAAGGTCTTCGATTGTGAGAAGGGCATGTTATTCGGCATAGCTTTGATTGTTCTTCATGCATTTTTCTTTTTTTGTGCCACAAGGCAAATGCCTAGAAACGCTTCGAGCCGCAGCTACACATATCTATATAAATGTGCCAGTTTTGACGTTCCCTCGAGAACCTCTACCTCTGTGAACCGTGTGATGTTTTTTGGGGCATTTTAGGATTGGTAGTCACGTGACAAGCACACTTCTTTTGTCAGTAGGGCACAGTCGACGAGGTTTGGAGGCAAAACTTAGTTCAATTATTGGATCTTGCCAATGACCTGCATGTATTTTGTATGCTTCGTACATTGAACACAGCAGTAAATCAAAACCTTCCTCAGGTCAAATATTCTCCATTGGCCAACTTCCTAATTGTCCAGCGAGTGGTAAACTGAAAATAGTATCCGTCCCGCCGTTGGCAAGAGAAATGTTCGCTTGCGGCTCTCTATTTCGGTTCTGAAGTGGAGGTGAATGAACATATCAGTAATGAAGGCTTTGGCTGTTCTCAAAGGCATCAATACAGAAACGCAGATGCATTGCAAACATGCCGTCTTGTTGAAACTGCATTGCTTTGGCAGTAGCAACACTCAGTACTCAAGAGGGCGCTAGAGTTTCCATCAAATGTCTGTGCCATTAAACCAGATGTTAGTATTCCTGAAAAGGAAATTTGGCTGTAGAAGTTGCTATTGTTCGAACTTTCGAAATTCTCAGTATTCGCTTCATTTCAGAGACTCAAAAATTAATCTTCCGCATTCCTGTAAGAGCGTTCTCTAGTGTGTAGGCCTAAAGATGAACCCATGATGGTTGCAATATGATTCAATGATTCATTGTGATGGAATGAACATATGAATCTTTTCGGATGCTGACATTGAGTCCGATTTGCTGCCCCATTGCAGACAAGACAGTTACGCTTATTTCCATGTAAGCATGTTTACTGGTATGGTTAGATGCATCTGTGTGATGGATGGTCAAATGGTTGAAGTTCTGACCCATTCAAATTTGATTTCATCCTCTGTTCTTTTATTGTAACATTACCTGAAAGCTGTTATGTCCAGGACCACTTTAATATTTTCTCTTTTTTTTATTATTATTATGACAGGAAGATCATGTACATTTTATTTGGGTTTTCTCTCTCATTCATTCTCTGCTTCTTTTTGCCCTTTTATTTTGTAATTATACCAAATGTAAATGTTGTATAATATTGTGCGTGCCAATCCCCTTCTCTGAGACTGACTCGTAACAAGTGCCAATTGTTGTCCAAATCACATGCGGGCCGTGAAATTAGACGCGGTCTCGTTTTAAAAATGAGTAAAACACTAAATAAGAGAGTAAACGGATTTACTTTGTATTTAAGTTAGAAGATAAACTGCTGTTTTTTTCTCTTCTTTTATTTTTATTTTTAGGAATTGTAACTATTAAAGCATGTGCTCTTTGTCCAGGTGGGAGTTTTGGGCTCAGACAAACATCGAAATCCTCGAGACGAGGAAACATAGTGGACATTTATTTTACGACATTCTCGCCATATTTTTTTTTTGTTTTGTTTTGTTTTTAATTGTATTTGTTTCATTTCAACCACTGTTGCCTGAACCTCATTCAAACATGGAAATGATTTTCATAACCGCCTTCTAAAAAAAGAAAAATTATAAAGTATCTGTTTTAAATTTAAATAAATTTGTTCCTATACTTGCTGATTGTCTTGTAACTTGTTTTCTTTGCAGTGCCTGCAATGGTTCATGAAGTGTTAAAAATATGCACATTGCTGCTTTTCAAAATGTTTGAATTTTGTAATGTTACATTATAAATTCAGCACAGAAGTTTATTATGGCCTTTATTTTAAATTGTTTGCCAAATGTGGTTGTGTTTTTTGTCCAGAAGGGGCACAGAAAAATTCCCTACCAGAGGTATATATGTTATAAAACATATAAACTTAAACTTATGAACATACATTCATCAACTCACACATTAGTTGTGGTAAACGGAAACTCAAGCATGTTCACTTGATCTCTGAGAACCAATGAGGTTCATTCTTGTGTCACGCTATTTTTTTACAGTCTATGCTTACGCAGCACAGGGCGAGTAATTGATGACAGAATTTTCATTTTTGGGTGAACTATCCCTTTAATAACACCTTGTAGGGGGAATTACATGCATTTACAATTGTTTTAAACAGTAGTGTAACTCGATATATGCATAGCGTTTGTAGAAATGCTGAAAATAAATTCAATGGCGAAAATGTAACCCCATGATACCCAGCCAAAAATGCATTATATATATATATACAGTTGAAACTCGAAAAAGCTTATGAAAACCCTTTCACAATATGAAGTGGGGTTTGGGGTTTTCATAAGCTGTAAGCCTATAATCATCAAAATTATAACAAATAAAGGCTTGAAATATCTCACTTTGCATGTAATGAATCTATATATATTAGTAATATATATATATTATATATATATATATATATATATAATAACTATATATATTATAATATATTAGTTTCACCTTTTAAGTTGAATTACTGAAATAAATCATATTTCATTATCATATTTTGTATGCATATTATTATATTATAAATCACAGGATGGCGTCTTTAATACTCCAGTAATATGTCTGGCCTTAGTGATATTAATAAATAAAATGTTCACTAAAGTGGAAATGGTCCCATGGGTGCAGTTGCCTGTATAACAGGTTGGAGTCGCTGTGCATTGACCGGGAACAAAAGCAGCGCAATTCCAAGACCTTCCACCGACAGACACTTCCGGTGTTACTGTTATTTCATCCATTTGACATCTTAAAATGGGCCTACTGAGCGCCACCTTAAATCCCGCATGCGAACGCACCAAGGTACAAATCCTACTACGATAAAGGCTTATCTTATGAATATTAATGACGCGACACGACGTACGCCTGGTAGGCCTGTCAGATTGGCTGGAAAGCGAACGCTTGAATTTATTATTTAAATTTGAATAGTGCCAAACAGTTCTCGTTATAAAATGTGCTCTAGATGTAGAAAAAAAAGGCCTCAGGACAATTAATGATTAAAAATTGATTTGACAAATCTTCCAAGTACACCTTCCTAAAATAAACAATACTACAAATATGAATCATTTAATTGAAGGACATTGTATTACATTTACAGTTACTGTAAAACCCCACGTCCCTGCATACTTGTATTTTTCTGACAAAAATAAAACAAAGTAGTGCCAAAAAATAAACTTTTCGCAATACTGGATTTAGTTTTTGTATCGGAGACCCAGCAGCGAGCCAGACCGCTCATTGAATATTAATTAGGTGATGTAAACATACGCTCCCGGAAGGTTACCAGGCAACGTGAGCACGGAGCGATTAATATTCATGAGGAAAGCCTTCGCCGTAGTAGAATCCGTTGTTTGGCGTCTTGCATCACGAGTCCGTACATACGAGTCCAGAAGCGGCGGAAGAGGCATGATTTTTCGAACACAGGCTATTATTTCACCGCGTATAGACAAAAATACGCAAGACTAGTTTACACACGACGAGTTTTAGACGCTTTTACCTCATTTTCAAACGCATTCTGCTCACTTTCTGCAATATAGACGCATCTGTTAGCTTTAGCCAGTTAGCTTGTTGCTGGATATTGGGCAAGTATGATCAGCCTGGCAGTGGATTAATCGCTGAGATTGGCCTATTCCAAAAGAAGATTCATTTTTCGTATGTGAAACCGCAATGTCACAAACTTTAGTAAAGATAATCTTCTGTTTTTGTTATTCTAAAGGCAAAGCCGTCTGAAGTTGATGTAGGTTTTGCAGTGCTGAACAAAAATCCAGGAAAACTGGAGATCATAGCCAGGAAATCTGTTCAGGAGACCAGACTAAAGACCTTTCTACCTTCAAACTGATCAGTTTTAGAGCTAATCGAGACCGAACAAAGAGAACATCAATCCAAAGCTTTTTCCATATCATCTACAGAGAAAGAATAAAGCACAAAAACAGGCTGATATGATGTTTCCACAAGCCAGGCACTCGGTAAGTGTTTCATTCTCCTTTATTCATGCTCATTGTCACACAGCAGGTGTTATGGACATTGTTATGAACCATTTTATTTGTTTGTATATGGTACTTTAATGTTTTTGTAGACATGAACCCTGATTATACCGTGTTTTGGGCATGGACCATGGTATTACCATGCTGCCCAATGCACAAAGGTGCGTTTTTTATATATATATTTTTATATGTAACGTTGTTACATGTTTTTTTTTCTTCTCGTATGTCCACTTATAGAAAATGTAAGTTCTTTAAGGAGCTACTAAGTCCACATAGTGTGTACACTATTGTCCACTATTGTGCCAGTGTGAGTTTTAAAGATGGCCAGTTTCTCATTGTCTAGTCCTCACTAGTGTTGTTCACTTCAGTCTGTATCCTTCCTCCTACAAAAACTGGATCTTCTTGTTTTTAGTAAAAGTGATGAACATTGTTGTCATTGAAACACGTACATAAAGCATATTGTTTTGGAAGCATTGTCAAAATGAGTCTCAGAACGCAAAGATTAGGCCTAACTAATGTTTATCAATGCAGTGTTGTTCTTTCCAGTAATATGAATATATACAAGATTTTTTCACCTGGATTACCAGAGACATTTTAGAAGACGTCTTTGTGTATTTTTGCCGTGCTAAATGGATGGATAGATCGCAGTGGCTTCTTAATGTGTTTTGTTTCTTGATCTTTGGCAGGTTTCTTTCACAGTTTGGCCTATATCTCTTGATTCAGATGTCAGGTTTCCAGGTCGCATGTCTAAATGAAAGCATTTCTGAATGTATTCTGGTTCAGGTAGGGTTGGAGATGCTTGTTTGCACACCAGTTGCCTGGTTCCCTCCCTGTAGAGGCTTAATTGTGTCGTTTCCATGAATTGTTCCTGTGCACACAGTGGGCAGCTTGTGTTAATGAGTCCCCAGTCATTATTTTGTTTGCACTCAAGCCTAATTGCCTTTTCCCCCGTGCACACAGGCATATGTGAACACACAAACACGAGGACGCTAAATGAAAACCCCACAAGTGGATGGATTTGGAGGTTTCTTTAATTGAGGCCTTTTTGCTAATTCAGAGAATAGAATTAAGGAGAACATTTCAGTCTTCGGCGAACTTGAGATGTCTGTGAGAAAGTGAACGAGACGTTCTGACACATGAACCGATTGCAGTTTGAGCCTCAGTCAGCAGTGTCCGTAAAACGATTCCTTCGTCCTGTATTTCATATTTTATTTTAAACCATGTTAATGGTGGTGGTGTTGACGTATAATGTAGTTCTCTGCCTTTCAGTTATGAAGCAACACTTAAAACCTTAAAGGAATGAGGCTGCGTTTTTACACGACAACGATGTTCTAAATACGGAAACGTTTTTTCTTTTCCGCATACAACGTTGTCAATATGATCCCTGTTCACACAGATCCGTGAAAACAACTAAAAACGTTGTATTGCTCATGCCAGGCCAGTAGTTGGCGAAGTCACATTGTAAAGAGAAGCTACGTGCCTATAGACTAATAAACACATAATATGCATCCGCATGAAGTCATAATTTTCACAAATTAGCATTTTTGTGGTTTACACAACGCTATCGTTCACAAATGCTTATACTTTGAAATCATATTTTAAAAGCTTGCATATTCAGGCCCCCAAAAACGCTGTTGTTGTGTAAATGAACGGCCAAAACGTATAAAGTTTTTAGTTGAAAACGGTGTTGTGTAAACGCCAATGGAATTCCTTTATATTTTGAAACTAGTCCTAATAAGATCAAACAATAACCTTTTTTTATTTTTTTTATTATATATACATAATTAAATTCTCAAATGTAGAAATCATCTATTTCAGAAATGTCCATGTTTATTTAATAAATATTAATATAGCTGCATAAATAATGTCAGTTCATCAAATTCCAGTTTAATCCCATTAGGACTTATTTCCAAAGTATGGCAGCATTTCTTTAAAGATTTTGTTGTTGTTGTTGACGAGGTTCTAGTGTCTTAAAATAACAGATTAATACATCAACAGCGAAAACTGACCACTGTAAAGATGTTATTTTGACGTCTTACTGCTGCTGATGAATTCTTAAGTACACTGACCAAACTTTGGTCTTAAACCTCTGAAATTTCAGCAGAAGTGGGAATCAGGCGGAGATTAACTGCAGGATCCCAAATCTTGGATTAGGAGTTACAGCTGACTGCTCCGTTTAATCTTAGCCTCAAAGATTTACTGTGTTCTTTGGAATTCAGGATCTTTGGGATCAGTTTGACTTATCAAACCTCTGAAGTTACTTATCGACTTATGGTCGACAGATTTGATAATTGTTTCGGGACAAATCCTGAGTTAGGAATTATTTGACAGGGGAATGATATTTTGCTGCAGACGGTGAAACTTGTGCGCACAGTCAGGATTGAGAAAGATCTTCTTCTTTTTTTAAATAGAAAACACTTAATTCTAAATGAAGTATGTGTGACACTGTTTCTCTTAATCCAATTGTTGGTTCTTTTCAGCTTGTTTGTGGTAATAAGTCAGGCCCGGTGGATTATGGTTAAGGATTACAGCTTCAGCTTTGTTTGGTGACCATAAGCAGCTATTCGTCAGGTTGCGATGACCATCCTCTTCCTCTCTCCACCTGAACTCTTGAACTCTGTGCTCAGTGAAGATAATGGACAATACCAAACTCCTTTTCTCCGAGCAGCCGTCTTGTGCTGCTGAGATAACACACTGATCTTTTAAGGGTCTTGTGTTGATATCATTGTTTCGGTCGTAGGAAAATTAGGACTTTTTTTTCTCATAAAGTAAAAAAGTGAAGCACATTTCCGGGGTTCTCGAACCAGAAGTCATCATAGTTGGGTCATTTTTTATGGTGGTAAACTGGTGGTGCTCCAATAGCAAAAGGAAAAAAGTCCATGGAAGCATTTCTACAACCTTTCAAAAGAGGAACAAATAACCAGATTGATATGTCAGAAATAGAGAGGGGAATTCGTATTAGAAACACCCTTGCGGTTAGGGTCGGGATGTCCCATTTCCAAAGTTTCAGTAGTCTGAACTGTTTAATTAAATACTTTAATACCACAAATCCAATATACTGTTACACATACGATACGACTCATCTCCCAACTGCTCACTTAAGACATGACCTACGGTGTCTAAGCCAATACTAACCATTTTGACAAATTTTTCTGTGTGTATTTGACCTTTTAGGCACAAACTCAACGCCCAAAGTTTACTTTGCTTCTCCGTGTTTCTCTCCATCTCAGAAAGACGCTTGGGGAACAGTATCACTTTCCCTTTTTTGATAACTTTTTATAATCAAGCACATTCTGCAGTTTAGCGGCTGTAGACTGTATTTTACGAACAATCACTAATCTAGCTGGTTTTGTTTGAATGTTAAGTTTGGGCTTTTAGAAAGCGCACCACTGTGAAATCGCACAGCTCTAGTTTTTTCTCTCTGTCATTGCTATAGAGTTACTGTTGTTGCAATGTCTCGCAAAGAGGTTACACATTTATTGTCCTTTTCAGACACCTGGTAGAACTGCCAGAAAGCAATCAAACTATATAAAGTTATTATCGGCCCATAACTGACCAATCAGAGCACCATTAAGTGTGGTTGCTGAGGTGTTTTGGGTGGTTGCTGTGTAAATCGTAAGTTCAGTCTCTTAGAAACATAATAACACATCTCTCTTCAACAAGCCGAGCAATTGTAGTAAAAAAAAAAAAAAAAAAAAGTTGCGTGCCAAAGTTAATTAGCCTACTTAGTGTTTGGGTTTGTTCAAGTCTCTAACCCTCAGTATGAGCAATAATAATAGTAATGCTTGACTTGGCAAACACTTAAAGGATTTTACAGTCTGATGATGCCATGGAGAACCTTCTTAACTTCCACAAAGAAGCATCTAGTGCTTTAGAAAACCACCCAAAATACCAGTGCTTAAGCAAAACAAGAAGCCAAAATGTTGATCTGAAGAACCTGCAATGAAAACATCAAGAACTTTACAGATCTCCATATAACAGCTCAACGATAAACGGCTATTTTTAGCACTCCACACATCACCGTTCATGTGATGATTCATCAGGAAATTCGAAGAAACACTGTTGTAGGTCAGTTGGCATTTTCTGGGAAAATTTTTTTATGCTCATTCTCAGCTCATGATTTCACACAGCATGATTGTTACCTTCCACTTTTGAATTCTGTTAGAAACCCACTAATCAGCTGTGAACGTTTAGCAGGAATGAGTGTGTGAGACGTGTGTGTGTGTGTGTGTACAGGAGCAGGTGCACGAGAGATGCATGTGTGGGTCTTATGCAGTCAGATATCAGTCACATGATCTCGTTCTCTCTCATCACTTATCTTTGTTTATGTACATGGTGGTGTTTGCTAAGGCAAGCATAACTGCTAGTATTGCTTATGCATGAGTTAATGATTGAAACTACTGCATGATGGGGGGGGGGGTGAATTGTGTTTTTTGTCAAAAAAATGTGATTGCAAATTAAAATGCTTGTGACTATATAGTAACAATAATGAACATTATCATTACATAAAAATATTACACAAATGAAGAAATTTTTCTATTGTAGTATTTCACTTGTAAAATAACTAAATCAGTCAAAATAAAATCACTTTTTACTGTAAAATTACAAAACAATTTTTTTATACTACTAATATTTAATTCTCTCTGAAACATGCAGTGAATGTTTTTATTTAATTAAATAATTTTAATTGATTTAAATCGCAGCCTTCACGTTTTGGCAATCACACCAAGTTTGACAATCACATATTCCAATTTCAGTTTTATCTTGATTAGTTGTGCTTCCCTAATTTAAACAAACTTTTGGCCTATAGCTCACCTAGCGCTGTTTATTATACACACATAAATGTTTCTTCAAATCATGCTTTAGATAAGAGGTTGGGTGTTATGGTTAGGTTTATGTTTATGATTTCTCATGAGACAGTGTTGCAATATCATAGGAATTTTATGGCCTTTTCTGACTTGGGCCAGTACGTACGTAGTAGCATAGAAACTGCATAGCATCCGCCAATCATGCAGAAAACCTTAGCAACCACATAGAAGCACCCTGTCAACCACACTGTAACAATCACATGGCAATGTTCCATCAACCACTCAAAACACCTTAACAGCTGCATAACACTTTCTTCAGAGAATCTAGTTTTAAATGTTTTTTTCTTTCTGTGTTTCTGCTGAGTATGAGACTCTTTCTCTCTCTCACACACACACACACACACACACACACACACACACACACACACACACACACACACACACACACACACACACACACACACACAGAGTAGTCTGGGTTCATTATGTGTGTATTGTGTTGTGAGGGTGGACAGGGGTCTGGAAGACATTATTAAGGACAACTGAATTAACAAGACCCCCCTCTCAGTACAACACCCCCAACAGAGAGAGAGGTTAATCCCCCCGGCGCACACACTGGCACACACGCTTTCATAATCACACACACACACACACACACACACTCTCTCTCTCGGCTGTTAACTGTGTGTGTGCACAACCACCGCCACCACACCCCGCTGCTGCTGCTGCTGCTAATGTGTTTGTGAACCACTGAAAGATCAGTCATACTGTGAAAACACACATACACACACACACACACACATATATATATATATATATATACGCTTGCACACATGAGCTGGGTGTAATTGCGAGACTGTTTTTTTCTGCGGCACGCTCAACTCCCCCTCAAAACATCTCACTTCCTGTGCTACTAACACACACCAGCCGCAATTTTGGAGACAAAAAAAGCAGATAAGACCCTGAGGCTCTAAGTGTGTGTGTGTGCGCGTGCGTGCGCAAAGCAGATGTCTGGGTCACTCAGGCCATAGTCCCTCATTAGCATCACAAAGGGGGCAACAGCAGAGCCTTTAGCCCCGACAGCCGCCAGAGGAGAGAGAGGTTTTTTTTTAGTTTTTGTATTATTCTAGATATTTAATTTTTTTACTACAAATGTTATTTTTTTCTTTTTTATTCTAGCTTACACACACACACACACACACACACACGTGTGTGTGTGTGTGTGTGTGTGTGTGTGCAGTTTCATTCTAGAGGTTTAATTTTTTTTTAGCTTGTTTGTCTGCTTTTTTGTTTTTTTTGTATTGGTTGCTTTGGCAATAAAACATTTTTTTCTGTTTTATTCTAGATATTTTATTTTATCTTTAATTTTGAATTTTAATTAAAATTGTTAGGCTTTTTTTTGTATTTGTTTTATTATAAAGGCTTTATTTTATATAGTTCTGTTTTATTCTAGAAGCTTTACTTTTTTTATATATATATATATATACACACACACACACACACACACACACACACGTCACAATGCTAAGGTGCACACTCTATAAGACTCCAGTTTGTCACCGTTGATGTGTTTTACTCCGCAAGAAGTCGCAGATCTCGTGGTGTGCACATTGAGACGTGCTTCAACTAGCCTAGTCGCAGGTGCTATGAAACATTTTTTTTCAAGAGAGCAAAAGAATGCAAGAGCAGAGCATTGTGAAGCATGAGCAAAACATCACACTTACCGTATCCTGCTAGCACATTTTTCTTATTTACCCTGTTCTGTGCAAATTGGTACCTAAGCGTGTTGTGTGCACCAACACAACAGAAACCGGAGTCGTTAAGTATGTGCAGGGCGACGACCTTCTGTCCCGTAGCGTGTGTGAGGCTTAAGGTGTTCTGACTGGTGTGTCAATAGTGTCATGCCAATAAAGCACATTTAAACTGAGAATGATGCTGGACCTCACAGTGAACGAGGAGGAGGTTCAGGGGTCACAGGTGATGCTGCTGTTTCTCTTCCTCTAATTGATTTCTATTAGCAGCCATAGACTAGTGACTAGAGGGATTTACTGAAACACACACATGTCTCTAATCTCCCTGGAGACACTATCATCCACAGGAGGAGAGACGTGTGTGTGTGAGAGATGTTTTGTTCTGCCTGTAGATTCCTCCTCTGGGGGCCAATTGTATATAAACACACACACACACACACACTTGTCCATCAATTTCTGTGTGCATCTGTCTGCTTTCAAACGACTGTGTGACCATAAAGCACGCCGAGCACAGAAACATATCCAGTTTCTCTGTTTCTAAGGTGTGATGGTTTGTGTTGTTCCTGTCTGTCTGGTCTTAAAGGTCACAAGTGTAGTGACCCCTAGTAAAGCAGGGCAGAGGTGAAAAGCCAATGGTCCTTCTATTCTGTGTGTGTGTGTGTGTGCGAAGCTTTAATTTCAGCCTGACCTGAGCCGCTCACCTCAGATACGAGATATATAATCACTGTCTCAGTTGTGGCGTTTAGGAGAATTGTTTTAACCTGTTTGCACTTTGCAGTAATGAAATGTTATTGAGAAGGGACACCACAATCTGAATATGATCAAAAGAGTTGTTATCAAGGCTGGGTTGGGGTTTGCTTTTTGTCTGTGGTCATAACTCTTGTTTTATGCTTGTTTTATGCAGCTGTTGTTTATTTTGGCATCAGTTCAGTCTTAAAATTAGCTTGATAACTGGAAAAGAAGAGTTGTAGCAGTTGAATTGTGGTTCAATGTGTTAACCTACTTCTTCCTAGCTAATGCCTAGCTTGTTCATCATCAGTCACTGTCGAATCTAATCTCTCATCTATTGCTTTTGTTTTTCAGGCTTCGTCTCAATCAGCACAGCCGCTCAAATTCACCACATCAGACTCTTGTGATCGCATCAAAGACGAGTTTCAGTTCCTGCAGGCACAATATCACAGGTATACAAACACTCGTGCACCGCGGTTTATTTTTCAATGAAATACTTAATACTTTTATTTAGCAGGGATGTCTTAAATTGAACAAAAGTGGCAAAGACATTTATAATGCTTCTAAAGATTATATTTAAAATAAATGCTCTTCATCAAAGAATCCTGAAACAAATGTATCATAGTTTCTACAAAAACATTAAGCAGCAGCACAACTGTTTTCATTCAACATTGAAAATAATAAATGTTTCTTGAGAAGCAAATTAGAATATTTTCTGAAGGATCATGTGACACTGAAGACTGGATTAATGATGCCGTGTTTACTCCGAATGAGGAGTAAATCACATGTTAAAATATATGAAAAATAGAAAACTAATTTTAAAATGCAATAATATTTCACAAAATGTACTGTATTTTAAGATGCAATAAATGCAGCCTTGGTGATATTTTGAATGGCAGTATAACCAGATACAGCTTTACAGGCACATACCAAAGCTTTCAAATAGGCATGCTCGATTATGGGAAAAATCATAATCACAATTATTTTTGGTCAGTATTGAAATCACAATTATTTCACATGACTTTGGGAACGTGTTGCATTTATTAAAAATACACCTTTCAAATTTCGAAATTTGAACATTTATTGTACTTTTTGAATTATAAATAAATAATATATCAGATAGGCTAATACTTAAGTATTTTAATAATTCCCGCAGGTCTACCACTTATAATGCGGGAAATTCCCCCGCAAACTTTGATTCGCAAGTAGATTGTATGAGTAGCCTAAATTAATCCACAGAGATTATAAAATCAAATCAATAATTGTAAAACTTTCTCCAAGACGCAATTTCACAAACCGCGTGAGTGTTCAGCGGTCCCGTGTCTTCTCTCTCTCTCGGTCTCTTAAAATGGGTTGGACAAGGCAAGTGTCGAAACTACACTCTCGCGTTTAGGAGTCGGACATGACGGAATTGACACTTGCACAATCGGGCCAGCATTGCATCGTAACTAAAGTTGATCATTTTCACTTTTTTACATCTTAGCAGTTTAAACATTCAAGTTGAGAGAGGTTACGGCTTCGGGAGGGGCGGATGTGCGCGTGTCATTAAGAACACAAGACAAAATAAGAGTGTTCTTGCACAACAGAACATGGCAAAATAATCGTTTTTACTCAATTGTACAATTTTGGTGGTCGTTGGGAGCCGAAATCGAAATTCAATTACCATATTTTCCAGACTATAAATCGCTCCGGAGTATAAGTCGCATCAGTCAAAAAATGCGTCATGAAGAGGAAAAAAACATATATAAGTCGCACTGGACTATAAGTCGCATTTATTTAGAAATTTATTTCACAAAATCCAAGACCAAGAACAGACATTTAATCTGGAAAGGCAAGTTATTCAGCAACACAATAGCACACAGAACAACAGCTGAATAGGTGTCCGGTGTGTTAACGTAACACATTAACAGTTATTCAGCGACACAATAGCATAAAGAACATATACCTGGGAGGCTGAATAGACTAAATTAACATTAGCCAGCGAGTCCAACAAGTTACCGGTAAGCAAGTTCACCAAGCTCCCGATCTCATTCCACAACACTGAATACATTGAGTTCTTCCTCAGTGTCGCTTCTGAACAACTCCGCTAACTAGAGCGCCCTCTCGCGGCTGTAGACGGTAATGTTTTCTCTTGGTTCATGTCAGTCAGTATGAATTAATTTTGATATATAAGTCGCACCTGACTATAAGTCGCAGGACCAGCCAAACTATGAAAAAAAAGTGTGACTTATAGTCCGGAAAATACGGTAATTGCACAGCCCTACTTTCAAATACACAAAACTAGTTTAACTGTTAGTTAAAGCACATTCAACACAACCCTGAGAAGCACGGGCATGTTATCTCCTCCTCACTTTCACTCTACACACTAAAAACACCCTGCCCGAGTGAATTCCTCTCTGTGTCGGTCAAATGGTGTGAACGCGACCCCTCATGGAAAAGCTTCCTGTCATCATCTGTCAGCACCAGAGATACGAGCGATCATGGAGGGCATCCGGCCATCATCACACATCAGACAAACCGCGGACAGAGGAAGGAAGAGGGAAATGGAGAAGGATAAACAAACGAGTGTGCTGATGTCTTTCAGATCTGCCAGACGACACTGCGGCGCTTTAGATTTCCACACTGAATATTCTCTCTCGGTGTGAAAGAGCCATAACTCATAAAACAAATCACGGCCGCTTCACCTTACAGCGTCACGTCACCGAGTGTTTACCCAAGTACACACACTGAATGATGCTGGTTAATGAGTAATTATTCTGTGGAGCTGCTTGGGATTACGTTGTTGTTATTATTATTATTGCTTTTAGTGATTAAAGACCTCATAAAATGGTTTGACAAATGCAATTTTCTTTCCTGTGTTGATTTTAGGGCGTTGTGATGGGGTATAAAAAAAAAGAAGTAATTTGTCTCAACTTGTCAATAGTCTTTAGTTTACATCACAGTCATAAACCATGATTTACTACTTGCTTTTAGTCGGTGGCAAGTGATGTTGGGGGAAGGACATTCTCATGCTAGAGTGCGTTTGTAAATTTTTATATCCAAAATTTGTACCACAAACACTTTTTTCCCGGCAGAGAATGATTGTAAATTTTAAATGCATTTACATAATGTTTATTTTGTCAACGTTTAGGGGGTGTATTAGCATATAGATGACGTCCAAAGCTTGTAGATATCCACTTATGTCAGTTTTTAGTCAGTCAGTAAAATCAGAAATGTTTGTTTAGCAGCAAATCAGCATATATTAATTATTTCTGAAGGATCATGTGACACTGAAGACTGGAGTAATGATGCTGAAAACTCAGCTTTGCATCACAGGAATAAATTGCATTTCAAAATATATTCCCATAGAAAACACTTATTTTTAATTGTATTAATATTTCACAATATTTTTCTTCAAATTAACGCAGCCTTGATGAGCAGAATAAACTTCTTTGAAAAACTTTTACAAATCTTACTGACCCCCCAACCGTGTGAATGGTAGTGTTTGTGTGTGTAGCACAGACAATTTAACGTAAAGCATTACCAAAGCCATGAAGTATTATATAAAGGACAGAATCATACATTCATAATTACATTCTTCTAAATGCATGGCCAGCCAATCACAAGTCTCCATCAGACTGTCCAGACAGGAAACTTGTTGTCATGGTGATAGAATGTTGCAGAATTCTCTCGTTTTTTTGTGTGTTTTTTTTGCTTCGAGAGTGAAAGAGAGAAAATGAGGTAAAGTGCAGCTGACAGCCTCAATGAGTGTGTGTGTGTGTGTGTGTGTGTGTGTGTGTGTTTTAGGGTGAAATGCAAATATTTAAGCTGTCATACACGCAGACTGTGTCATTCAGACCATGAGAACTTCTCCATCTTGTCCATCACTTAAAGAGGCATCATGTCGTTTTCCCTCCTAGTACACATTTTTGTAAGAAATGAATAGTACATCTCATGCTGCCGTGTATTTTGCTCTTTCTGTCCTAGTCTGAAGATGGAATGTGATAAACTGGCGAGTGAGAAATCTGAAATGCAGCGTCATTACATAATGGTGAGTAAAGCACGAATGTTAAATGTTTTATCAGACCTACAGTTATACTCGGATTATGCTATTATCCAGCATACTGTTTCTTTCTTTAGTCTCTTATTTAGTTCTTATATGCACATTTCTTACATTCCCTTCCCTTTTTTTGTGTAATTGTTTGGCTTAGTTTTGCAATTTTTTTCCATTGCCTTATTCATTTAATTTAGTCTTTTTCTTTTGTGTGTAACCCTGTGGGCGTCCGCTGTAATTCACACACAAGCGTCTCATTGATCAGTTGTATCACGGGTCGTAAGTGTGCACAAGCGTATTGACGTCTTCGTGACGGATCAATGTTGAATGTGTGTCAGTAACAGCTGTGTCTGAGAGCGGGACCGCAGAGATCTGAGTGATCTGCTGCTTTAGCCCAGAGCTAAGCTTCTAGCACAGACTAAACCACAGTTTCAGGAGAAATACTAGATAAAGATCTTTAATGAATATAAAGATTTTGACTGTCAATGCTCCACTGTGTGTTTTGCTCTCCTCTCTCCACACTCTTTTGTAATGCCTCTTTGAGACACTGTAGAGGGTGAATGTTTTTTTGTTTTGTTTTTTACATTTTAAGATGTCCCAATTTACCCTACAAAATGGGAATCACTAAATGTGCATAAGTCCAGATATTACATGTTCATATGTATCTGTAAATGTAAATACCCGCTCTGTTCCTCTTTCCCGTTCCCGTTCTGACTGCAGTACTATGAGATGTCATATGGACTCAACATTGAAATGCACAAACAGGTGAGAATATGAATTTTGTGTCAGAATCTGCACTTTTTGCTTTTTTTTCTACATTAACATAGTTGTCAAAATATTGAATAAATATGACAGAAGAAATGTAGCTCTTTAGATTGAAGGTTGTGCAAAATCTGCATAGTTTCCTTTAAAGTGCAGAAGCCTGCTTGCATGGTTTGTAGCGTCCTAGATTCAGTAGCAATCTTCCATCAAACACGGTCAGCATACATTATTATGACTGACTGTTGTTCACGTGCGTTTGTGCAACATCAGCAGACTGTAAGCGCATCCCCAGCTACCTTATTAATGGATGTAAACCCATGAGATGTGCTTGTGTTCTGTCCGCAGGCGGAGATTGTGAAGAGATTGAACGGAATCTGTGCTCAGGTGTTGCCCTACCTGTCTCAAGAGGTCAGGCTGTGTGATTTATTTATGACACACTCTCTATAATAACTCTCAGCCTCATTAGTGACATAAATGTGCTGTTGGTTTGTGTCATGTGTTGCTTTCATACACTGAAGAGGGTTTGGTTGGTTTTTGGGTGCTGTGCTTTATCTTACCTGAAGATATAAATGTGTATATGTGTGTTTTTGTGTGTAGCACCAGCAGCAGGTCCTGGGGGCGATTGAGCGAGCCAAACAGGTCACTCCTCCTGAGATGAACTCAATTATTCGGGTAGGAACTTCACACTGTTCAACATGAGTCTTATTATGTAGGGCCGAAAGATTATTGTTAGAGAAAAAAAAAGTATGTATATATATATGTGTATATATACACACACACCAACATTTTGTTTGATGCGATTAATACATGAAGTATATATATATATATATATATATGGGCTGTCAAAAGATTAATCATGATTAATCGCATCCAAAATAAAAGTTTGTGTTTACATAATATATGTGTGTGTACTGTGTATAATTATTTATATATATAAAAACACACTCAATCATGTATATTTTTAAGAAAAATTGTATAATTATTTATATATAAAAACACACTCAATCATGTATATTTTTAAGAAAAATTGTTTATTTATATATATGTATATAAATACATTTTTTTTTTTATATATATATAAATGTATATACAGTATATAAATGCAATTATTCCTTAAATATATACATGAATGTGTGTGTATTTATACATAATAATTATACACAGTACACACACATATATTATGTAAACACAAACTTTTATTTTGGATGCGATTAATCACGATTAATCTTTTGACAGCCCTAATATATATATATATATATATATATTTATATATATATATATATATATACCCACACACACATTTTAGAAAATCGAAGGATCCATCATTTTAGCCAATTAGATTCAAACTGTTTAATGCACTAAACACTGTATATGCTTTTTTCCGCACTGAATGAATTATTAATTTTTTTTAATGCAAGTAATAGACCACAATATTATTTTATTTATATTCCATGAACATTTTTTGAGTGATCAAGCAAATCAAATTGTTGAATATTAGGTTCTCGTTTGCACCGATTAATTTGAAATGGACAGTTCGAATAAGCAACACTATTAAAACAACTCTGTATTAGCGCTCTCATACTCGGAAAGGCAAAATAATAGTGAAAATGATGGCAAAATAAAAAGTGCATTACAATTATATTCTTATCAGTAAGTGTTGTACATTCAAAGTTATGTAAAGTAAAAGTGCAGTTAAGTGTAATGTGGCTTTGTCATTAAACTGTGGCTTTGTCATTGTTAATGCACATGCATGTCAACAATAAGAAGGTATTTTGTGATCCATCTTTAACCTCCACGGATGTTTGTTTGTTTGTTGTTTGATGTGATCACAGCAGCAGCTTCAGGTTCACCAGCTCTCTCAGCTTCAGGGTTTGGCGTTACCCATGAACCATCTGCCCCTGGGCTTGACTCAGCCCTCCCTGCCCGCCGTCACCTCCAGCTCTGGCCTCCTGTCGCTGTCCAGCATCCTCGCGTCACACGCGCACATGGCTAAGGAGGACAAGAGCGCTCGCGACGGGGCCGACGGCCACCGCGAGGATGATGCAGACAAATCCGACTAGCCTTCGTAGAGATGGTTTGATTCTGTCTCATGAGTTCTGTAAAGAGGGGCGGAGCTCAGAAAGAGACGAGGAGAGATCGCCGAAACCTTCCTTTTCCTCTCTTCACACCTGTCTCATTGGATTGGGTCTGATTCAATCTATCTCTCTCTCTATCTCTCTCTCTCTATCTCTCTCTATCTCTCTCTCTCTCTTACTACAGCGAATCTTTCCTCTGTAATATTGTTTGATTCTTTTGCTTTTAATTAGTGGTGCTTGCTAAGGTTCTATTACTATCATATTTGGGGTATCATATTAGTGATCTGAACAAACCCCTAACCCTAAGTATTAAACTTCAGCATGTAACATACCTCAAATCGTGTGTCTTGTTGAGGAGAGGTGTATTATTACTGTAAATTACTCTTAATTTTTCCTGGCAGATAGAGCTGCACGATTAATCGTTAATACATCGCAATCTCGATTCCCACACAATCTTATTCCTAAATGACAACAATTCGACAAAAATCACTTTGACAAAATAACACTGGAATATTCAAATCTGCGTTGGTGTTGGGGCGGAGCCAGAGAGAGCAGTTGTCATGTATAGGAATTAAAAAGCTTCACAAACAGTTTTTTTTTTTTTCAGCCACACTGTATCACTAATTCTGTGTTATAAATATTCAGTACTGGGATAACCATTTATAATTCGGATATAGAGCAATTCCCTTTTTGAAAGTAACGCTGCTTTAAATAACGATTGTAACGATTATATTGTTACGCCAGTAGGTGGCGACAAGTGACTGTTAAAAATGTATTTGTCATTGAATCATTGATTCAAGAGATTCGTTTAAAAACTCTGATTCATCCAGTAATAAAAAAAGTGAACTATTATGAGTGAGTCATTGAATCATTCACTCAAACCAATTTTTAAATGATTAATTCTAATTAATGAAACGTTTTTAAATAGACTGCAGGAATATATATTCTGTGAGAACCTCTAGTAAATGCTGTTATTTTATTCAGTTTGTTCAGAATCGTGGGAGAATCGTGATCTCTATTTGAAACAATTTTCTTCTTCTTTTATCCCTAACCGTGCAGCTCTACTGGCAGATGATAAAATGGGTGAAAAATACTTCATAGATATTGACGGAGGAACCCAAACCATATCTAGAGACCTGAATATCATAGAGACTAGGGAGTGCACACTTATGAGTCACCCAAAACGCACCGGCAACGCTCTAGCAACTGCCAAGTAACACCCTAGCAACTGCATAACTGCCCTGGCAACCACCCCATACACATTGTGCAAAAAAAACACGCAGGGCTGCGTTTACCAAAAGCATCGTTAGCCAACTATAGTCATAAGTTTTGTTGAACTCTTTTGGTAAGGACGGAACTTGCGACCATAGTTGCATTTGGAAAACGCACCCCAGAACAACTTAGCAACTGCATAGCAACAACTAAGCAACCAATTAAAACGTCATATCATTTACATAGCAATGCACTAACTACCATTCAGAAACCACAAAGCAACCCCCTGGCAACCACCCATAACACTCTCATAGTGGCACAGAAATAATTGAGAACACCCTAGTAACCAATCAGAATGTTCTAGAATTTGCATAGGAATGCACAAAAAAAAAATCAAAACATTTTAGCAACCACACAGCAACACCCTTGGTAACCAATCAGATCTCTCTAGTAGTGACAGAGCAAAATGCGCAAAACATTCAGAACACCCTAGCAACCACCTGGTAACGGCATAACTGCCCTAGCAACCACCCTGAACAAATGTTGCACAAACAACCACTCAGAACAACTTAACCACAAAGCAATGGCCTAGCAACCAATTAAATCTAGCATTTGCGAAGGCAATGTGCAAGCAACCAATCAGAACACTCTGGCAGTGGCATAGCAACATGCTCAAAGCATTTAGAACACCCTAGCAACTGCACAACTGCCCCGGTAAACGCCCCAAACACATATGCTCAAACAGCTACTCAGAACAACTTGTCAATTACATAGCAACAGCCTAGCAACTAATCAAAACGTGCCCTAGTAGTTGCATAGCAATTCATTAACTATTCAGAACAATATAGCAACCACAGAGCAGCACCCTGGCAACCACACAGAACACTCTAGTAGTGACATAGCAACATGCTAAAAATATTCAGAAAACCTTAGCAACCACCCAGAATGGCCTAGCAAGCACCTAGTAACACCCTAGCAACTGCACAACTGCCCTGGCAACCACCTCAAATACAATGCAATGTGCAAACAACAACTCAGAAAAACTAAGCAGCCGCATATCAACGGTCGAGCATTTGCATAGCAATGCACTTACAAAAAACATTTAGAACACCCTAGAAACCATAGCAACGCCTTGGCAACCACCTGGAATGGCCTAGCATCTGATTCTGATGCGTTCACGTCACTGGTTAGTGAAGCACTTCAGCTGGCCAGTGGTCTGTTTAGTGGATCAGAAATGCTTGCAGTTAATTTCCTCTGTTATCTAATGTTCAATGTATTTCATGATATTTTATTCTAGGCTTATCTAGTTAAGGGTTTAAACCCTGTAGTGACCCTTTCACATTAATTGATTGAAGTATTTTATATGAAAAGACGGCACACTGTCAAATGTTGCCTAGAAAACAAGGTAAAGCAAAGCCTTAAGAGCCCTTGAACTGATCAATCCCACAGTCTGTGTAAGAAAGTGACAGTCCTGAGAAAAGCAAAGAGAGATTCCCCAATCCGGACCCACATCCTCATATATTATTTTTTTTTCTGTGTAAAAGGAAGTTTGTTTTCCTGCCGCCTGGTTTGCAGTGAATGTGGTTCCATGTGTGACCAGAAGGTGGCAGCTAGTGAGTGCGTGTTAAATGATTTGTGAAAAGTGAAGCCAAAGCATTTCTATCGCCCCCTGGTGGCTGGCTGCAGTAAAGCTCATAAACCCCGCCCTCTCCATGTAATCGAATAGGGCGCGAGGCAAACAAAAAAAATTCCAATTACACTTTAAATACTTTTAGATCGTTTTGGTCATTTTAACTAGTTCTTATCACAGAGATGTATGTTCAAGGGTTAATTTCCCAATAAGTTTGGTTTTAGTTAGTAGTTTGATGCTATAAAAGCGGGGTGTAACGTCATGATTGACAGCTGTGCTTGAGATCGAGTGTGGGCGGGACCTTGATACGACCTCTGAACGACGTAATCGGCAACTGGGATTTTTTGGCTTCATTTTTCTAAGCGGAGACTCGCTGTCTTACAGTCTTTGTTTGTGAAGCTGTAATAGGATGTTTGGAATGGCATACTACCTTTACTGTGTCTGCAGCTGTGCTTCTCAACCTCCAAGATAACCATTAAGTATTTAAATGGAGGCGTTATTATTGATATTGATCAAAAATACGGTAATAAAATACTAAATTTTCCCCCCTCAGTAGTTGTTTTTAATCTTAAATTTCTGAAATCACAAAATTAATTGATTAACTTAATATCAAAACTCCAAGTTTCTGTTAATAAAAAACCTAGCAGATTTGTCTCAATTACAGTATAAATAGTTCAGCTTGTGCCGTGGATAGTGTGCACGTTTTCTGCATACTTTGAATACTCAGATGACCTTCTGCATTTGCCAAATTGTTCAGTACACAACTAACCACATTGACCTTTTCTTGAGTAAAAACATACCTTGAAAAATAACCACAAAATGGACGCTGAATGCGGTCATCACACAGTATATACTGCACAGTAAGTAATATGCCATGCTATTTTAAAGACACGTCTACCTAAGGTTGTACATATGCACTGGTGCATTGTGGGTATTTTCTAATTGTGTGTTCCTGGACATTTATTAGAGTTTGTCCCATAATTCCTTTGTATTTTTTTTTTTTTCTTCCAGTACACCAGTGCTGATGTTGATACTATGAAACGCTGATTCTACTTATTTTAATCTCTAAATCAAGTTCAATTTCCCTTTTGCGTTTGATCTCGGAAAAAACTGACGGCCAATTTATGTACATGTATAAATATATCAATATACATATAATTTTGTACACATTTTTGTATGTATAAAGCTACATTTATGGTGTATGTGTCCCAGAGGACATCTAGCGCAGGTCTGAGATATACAGAAGTCTATAATCATTTAATAGTCAAACGATTACGCTCTGGTTTGTTTAGATGCACGTATAACACTGGCTGCTGGTCTAATAGTTGCTAAACGTTCTGCCTTGGTCTCGGTCTCATGAACATCAGCTGAAAGAGACTAGTTTGTGACTTAAACCGGTGTGTAAGCCCATCCCTGAAGCCCCGCCTCTCTCCAGACATAAGCCCCTCCCTCTTCTGACAGTACTCATCAAATATTTGCCACATTTTGGAGCTTTGTAGTAGTTTTTTAAAATGTGTGTGTGTGCGTGTTGTATATGACATGATGTACTTGATGGAAATGTATTTTGTTTGTGTTGATAATCTGCTATTATAACTTCATTTAAAGACAATTGGAAGAGAAAAAAAAAAGGTTAAAACATTTACTATTCATGTATGAGAGATTGAGCAGTAAGGAAGTATTTATGGTGCCTTACAAATAAAAGATTCATTGGACCTTTATTGGTGCTTCTGTTTGTTTCATTTAGTTAAAAAAAAATCATTCCGCTACTTTTTTTTATTTTTATTAATATTTTTATCCCGCAGGAATGCATTAAATTGGTCAAAAGTGACAGTAAAGCGTTAATGTTAGAAAAAAAAAATCGGTTTCAAATAAATGCTGTTTGTTTGAACTTTCTATTAATTAAATGCAACATGATTTCCACAAAAAATATGAATCAGTGTAACTGTTTTCAACATTGATAATAATAATAAATGTTTCTTGAGCAGCAAATCAGCATATTAGACTAGAGTGATTTCTGAAGGATCATGTGACACTGAAGACTGGAGTAATGCAGCTGAAAATACAGCTTTGATCACAGGAATACATTACATTAGAATATATTTATTCAGAAAATTTTAAATTGTAATAATATTTCACAATATTGATGGTTTCATCATATTTTTGATTCAATAAATGGAGCTTTGGTGTGCAGAAGATACTTCTTTCAAAAACAAATTTTAAATAAATAAAGCAAATTTAATCACCAAGCTTTCGGTCAAACGCCCATCCTCAGGGCATACAGACAATGAATGTAACAATCAACTTAACTGTGTTTGAACACATCAGAACACATCAACACATACAACTTTTGCTTTAAGGATCTAAGTTTATTTATTTTTTTGAGATTTTCAGTCTTGTTTGTCTGGCACCTGGTGATCGTGAGTGCGGTGTAACTCCTTCAAAAAATTTAAAAATGTTACTGACCCCAAATTTTTAACTGCAGTGTACTTGCATTTTCTTTGAAACTTTAACTTAGCAGCTATTTAAAGGCTAATAACTTCTACACTATATTGCTTATTTGTGACCCTGGATCACAAAACCAGTTATAAGTCGCACGGGTATATTTGTGGCAAGAGCCAACAATACATTTATGGGTGAAAATTATAGATTTTTATTTTATGCCAAAAATCATTAGGATATTAAGTAAAGATCATGTTACATGAAGATATTTAGTAAATTTCCTACCGTAAATATACAAAACATGTATTTTTGTGAGTGAATGCAGCACAATCGTGAACATAAATGCACAACTTTAAAGGAGATTTTCTCAATGTTTCGATTTTTTTGCTCCCTCAGATTCCAGATTTTCAATAGTTGTATCTCAGCCAAATATTGTCCCATCCTAACAAACCACACATCAATGGAAAGCTTATTTATTCAGATTTCAGATTATCTATATATCTCAATTTATTTATTTTTTTAAAAATGACCCTGGTTTTGTGGTCCATAATCACATTTTAGTATGACTTTAACAGTTCGTCCAGGACCAGAACTGTCCGTTTATAATGTCATTGAGCGCTTGAACGCTCTTGGTCACTTTTTATGCTTTAACTTTGTATTGAAAAGAGTAGTGTGCACATTGTGAAAAGAATGAGACAGTCCATTTGGAACAACATGAGGGTGAGTGAATAATGGCATTGAGTTTCTATTCTGTGTAAATGATACAGTTTCTCTTCTGTACAGCAGGTGCTGCTGTTGCTTTACAGTAATGCAGGGTTTTCACAGTGTGCTGATATTGCAGAGATATGAAGTTGAGTATCAACATCAAGATGATTAAACTGCGTATTTGTTTACAGTCTAAATCGCTTATGAAGCAGAAAACTGTTTGTGTGTGTTATGATGAGCAGTCTGTGTCCAACATTGAGCTGAAATTACAGTCATTTTCATCAGGAGCAACGCTTTAGAAACTCCATTAACAGCTTCATCAGCTCCGTGTCTGTCAAGCACGATTATATCAGTCATTACACCACACATCAGTCATAACTTACATAACTTACTATCTACTAACATAACTTACTATCTTTGTGCACTTAAAATAATAATAATAATAAATAAAAAAAATTAAAATAATAATAATAATTATATATATATATATATATATATACAATTATTTTTTATTAATTAAACAATTTAGCCCTAAATAGGATTTTATTATTATTATTTTTGTGCTTGGATGTAGTGTTCTGGGCTGTTCTTTTTATGTTTGGGTTTTTATTATAATTGAGATGGTATTATAATTTTATTCACATTTTGAATTTGTCTTTATCTTGAATTTGTTTAAAATGTTCAATAAGTAAATTAGTTTTTATTTTTCATTTTAATTTGTAGTAATTTTGTTGTGCGTTTTTGCCATTTTGTTTTTTAAATGTAGACTATAGACTTAATTTTGTTTGTTATTTTAGTACATAGAGTTAATAGTTTTTTATATTTCTATTTTAGTAATTTTGTTGGCCGTTATTATATGTGATCTTTTTTTCTTATTATTATTTTATCTATTTTTTGTCTATACAGACTTATAAACATTTTGTTTCAGTTTTAATTATTGTAGTTATAGGCTACATCAAGCTGGAAAAAAAAAGAAAAAAAAGAGAGAAACGTGGCCTTGGCAACTGGCTTAAATTTAAAGGAACACTTCACCTCTGGAAAGATGAATGTGTATTAAAAATGGGTAATTTATGTAGAAGAAATGTGAAATTATTTTTGAATTTGGAGCCTTCTAGACTGAGAAAAAACAGAAAATGTATTTTTGGCTTATGGGGATGAAAGACAACAACTCCCAGAATGCACTTGCTTCGCTGCCCTAGGAGGCCACGCCTACCGGTAAGAGATCGCAGTAAACAACAAGGCTATGCTACTAGTGAGTCTCCGTGAGTCTGCCCAGTATTTTGATGTCGCCCAAAATGTCCAGGATTCGGCTTTTGCGTTCTTCAGTCGCCATTCCTCATGTTTACTGTGACGAGCAGGAACGAGACTGACGGCCGCGGAGAACGATGCGAGCCCGGTGGCGTGATTACTGATGAGTGGCGCCGGCGCCTGTGAGACGCACCGGTCTCGTATCTCTCACGGAGGAGCGGGGATTTTCCTAGCAATGTTAAAACGCACATCAAACGATCACTTGTTTAGCGTTCATGTAAACACTACATTCAGATTCACCAATCGGAATGAATTCAGTTAGATTGAAACAAAAGGTGTGCATGTAAACAATGAATGCGACTGCAGAAAGCAAAAGCCGAATCCTGGACATTTTGGACGATCTCGACGGCCGGACATGTCCGGGAAAAAGAGGATGGTCACCGCTACTACTCAGCTTTCTCCACAGAATAAGAAACTGTTAGCTTAGCTTCCAAATAAAGAATGGCTGACACTATATGTACATTCTGTGAGTGAGATCCCTCTATGGGCGGGTTGAAAACATGCGGAACAGCGCCTTCTACTGGATAAATGATGAGCTAGTGTTTGTAGTCTTACCCTTATTCAAAGAAATTTGACTTCCTGCTTTTTATGACGCAAATTGACGATTTTTGCGTCATAAAAAGTAGGAAGTGGAACACTTAAATCCTTATTTCTCCCATCTCAGGGGAAAATAAGGGAATAAACCATGACCAAAAATGTGACTGGGTTTCTAAAGATACAAATTCTAATGCAAATGGGTGAAGTGTTCCTTTAAGCTTTTTTTAATTATAGTTAATGCCCTGAATATTATAGTCTATCTTATGCGCCAGAGAAACAAGGCTGCAGCCATCTTTAGAATATTGTCTTTGAACTTCCGTTTTGCGGTCGCTCTGTGTATTTTCAATGGGATCGCTGTCCAGGAGAGTAACTAGCTTTTAAAGTGGATTTACTTAAAGGTGCATAGCGCAAGATTCTGAGTTTTTGCAGAACTATGGCACCTCTGGCGGCAAGCGAAACTGCAGCCAGAGATGTGCACGCTCATGGACCACACGCACATGTTTTTTTTTGTGCGTGTGCGCACTCCTGTGAGACAGTTCTTTGTTTTATCTTACGTGGAGTTTGCGTTGGTGTTTGAAATGAACTACAAGCAGGTCAACAATCCATCTTCTACGGAGAATGCCGGCGAATACACAAACCTGCCAGACATAGCTGTGTGAGCGTGCCGTGAACGCGCATGACGTCATGCACAGTCTCAAACTCCGGCCCGAATCCCTCTCATTTATTTTACTTTACAGGATTATAGAGACAATCTCAGTGATCAGAGAAGGGCTCATTCAGCCCATCAGGCAATTGTTTAAGCATGTATGGGTTAGAAAACGGGTATTTTTAACATGAAAAGTTGCTTAATGCACCTTTAATGTAAAGTTAACGAAAAATTTAGCATGAGGATTGTAATATTTGAAGCAGATGTCTTAACAAATGTCAGTAGACCGGGAAGATTTTAAAACGAGCCGTTCATTCACACACGCAAGATCGCTGTGAAAATACAAACCGGAAGTCAAGACAACGAGCGCAGCGCTGAAAAGGGGGCGGGGCTACATAAGATCTATAGCCTACTATACGGCTATTCAACTCAAGCATAAAAAACACACTCCTCTACGGATCTAAGACGTGGAAAACAACAAAGAACCTCCTGAACAAGCTAACTGCCGCAGACGTATTTTTATCATCGGATGGCCTGATAAAATAAAGAACGAAGAGCTGGGGAAGAGCAAGCCTACAATAGAAGTAGAAATAAAGTCATGAAAATGTGGGGTGGATTGGGCACATATTGCGGAAACCGAAGAATTCCATCACACCTGGAGGAGGAGTGTCACAGCCGAGGTGGAAAGAGCTGGAGAAGCTGCAGAGAACAGGAGAGGTGGAGAAATGTTCTCAGTGTGCTATATGCTCCTCCGTGGAGTAACAGGCTTCAGTAGTAAGTATATTACAGTCCCTGCAGAGAGACTGCGCTGCATCCCATCACATGCCAGCCGTGTCTTCTGCACTCTTGTCCTCCTCGATACGGTCCTCCTCAGGGAAATGTAAGTTCGGAGAGGATAGGATTCTGGGATCAGCTCCATATCTGGCCTCGGTGATGTTAACCGCTTTCAGAAACAGTTTCTTCTCAGCTCCCAGTCCTGTGCTGTTGTTATCAGGCCGGATGAGCTGGTCCTAACTGGTGATACCCTCTCCCCAGCCCTGATAAAAGAGATGGTCGTCTTCCTAATAACTATTTTACAACAAAAATGAACCACTGAATTTACTTAAGCTGGACTGTGATGCTATACAATACATAATCATGTTTCTCTTGGTTCCCGTCAAAGTTGCGTTGGATTTTCTCCTCGTGTAGAGGTTAAGAGGTCCGTCTATCACTGTTTTCCATGTTCGTAGAGTTGGTTTCAGGAGTAAATGTGTGTTAGTCGTCACTGATAGTTCCTATAGTGTAGGTTTAGACCCGACTCTGAAGTAGGAGATAAATTAGTTCCTCCAAAAGGAGTTCCTAGAAAATCATTCCTAGTTCCTGCAGTGCGATCAACTATGAAAAGGTTCCTCCGGTGTAAAAGCCCTATATATAGAGTCGGCCCAGATGTGGATTCCACTTATACCGGATCTGGGCCGACTGTTTCTGTCTGGAATGGTATCTGGGTGTTGCCAAGCGTAAAGCAGAATTTGTTAGTGACCTTTCCTTTCTTCGACACCAGGGATCTGGATTTTTCCGGCTTGAATCTCATGCGCTCAAAGGTCATCAGCTCTTCAAGGCCCTTCGGGATGCTTCACATGCTGTTGTCACCATAGATATACACATAATAAAGGCTAGATGTCTCGTCCGCACCTGGCGGCCATCTTGTCACAGTCAGCTCGCTCACTCGTAACAATGTGTTTTAATGGTACTTTTTAAATAACCATAACTTGCTACATTTTCTACCGATTTTCAAACGGGTTGGTTTGTTATAAACGTCAGATATGTAGTTATGACACTGCATACTTATGCATAATTAAAATATTATATATTTCAACATGTTCAAGCATCCAGAATTATAGGCAGGTTAATAACGTTTGTAAGAAACCAAACCGTTTGTAAATCCGTCAAGATTTCAGCGAGATAAGAGTATGTGTGTTCGTCCAGATCACTCACTTACATCAGGAACCACAGAGCCCGCCAGAAAGCTTGCCTGTGACAAGATGGCCGCCGGTGATGACGTTCGAGACTCCGCCGTAAGACATCTAGCCTTTATTATGTGTATCTATGGTTGTCACTGGCTCGTCCATTCAAGCCCTAATTGGTGGTTGCCTGTCTGACTTTGAGACTCCACACTGCACATCTACAGTGAATAAAATGACAAAAGCACTTAACGAAATTACTAAAAGAAATGAAACTAAAATGAACACGAAAACTAAAAATATAAGCTAATTTAAAATATTCATCAAATTAAAATAACTGCATGGGGAAGTATTAAAGTGCAGTATGATTGATATGATCTGTCTAGATCTATACAAATGGTTATAATAATAATAATAATAATCATCATCATAATAATAAGTTTTTATTTGCATTTAGGTGCAGTGTTGTGTTCTGAGTTCATAACTTTTAAACCCAACGGTTGGGTTTGTTCATATTTGACCCAAACATGGGTTAAAACAATCCAGCATATTTCAGGTCTGCAGAATGAAGGCAATAATCCAGCAGTCTTTCTCTCTTTCCGTGCAGCGTGTGTGTGCGCTTCTGTCTCTCTGTTCATTTCCTCTGCTTGATGGAGATGTGGCCTGTGGCACAGCGCTCTGACATGATATTTCATTAAAGTGTGTGTGTGTGTGTGTGTGTGTGTTGTCACTGTCTCTCACTTTTCATTCCTCGGCCTGTCGCCACCCTCCTATCCCTCTTTTATTTCTGCCACAGCCACACTGCATCACCACTCCCCCTCTCCTCCCCCTCTCCCTCCTCTCCCCCCTCCTCTCCCCCTCCTCTCCTCTTCCTCCTCGTCCTCCTCTCTCTCCTCCTCTCCTCTTCCTCCTCGTCTCCTCCTCTTCTCCTCCTCTCCTCGTCCCTCCTCTCTCTCCTCCTCTCCTCGTCCTCCTCCTCTTCTCCTCTCCTCGTCCTCCTCCTTCTCTCCTCTCCTCGTCCTCCTCCTCTTCTCCTCCTCTCCTCTTCCTCCTCCCTCGTCCTCCTCCTCTCTCTCTCTCCTCTCTCCTCCTTCTCTCTCTCCTCCTCTCCTCTTCTCCTCCTCTAGTCTTCTCCTCCTCTCCTCTTCTCCTCCTCTCCTCTTTCTCCTCTCCTCCTCCTCTTCTCCTCCTCTTCTCTCCTCTCCTCTTCTCCTCCTCT
Source organism: Phoxinus phoxinus (assembly GCF_949152265.1). Classification (NCBI taxonomy): domain Eukaryota; kingdom Metazoa; phylum Chordata; class Actinopteri; order Cypriniformes; family Leuciscidae; genus Phoxinus; species Phoxinus phoxinus. The sequence goes on along the minus strand of NC_136880.1, from coordinate 40,109,539 downwards.
CCTCTTCTCCTCTTCTCCTCCTCTCTCCTCTTCTCCTCCTCTCCTC